>NC_060190.1:17381744-17706744 GCF_021184085.1 Oncorhynchus gorbuscha | reverse complement strand
CGCGTGTGATCTCCTCTCTCGGTGTGTGCGCGTGTGATCTCCTCTCGCTGTGTGTGCGTGTGATCTCCTCTCTGTGTGTGTGATCTCCTCTCTCTGTGTGTGTGATCTCCTCTCTCTGTGTGTGTGATCTCCTCTCTCTGTGTGTGTGATCTCCTCTCTGTGTGTGTGTGATCTCCTCTCTGTGTGTGTGTGTGTGATCTCCTCTCTGTGTGTGTGTGTGTGATCTCCTCTCTGTGTGTGTGATCTCCTCTCTCTGTGTGTGTGATCTCCTCTCTCTGTGTGTGTGATCTCCTCTCTCTGTGTGTGTGATCTCCTCTCTCTGTGTGTGATCTCCTCTCTCTGTGTGTGTGATCTCCTCTCTCTGTGTGTGTGATCTCCTCTCTCTGTGTGTGTGATCTCCTCTCTCTGTGTGTGTGATCTCCTCTCTCTGTGTGTGTGATCTCCTCTCTCTGTGTGTGTGATCTCCTCTCTCTGTGTGTGTGATCTCCTCTCTCTGTGTGATACCTGATGAGTGTGGTCCAGCAGGAGCGTCCGTCCAGACAGCGGAGGTAGCAGCTGATGGTGGTCTTCTTAAACTGCTTGACGTCCTCCAGCTCCTCCTCCCTCATGTCCGACCGCTGGGCCACAAACAGCTGCATCAGGTTGAACAGCTCCTCCACCGCCTGCAGAGGGACAGACACACCAGACACTGGTCAGAGATTCAACAGAGACAAACGCAAATCAACCTCATACAGGAGTCAGAGAGCCCCTCTAGAAACATCTTCAGAGGCCTAGCCCTCACTATTACCCATCTGATCTCTTCATGAAGTGCCTAGGGGATGTTTCTGGACAGGGCACATGCCTGAGGGGGTTATAGACATAGGCAGTATAACAGAGGGGTAGATAGTCGCCTGAGGCAGTAAGAGCGAAAACAGACAACACACACCAGCACCCAGTCAGGGAATCTTCCCATTATACACAAAAAAGGACAGAGAGTCAGTCAGCTGGACCACCCACCCCTGGGTACTGGCTGGCGTGCGGCGTCAGGTTCTTGAAGGCCCACTGGATGTTCTGGTGCGAGGCCAGCTGGCGGGTGAAGGCGGGTGACTGCTCGCAGCACATCCTCAGAATGCCGTAGTACGCCGGCAGCATTCCCCGGTTGAACAGCACCACCTGTTGGGAAAGCAGGCTTTTAGACTCGCCTCTAACGACTGGCCTACATTCTTTCTTTGACTGTTGTGTTCCTGCTGGTAACATTTTACATTTACAACTTGTTCCTGGATAAACAGCTAAGAAAATGTTGCGTTTCAGAGACTGCCGCTCTTCACTAGTCGAAGGCGCTTCTTTGCACCGAAGGTTAAAACTACTGAACTGTTGGACGTAGGGGCAGGGAGTTTGGTAAACATTACGTTGGAATGGACAGTAGTCTGTGGCAGTAGCGTGGTAGCTGTTGTGGCAAACATGCACGACGCAACTCATCACCTATTGGAGGTAGAATCATGCAACTTGGTAAACATGCTTCAGATGGGTATCGCCTTTGCCCATTTTAGTGTCAACGGTTGACCAGGTGGTACTGTTTCTATTGCTAGGACCTCGTTGCCTCTGCTCACAGCTAGATTTATTTTTAAATAATTAGGGTGTCTCTGCAGCTATATTTATTATTTCCACCTCCTGGTCGTCGTGGTCGGCCAGGATGTAGTTGAAGGCGATGTTCTTAGTGACCACGGGGTTCTGGACGACCAGACGGACGTTCTCGGGACACTCCATACACACGTTGTGCCAGAAAGAGAGCAGGGCCTGCTTGTTGTGGTTTGTGGCGATGGCTGGTTCAGACAGCTTGGGCTGAGGAGGGGACATGGAGAGAGATCAGAGAAGTGTTCTTACTGCAGCTCAACTATTTCATTACTATCACTAGCGTTATTCTTCAATAAGGTGTGTACACCTTGGTGTACAGGTGAACACACCACAGAGGAAGAGAAAAAGGAACCAAACAAACCTAAAAGATAGTTAATATGCTTCATTTTTTTATTTTAAGTGTACGCCTTGAGATGTACTAAACACCTGTATTCATTCTAGTTCTATGAATAACATGCAAATCTAATACTAGTCTAATTTATCACACTCAACTCTTCCCAAAGCAAACAAAGCCCTTTCAACCTCCCCCTCACCTGGAAGAGGTTCCACAGGTCCATGAAGTAACCGGAGAACATGAGCTTCTCCGTCTTGGAGATGAGGCAGTAGGTCATGAAGCTGAAGTACTGCACCAGCTTGGTGGTCCCATGTACCGCCGCGTCCACATACAGCTTGGCCCGACCCAGCAGGCCCAGAAGCAGGTTGTACACCTGGTACAGGAGCCAAGGGAAAGATAGGAGATATTACTCTGTATTTTTCATACAAAAAATAAACATCACTTCAAAACAGTTCCTATGAAACACGGACACTTCAATCTAAATCGCTCTACATGAACAATACAATTTCTTTAAAAGATACAGTAAGTCTCCTTTATGGGTTGTAAATTAAATCCTACAATCCCAGTATCAATAAAATATCTGTACTTGAAGTCTTTCGAAATAGAAGATATCATCCAAAGTCTGAGCAGGTGATCAGAAAATAAATACCAGGAAATGGTTATTATTGCCGAGACCTGATTGGTCGAAACGTTGTCACTAACGATTGACACCGGTTTGACCTTATCCCATTTTAATTGTGTAATTAGCTCATTTGTGGTAGTAATCTTGTTATGGGTTAGGTTGTTGGAGCTTGTGTGTTATTGTAGCAGCAAGGGGAAGTCCAAAAAATGTCGGTCTCAGGTCACACACTGTTACTGCTGTATATTAACATTCTAAGGAAGTAGGTAAGAGAGCAACAGTCGGGTTGATGTTATGCCAAGTTAGTTTCTGAAGAACAAGGGCAAGGAGAGGTGGAACTCAACATCAATGTGAGGACAAGAGTTGAAGAGGGAGGAAACATCTGTGGGGGGGCCAGAGGGGCCCCAACGACACTAACTACAGCTCTCTCTCTCACACAGGCACAAAAGAGGCACAGACCTAGTTTCCGCCCAGCAACAGAGAGTAATTGTTTATTTTAGACGTACAAGAAGGGGAGATCCGCCCAGTCGGGGTATAAATATATATGCGTGTGTAACTTGCATGCAGGGACGGTCCTTGCCTTTCTGCCACCCAAGGAGAGACAAACAGTTCAAAAGACGTCGGCTCACGCTTTTATTGACCGAGAACACATTCTCATTTACAGCAACGAGCTGGGGAATAGTTACAGGGGACGAATGAGCCAAATGTACGCTGCGGATGAATAGGTGGCCGTGATGGTTTGAGGGCCAGATTGGGAATTTAGCCAGAACAACAAAAAGTGCCATGGGATCTTTAGTGACCAGAGTCAGAACACACGTTTAATGTCCCATCCAAAAGACGGCACCTGACACAGGGCGGTGTCACTGCTATGTCTTTTAGACCTGAGGAAAGAGTGCCTCCTACTGGCCCGCCAACACCACTTCCAGCAGCATCTGGTCTCCCATCCAGGGACCAACCCTGCTTAGCTTCAGAAGCAAGCCAGCAGTGGGATGCAGGGTGGTAATGCTGCTGGCTTATTGGGGCGCAGCCTACCATGTCGGCCCGCCATTATGAATACCCATACACGTGGTAGGCCCACAATTATGAATACCCATACACGTGGTAGGCCCACCATTATGAATACCCATACACGTGGTAGGCCCACCATTATGAATACCCATACACGTGGTAGGCCCACCATTATGAATACCCATACACGTGGTAGGCCCACCATTATGAATACCCATACACGTGGTAGGCCCACCATTATGAATACACGTGGTAGGCCCACCATTATGAATACACGTGGTAGGCCCACCATTTGTAAAACATTTGCCGTTGCATTGGCTTTATGAGTCCCGATTCCTGTGACTAATCAATTTGGCTATTTAAGCTCTGAATATCAGCCACCCAACTTTATCAGGAGTTATTATGAGCCTATTTGCAATGTGTTAGCACAACAGGAAATGCAGAAATATTTACATTTTTCACTATGATCAACTTGTCAAAAATGTACAGACACACTGATCAATGGGGTGAAACTCCTGGACAACAGTTGTAGATTCTATACTGTCCATTTCACTTTGACCTGTCCTGTTTAGGAAATATTGTTTGTTAACATGACAAGAGTATTTTTTATTTGATTGGGCGCAATTTAGTTTGATCAGAGAAACCTGCATGATGTAAAAAGTGTCCGTCTTAATAAATTGTCAAATTTTATCTGCAGCCTGTAGACTACAGAAAAGGCCACGTACTCATTCTACCATGTGCTTTACATGATTTGCGTTAGATGTTCTTTTTATTTGACCCCTTTTTCTCCCCAATTTTGTGGTATCCAATTGTTTAGTAGCTACTATCTTGTCTCATCGCTACAACTCCCGTACGGGCTCGGGAGAGACGAAGGTTGAAAGTCATGCGTCCTCCGATACACAAAATATACAACAACCAAGACGCACTGCTTCTTAACACAGTGCACACCCAACCCGGAAGCCAGCATCTCTGCAAGCGCACTGGGAATGGACAAGCAAAATATTTTAAAAGCCCATATGGCACTGGCCGAAAGAAATTGTCACTGTTTTAAGGCAGAATTGTGCGAGGTTTTATGTGTTTTTGTTGGTGCCAGTTAAGCTCAGAAAATGCCGCCCTCATCAATCTGCCGCCATAAGTGGACACCTAATCCTGCCTAACGAGCAGGCGGGCCCTGTTGGCTCTATTTGCACCTAATCCTGCCTAACGAGCAGGCGGGCCCTGTTGGCTCTATTTGCACCTAATCCTGCCTAACGAGCAGGCGGGCCCTGTTGGCTCTATTTGCACCTAATCCTGCCTAACGAGCAGGCGGGCCCTGTTGGCTCTATTTGCACCTAATCCTGCCTAACGAGCAGGCGGGCCCTGTTGGCTCTATTTGCACCTAATCCTGCCTAACGAGCAGGCGGGCCCTGTTGGCTCTATTTGCACCTAATCCTGCACCTAACCTAATCCTGCCTAACGAGCAGGCGGGCCCTGTTGGCTCTATTTGCACCTAATCCTGCCTAACGAGCAGGCAGGCCCTGTTGGCTCTATTTGCACCTAATCCTGCCTAACGAGCAGGCAGGCCCTGTTGGCTCTATTTGCACCTAATCCTGCCTAACGAGCAGGCGGGCCCTGTTGGCTCTATTTGCACCTAATCCTGCCTAACGCACCTAATCCTGCCTAACGAGCAGGCAGGCCCTGTTGGCTCTATTTGCACCTAATCCTGCCTAACGAGCAGGCGGGCCCTGTTGGCTCTATTTGCACCTAATCCTGCCTAACGAGCAGGCGGGCCCTGTTGGCTCTATTTGCACCTAATCCTGCCTAACGAGCAGGCAGGCCCTGTTGGCTCTATTTGCACCTAATCCTGCCTAACGAGCAGGCGGGCCCTGTTGGCTCTATTTGCACCTAATCCTGCCTAACGAGCAGGCGGGCCCTGTTGGCTCTATTTGCACCTAATCCTGCCTAACGAGCAGGCAGACCCTGTTGGCTCTATTTGCACCTAATCCTGCCTAACGAGCAGGCAGGCCCTGTTGGCTCTATTTGCACCTAATCCTGCCTAACGAGCAGGCAGGCCCTGTTGGCTCTATTTGCACCTAATCCTGCCTAACGAGCAGGCAGACCCTGTTGGCTCTATTTGCACCTAATCCTGCCTAACGAGCAGGCAGGCCCTGTTGGCTCTATTTGCACCTAATCCTGCCTAACGAGCAGGCAGGCCCTGTTGGCTCTATTTGCACCTAATCCTGCCTAACGAGCAGGCAGGCCCTGTTGGCTCTATTTGCACCTAATCCTGCCCTGGCAGGCCCTGTTGGCTCTATTTGCACCTAATCCTGCCTAACGAGCAGGCAGGCCCTGTTGGCTCTATTTGCACCTAATCCTGCCTAACGAGCAGGCGGGCCCTGTTGGCTCTATTTGCACCTAATCCTGCCTAACGAGCAGGCGGGCCCTGTTGGCTCTATTTGCACCTAATCCTGCCTAACGAGCAGGCGGGCCCTGTTGGCTCTATTTGCACCTAATCCTGCCTAACGAGCAGGCAGACCCTGTTGGCTCTATTTGCACCTAATCCTGCCTAACGAGCAGGCAGGCCCTGTTGGCTCTATTTGCACCTAATCCTGCCTAACGAGCAGGCAGACCCTGTTGGCTCTATTTGCACCTAATCCTGCCTAACGAGCAGGCAGGCCCTGTTGGCTCTATTTGCATGTTACGCTATTTAGCTGAAGCATCCAGTTGGGTGATTAAATCTGGTCTGAGATTATCCTCGGTGTCCGCCTGTACCTTGAGTAGAACCTAAACACTATTAACACACAGGGAGACAGGACTGCAGTGTGTAACAGTACCTGGTGGAGCACCACGGTGGTGTCGGGGGACAGGGGCAGGTCCCGCGTGGGGATGTGGAGGGAACGCGTGGAGCGGAACATCTGGCGGAACGAGTTGCTGGGAATCAGGGAGACCAGGAGGTAGGCTGCCGCTAGAGGGACAGAGGGAGAACTCAAGAGTTAGAGCAGCGTTTTGCCTCAATATCTATCCTTTTTGTATTTCTAGGCGAACTTTACACACAATCGTCCTTTTGCTAGAGTGAGAAGAGAATGATGGGGATGAGTGCAGTGGTACCTAGCTCTCGGTTGGTTCTCTGTGAGAGGTGGGGATGGAAGCGAGAGAGGGACTAACAAACACCACACAAGATGAAAGGGCACTTTTGTAAACCTGTTTTAGGGCACTGTTTCATGGGGAGCTTTTGTAACCTACACGATATTTACAAAAGTATGTGGACACGCTGCTGACAGCTGTATAAAAATCGAGCACACAACCATGTCATCTCCATAGATAAAGCATTGGCAGTAGAATGGCGTTACTGAGCAGCTCAGTAACTTTAAATGTTGGACGGGCCAACAAGTCAGTTGGTCAAATCTCTTCCCTGATAAGAGCTGCCCCGGTCAACTGTAAGATCAGATAGATGCAGGCCAGATTGTGCAAGGCCAGGGTTGTAAGCACCACATAGCTTAACCATGGAAATGCTGAACAGTGGCATCGAGTGGCATTGTAGTGAAATCTTTATTTTATGTATTTTCTTTATGGACTTCTTTCAAAGACGTTGTTGCAGCGCCATCTACTTGTATTTATTTACTTATTTATTTTTGGAGGGCAACTCCTACTCAAATGAACTTTGTCATTGTTGACGTCAACCTTATTATTCTGATTCCACTATTCTTGTACTATACTCTTATTTTATTCTGTTGAATGAAAAGGTTGAGAGACAACGGCTCAATTTAGACTAACTATGTAACAATTGTCTTAAGAGGCTGCATGTCTCATCTCAGGAGTTTGTGTTCAGCAAGTGGAAATGTGTCTGATAAGCAGTAAGAAGTTGGTTGATGGACATTTACATTGAGTTTAAGTTTGAATAAATGTAAGATGTACTTGGGTATCACTGCTACACACAATACCTGGCTTGTGGCACGCTACCTGTCCCAATGCATAGTGCCAACTGTAAAGTTTGGTGGTGGAGGAATAATGGTCTGGGCTAGGCCCCTTAGTTTCAGTGAAGGGAGATCTTAAAGAAAACAGCATACAATTACATTCTAAACGATTCTGTACTTCCGACTTTGTGGCAACAGTTTGGGAAGACCCTTTCCCGTTTCAGCCTGACAATGCCCATACGCACAAAGCGAGGGTCATACAGAAATGGTTTGTCAAGATCGGTGTGGAAGAACTTGACTGGCCTGCACAGAGCCCTGACCTCAACCCATAGAACACATTTGGGATGAATTGGAACGCTGCGAGCCAGGCCTAATCGCCCAACATCGATGGCCGACATCGACATGGAAGCAAGTCTCCGCAGCAATGTTCCAACATCTAGTGGAAAGCCTTCCCAGAAGAGTGGAGGCTGTTTTTGCAGCAAAGGGGAGACCAACTCCATATTAATGGCCATGATTTTGGAATGACAAGTACGACAAGCAGGTGTCCATATACTTTTACAGTGTAGTCAGTAAGAACTTCCAGACAGAGAAGACATCACAAGGGTTCTTACAGGTGCGGACACGGGGGTAGTTGTGGGCCAGTAGGAAGCGCTCCACCCAGTTTTCCATGTTCTGCAGCACCCAGCTGTGAGCCAGCTTGTTCCTGGGGGTCTGCACCGCCAACCAGTCCAGACACTGGCTAGGGTTGTACTCTATCACCTGGGAGAGAACACACGCAACAAATATTTTTGGCAACGGCATCAAGATCAACTGAAATAACTTGATAATGTGGATTAAGGACAAATAGATGGATAAATTTATGTTTAACTGAAGTAACTTGATAAAGAACAATGAATCAGATGAACCTATGTGCCCTCAAAGACCATCACTAAGCTAAGGACCCTGGGACTGAACACCTCCCTTTGCAACTGGATCCTGGACTACCTGTCGGGCAACTCCCAGGTGGTGAGGATAGGCAACAAGACATCCGCCCCGCTGACCATCAACACTGGGGCCACCCTCAGGGGCACCTGCTTAGTCCCCTCCTATAATCCCTGTTCACCCACGACTGAGTGGCAACGCCTAACTCCAACACCATCATGAAGTTCGCTGACGACACAACGGTGGTAGGCCTGATCACCGACGACAAGACAGCCTATAGGAGGGTTAGTGACCTGGCAGTGTGGTGCCAGGACAACAACCTCCAACCCTCAACATCAGCAAGACAAAAGGAGCTGTTCAGTGACTCCAGGAAACGGAGAGCCGAGCACGCAACCATCCACATCGACGGGCTGTAGTGGCGTGGGTGGAGAGCTTCAAGTTTCTCACTAAGGAATTAACATGGTCCACACACACCAGCAGTCGTGAAGGCGGCACAACGCCTCTTGCCCCTCAGGAGGCTGAAACGATTTGGCATGGGCCCTCAGATTCTCAACGAAGTTCTACAGCTGCACCATTGAGAGAATCTTGACTGGCTGAATCACCGCTTGGTACGGAAACTGCTAGACTATCTGCATTGACCCTTTTTGCACCAGCTCTCGACTCAACACATACGTTGCTGCTACTGTTTGTTATCTATCCTGTTGCCGAGTCACTCGACCCCTACCTATATGTACATATCTACCTCAATGACCTTGTACCCCTGCACCAAGATATCATTATTTATTCCTTCTATTATTATAATTGTATATCTAAACCGTTGGGAAGGGCCCGTAAGGATCACTTAGTCTACACCTGCTGTTTATGAAGCATGTGACCAATAACATTGGATTTTATGTTGAGTGTGTGTGACCGTACCTCCCAGATCCTCTGTAATATGTATGAGGCGAAGGAAGGCATGCCCGGGGGACCACCTGACAGCTCCATCAGCATGGTGAGCAGCTTGAAGAAAGGGTTTGCTGCCTAAAAGAGGGACGGAGAGAGAGAGAGAGGGGGACGGAGAGAGAGAGAGAGAGAAGGGACGGAGAGAGAGAGAGAGAAGGGACGGAGAGAGAGAGAGAGAAGGGACGGAGAGAGAGAGAGAGAAGGGCAGGAGAGAGAGAAGGGCAGAGAGAGAGAAGGGACGGAGAGAGAGAGAGAGAGAAGGGACGGAGAGAGAGAGAGAGAAGGGACGGAGAGAGAGAGAGAGAAGGGACGGAGAGAGAGAGAGAGAAGGGCAGGAGAGAGAGAAGGGCAGAGAGAGAGAAGGGCAGGAGAGAGAGAGAGAGAAGGGCAGGAGAGAGAGAAGGGCAGAGAGAGAGAAGGGCAGAGAGAGAGAGATAGAGAGAAGGGCAGAGAGAGAGAGAGAGAGAAGGACGGAGAGCGAGAAGGACGAGGACGGAGAGAGCGAGAGGACGGAGGAGAGAGAGAGAGAGAGAGGAGAGAGCGAGAAGGACGGAGAGAGCGAGAAGGACGGAGAGGAGAGAGAGAAGGACGAGAGAGCGGAAGGACGGAGAGAGAGAAGGGACGGAGAGAGCGAGAAGGACGGAGAGAGAGAAGGACGGAGAGAGCGAGAAGGACAGATAGAGAGAAGGACGGAGAGAGAGAGAAGGACGGAGAGAGCAGAAGGAGAGAGAGATAGAGAGAGAGCGAGAAGGAGGAGATAGCGAGAAGGACGGAGAGAGAGAGGACGGAGAGAGAGAAGGACGGAGAGAGCGAGAAGGACGGAGAGAGAGAAGGACGGAGAGAGCGAGAAGGACGGAGAGAGCGAGAAGGACGGAGAGAGCGAGAAGGACGGAGAGAGAGAGAGGGACGGAGAGAGCGAGAAGGACGGAGAGAGCGAGAGGGACGGAGAGAGCGAGAAGGGGACGGAGAGAGCGAGAAGGGGACGGAGAGAGAGAGAAGGGGACGGAGAGAGAGAGAAGGGGACGGAGAGAGAGAGAAGGGGACGGAGAGAGAGAGAGGGGACGGAGAGAGAGAAGGGGACGGAGAGAGAGAAGGGGACGGAGAGAGAGAAGGGGACGGAGAGAGAGAAGGGGACGGAGAGAGAGAAGGGGACGGAGAGAGAGAAGGGCGGAGAGAGAAGGGCGGAGAGAGAGAGAGAAAGTAGAGAACATTTAAGGGATACATTGAGATTTGTACAAACTAAGAGCTGGATAATAGATTGAGAGCATTATGTATTAAAAGTATAGGTTCTCACATCAGTGCTTACCTCAGGCGTCAGTTTAGCGATAGAGGTGAAGAGCATGGATACAATCTGGAATAGAACACAGGAGAAATTCGATTTGATTTATTTCATCTTTATTTAACCAGGTAGGCAAGTTGAGAACAATTTCTCATTTACAATTGCGACCAAGATAAAGCAAAGCAATTCGACACATACAACTGAGTTACACGTGGAGTAAAAACAAATAATATACAGTAGAAAAATAAGTCTATATACAATGTGAGCAAGTGAGGTGAGATAAGGGAGGTAAAGGCAACAAAAAAAAGGCCATGGTGGCAAAGTAAATACAATATAGCAAGTAAAACACTGGAATGGTAGATTTGCAGTGGAGGAATGTGCAAAGTAGAGATAGAAATAATGGGGTGCAAAGGAGCAAAATAAATACAGTAGGGAAAGAGGTACTTGTTTGGGCTAAATTATAGATGGGCTAGGTGCAGTAATCTGTGAGCTGCTCTGACAGTTGGTGCTTAAAGCTAATGAGGGAGAAAAGTGTCTTCAGTTTCAGAGATTTTTGTAGTTCGTTCCAGTATGTAATAATAATAATAATTTGGTGGGTGCTTATATATTGTCCTATTTCAAACATGTAAAAGTGTGTATTAAAACAAATTGGAAATATGCTTTTTGCAAATTCCAACTCTCCCCGAGACACCCTCGGAGAGTGGGGTCACGGTCAGGGTCTGCCATTAACAACGGTGACGTGTTTGTTTGTGGGTGTGCGTTAAACGTACGTGCTCGGCCAGGCGGTTGTTGTAGCGACACAGGCTGAAGATGAGGTTGCAGGTCTGCCTGATGTTGATGCCGTCTCGGATGTGCTGGAAGAGGAAGGGGAAGCCTTTCCCCCCGGTCAGGGCTGCCATGTCACTCTGGGACAGAGTCAGGTGCCTGGAGAGAGAGGGGAGGGGGAAAAGGAGATTAGAATGAAGGTGAAATTAAACATGTGAAGAAGTGAGAGGATTTGATAGTGACAGCGAAAAAATTGGGTGCTGTATGTGGTAGTATTTATAGCTAACTTTTGGGCTGTATTGCGAACACTATGTTGTCCTGCGCCAAAACTATGAACATTTCCTGTGACCCAGCAAATGTATAATACCAAATTGTCTAGTCACAACAATTTTCTAGTTCTGGGTGATACACAACTTGTCCAGTAACATTGACTAATCTCACTTTGGTTGTAGCAGGTCAAATCCCTGTGCCATATATATGGCTTTCCTGTGTCCCAAGTGGTGCCGTGACCGTCTCTGCCCGGCAGTGCCCTACCTCTCAGAGCGGGACTGTTCCACCAGCAGGGCGATGAGAGCTATCATCTTCTCCAAGGCGGCCGGGCGGTACTTCTCTTCCGCCAGGGACAAGATGTCCTCCTCCTCGTCCTCCTCTTCGCCCTCCTCCTCAGACAGCACCTCCACCTGTGGCTGGGGTGACCGGGTCATTACACACACCATCACAGTAACACACACACACACACACAAACTAGCGTTTACTTACGTTCTCAGGCCCCTTGGTGCCCATGTAGAAGTGCACCATGATAGAAATGGCTTGTAGGGACAGAAGGAACTGACTCTGGAGGAATGACA
This sequence comes from Oncorhynchus gorbuscha, assembly GCF_021184085.1. Classification (NCBI taxonomy): domain Eukaryota; kingdom Metazoa; phylum Chordata; class Actinopteri; order Salmoniformes; family Salmonidae; genus Oncorhynchus; species Oncorhynchus gorbuscha. Next base: position 17,694,521 of record NC_060190.1, on the reverse strand, counting down.
AAAGAGAAAAACAGACCGTTGGCAAAAACTTTGTTCTCTAAAAAGACTTTTAGCCATACATCTTGGTGAGTTAATACCAAGGTCATGGGGTTCATGCCCTGCAAGAAACAGAAAAAATACTGAAAATGTATGCACTCAGAGAGCATGCTCTGGTCAAAAGCAGTACACTGTCGGTAACAGGGTGCCATTTGGAACTCATTTGGGATATTTTTAAAGTGTCAAGAGCATATTCCTATAAAATGACTATTGTTATCCACGACCCACCTCCTCCTCTCCCATCTTGGCAAACTCGTAGAGGAAGGCGAAGTACTCGGTCAGGTGTTTGCTGTGGGGCTTGACGCCATGCTCCATGATGGACAGCAGCGTCTTGACGAAGCGCGTCACGCACGAGCGGCTGCCGATGTCCTCCACCGGCCCGTCCATGTCGTCAGACCTGGAGGCCGCACACAGGAAGTCATATCAGACAACTTCTCAGGTCATGTTCATTCGGTACCAAACAAATGAAAATGGACTGAAACAGAAAGGGACTACCTTGAACTCCCATTTTCATTTTGTGTTGCAAAGCATTTTGAAACATTCTCGAGTACCTTAATGAACATGACCCAGGTGATACAGTGGAATTAAACTTGGGAGTTTTCCCTGAGTTTGTCCAGAACATTATCAATCTAAACTTTTGGTTAGTGACCATTTCCCTCCATGTTGTGCCACAAAACTCCAAGTGCCCACAAGTGATAGGACACCTTGGTGACACGTGGCACCTTTCTCTCAGCCAGCTAATGACAGACAGACACAACACGGTGATGTCACACTGCATCGCCTCTAGTGGCAGCAAACATGATCAGCTCAAGAGCCACGTTATAGACGACTCATGGGATATCAGAAGCTAGTTTAATGTGGGAAAAATTCTAAAAATAAAATGTACGCCATCAATTGTTTACGCTATAAAGCTTACAAATTAACATGTTTCTGAGCTGTAAGTGATTGATTGGTTGATTGATTTCTACATAAGCAACCATTCCTACCCGTCCTCCATGCCAGGTTGTAGGTAGAGGTGGGCGTGGACTGGCCGCAGCCTCTGGATGACATGGATACACAGCCTCTGAAACATCTGATGGGGGAAAACAGGGCAGATAGAGTGAGTGAGTGTGTGGTTTGTGTGTCTGTGTGAGTGACTGCCGAACAATCTGAAAGGGGCTCTCACCTGTCGAACAATCTGATTGGGGCACTTGATGAGGATCTGCATGGGCCACCAGTTGTCATCAGCCATGCGGTCCAAAAACCACTGAAAGACCACAACCACACAAAGTTAGCAATTACCCTGATGACTGAAAACCATTCAGTTCAATATGTGGTCCCCGATTTGTGCTTCAACAAACAGTCGATTTACCTCGCAGGCTGCCTGGCTGTTGTTGAATTGTTTGGTCAGGAGCTCGATCCACTGCAACATGGTGGGCTGAAAACACAGACAAAATTTAGACAAACCTTGGCTCGAAGTTACAGACCATCTTCCACACGGTAATACAGAGGGCAAAAAAAATATTTTAAAAGAAATCTCTGAAAAATAACCTGACTGCAATTGAGGCTGGCCACTAGAGGGAGCCACCCACTGACAGTAAGGAGGGACAACTCACCTTTTCCTTGGAGTGAATGAACGTCTCCAGGACAAATGACGTGCTAAGCTGTAACCAAGGAGGAGAAGTGTGAGAGTGGAAAGGATATTCAAAGTGTAAAGCCATAAATAAATCTGTGTCAAGTTTAAGGATTTTCAAATTAAGTTATATGGTCGAGAATAAGGCTTTAAGTGCGGTCGTACCTTGGCAGTCATGAGGGAGATAGCTTTGGGGTCTGGTAAAGTGCTAGGGATGCTGCTGCAAAGCTGCCACATGAACCTGTAGGTAAGAGTACAGAGAGAGTCATAACACTGATTTCAGAACAGTTTATCCACCAAGGCAACACTTCACCCTACATAACTTACACCAGGTTAACAGATCAAGACCCTATTCATATTTGAATGGACAAGAGCTTTAATTGAGACAGTACTTAATAGGTCAAATCGATTTATACATTTCAGGGTCAAGTCACGGGCACACAAGCAAAGTACTCTTAACATAAGTTCTCAATAATATCACGTCTGCATTCAAGCTTCAGAAAAGGTAGTCATGATGGCTAGTATATAAATGTGTCATTTACCCAAAGTACGTGTGCTCGAAAATGTTCTTGTCCTGGAGAAACTGCATGTTGTCTTGCCAAATCCACTGAGTAGAGAAAATAAAAGAAACACAGAATAAGTATTTCAAAGTTTTGAGAGAATAAAGAATGTGCGAAAGGCGAGTGCAATGAGATTGTAACCAGCCGGGTACCTCGAGTAGATCTGGAGAAACGTCGAAGTTAAAGTCTTTGCCATTTTCCTCCTCGAGCTCCACTCTCTTGTAGAAAAGCATGTAGGCACTGTGGGTCTGGAGGGAGAGACACGGGCGGGACAAACTGTCAACTTTAAAACCCATCATTTTATTCAACTAAATTTCACTTTAGAAAATGATTTACAAGGAAACTGACCTTCTCAAAGGAGAAGTCCATGAACTTGTCGGTGACCGAGTCGTATGTTTTTGTCTAAAAGACATATGTTGGTGAGACGAAACATTTCAAAATTGAGAAGTATAAATGAGAAGGAAAACACTGGAGCTTTGTCTTTATTTGAGGATTTTACCGTCATCTCTCCACCGAAGCACTCGGAGGCTAGCTGGGCTGAATCAAACGGCTTCACCTCGGCATCGTTGAAAAGGTACCTGAGAAAAGCAAACTAAGTTAATGACAGTCGGTTATATTCCCCAAAATTCAAAAGCACTCAGATGCAGGACAGTGTATCGTAAGGCCATAACATGAGACCTCCTTTAAAAAAAATTCCCCACTGATCTTATTTCAATACTAGAGCCAGAGATATTCCTCACCATTTGTTATTCTTGTAGGCATGCGGGTTGACGATGTCTCGGATGAAACTGTAGTAATGGCCGCCGTCCGCCGTGCCTGTGTGCACCGTGACACCGATTAGGTCGTACTCGTAGCTCTCCGCCACCTTAGCCCCACCCTCCTCCCGGAAACCTGTAGTAGGGTATAGTGGACCACGTCAATGAGCAACCCATTCCTCCAATTATTGGTTGAAGGCATGCTGGTTGCTCCACCTAGCTTGCCCTCTGATAGGCTAGGTGGACCTGACGAAGATATCAAGAAGATCAAAACTCCTCATATAGCGGTGATAAATCACTGGGGAGCATTACAGACACGACTTTGTTTTCAAATATAATTTTTTCTATCCAGCACATTTGTCCTTTTTCTACAGACTATGAAAAGGGAATTCTCCTCATATTGCTATTCAACCCGATTTCAAATACACCAAATAGACAGTATAGTGACACAAGTGAATTTAGTACAGGGCCTATGGAGAACCAAATTAGGTGGTTGAGGGTCTGTCGGAACAGGAAGTGACGCGTACCCTCTTTCCTGTCGCCCTTGGCCATGAGGAAGTCCTCAGTGTAGGGGGTCATGTCGAGGCGCAGGGGGAAGGAGAAGTGCGTGTTGACCTTCTCCTTCATCATGGTGACCATGTTGAAGGTGTAGCGCATGGTGTTGAAGCTCAGGATGCGAGGAAGCTTCTTGAAGCAGGCCCTGGAACAGAGCAGGATGGAGAAAGGGAAGGGAGATTAATATAAGCACAGGTCTTGGACAAAAAAACAAAAAAAAGAGACACTAGAGATGTCAATAAGTTATTTCTTCAAATCAACATCAACTGGTGGAAAACCAGCTAACCGTTCCAAAAATGTCTAGTATACAACTACCACCTCCAATTTATTATGTTTTGCTTATTTTCAGGAGAGAAAGTACAAGGCATTTGGACCAGCAGGTTCCTCGACTCACCTCTTCTCGGCCCGTACTTTCTTGCCACACTGGGAGCAGGTGTACATGTTGTCCCCCTCCAGTGTGTCTTTGATGGTCACCTCGTCCAGAGATTCCTGAGGAACGACAAAGACACACCAACGTCTCTAGCAACATGCCAACATGCAGTACTGTATGCCCACAAGAACTAGGAGCGTAGAAAATACACCAGACTAACAGAGCACAACATAGGATGACATGAGGAAAAGTTTCCAATTGCCAGAGTAAGAATTCCAAGCTGAATAGAAGGCAGCAGTGTGACACTACAGTGCTATGAGACTTGAGACTTGTGATTGGAAGGTAAAACCCCAGTCTATAACACTTGGTTGCACTTCTAAACGACGTCAACGGTGTTGATGGCGATGTTGTGCTTACGTAGATGTTCTTCATGTCGGCCACCTGGCACCGGACTGTGTAGAACTCCTCGGCTGTCTGACTCACGTGGTCACAGTCCTGTTGGATGGAGAAAATTAGTTGAATGAGAATGGCTTCACACACACACACACACGCAACATTTTGATGTGAATTTTTGTAGAGCAAAGGAATCATGCAAAGCACAAAAAAGACAGTAAATCTCGTAGTGTGATTTAATGCGGTTTATAATGAGTTTTGCACCACTTTACATAATTATTTTGTACTTTGGAAATGTCGCCGGTAAACATTTAAAGGAGAACAGTGACTCTTACCAGCGAGACCACATTGTTGGTGATGACGCCGCCAAAGAGAGTCTTCACTGTGTTTTTCAGGTCCTGGGACATCTCCTCTATCTTGGTGATGAGGTCGGTGAAGAACTCGGTCATGTCCTTCTGCTCGCCCGTGTTCAGGGGCTGCTTGTCCATGGTGTAGGTCTTACAGAACGGACGGGGGTTGTACGCCTTCCTCTCGCTCTCCTGGAACCAGGGATGGAGAGGGGAGAAGAATTAGGCAACGGAAGAAAGGCGGAGTGGAGCAAAACTGAAGTAGCCGTGTCTCTACGGGGACAATGTCTGTTTGTTCTCGTCATCGGACTGAGGAGAGATCGAGAGGGGTGACAGAGGGCTGAAGGAGAGAGACCGGCTGCGTACCATGAGATAGGTGAACATCTTCTGGAGCTCCAGTAAGGTGGTCTTGTGCTTAATCTCCTCTGCGTACTGGAGAGAAAAAAAAAAACGCACAACTCTCATTAATAAACAACATTCACAACCTCAACATCAAAGCATTCTTCAGGTGGCAGAGGGAGTGAAATAGCATGTGTGGGATGAGCATTCTAGCGCAAAATGGCTGCCGCGTATCATCCAGATGAGTGTTCTATACACACGCAAGCGTGATGAGGTGAAATTGCCCCATACAACCTACAGCACTGTGAAAAAGGAACCATTGTAATATCATCCATTACAATCACAGGCACAGAGAAACAGAGAGCCAGAGAGAGCAAGAGCAAGAAAAACAGAAAGAGAATGAAAGAGAGGTGTATAAGTAAAGCATGAGGGAGAGCAAGAGAGGTACGATAGGACAAAAAGGGAGAAAGAGGTGCACGGTATTGGACTGACCTTAGCAGTGAAGACGGCCTGGCGTGCCTCAGGGATCATGTAGAGCTGTTGGATAGTGGAGGCCAGGTAGCAGGTGGCCCCCAGGTTAGTGAGGCCCACGAAGCGACACTCGGCACGCACGTCATCGTGGGGCCAGTAGTCCCACTTGTACGGGGCATGAGAGGCTGGGCGGGGTAAAAATGTCAATGGAATTAACTAAACACAAATCTTCATATCTTTCAGGAACCTAATAGAATATACTGGATATAAGATTATGTTATGTACATTGGATCCTAATCATATCATTTACAATGGGACCTTGAACTTAAATAGACTGCTCCGCTCATTTGATCCGGTCATGGAAATCCATGGAGCAGACATTACCAACAGGAAGGCCTGAGTTCAACGGGATGCTATTTGGATGTTTGTTTAAAACCAGCGTATAGTATCCCCCCCCCAATTGAAAAAAAAAACAAGTTTATGGACAAAAAAACTATATTCAGTTCGGTCAGCCAGCACAATGTCAGATTCAATACCCATTCCATTCCCTTGGGCCCTCCCACCAATGCATTACTCTCACTGACAAATATTCCTAGTAGCATTTAACGGTTCCTAAAGGTTCCTCTCACTCTGCATGTGCTGGGACATGACCCAGTTGTGAAGCAGCCTGTAGTTCTCCACCGAGCCCTTCACCGTCTCCACCAGGAGGTCGTAGGCGGCGGCGCGGGCCGCATGCGACTTGCACTTGGGCTGGGCGCGGTCGGCCAGGCTGGGAAGGAGGAAGAGCAGGTTGTGGACGTCGCGCAGAAACTCCTGGCCCTCGCGGGAGAACTTGAAGGGGGGCTTGTGTTTGAGGACGCTGGTGGCGAGGCGCAGGAGGCCAGTGAGACCGTCGTCCTCGATCGCACCGTCCTGCTGGTCTAGGATCTCACGGCTGGGGAAAGAGAGACCGTTTGATCAAGCAAACTTCATTGTCGAACTGGTTTAAAAACAGTCTTGTGTATTTGAACTGAGCTGGCCTTCGTGCTCCAGCAAGAATGTGGACAACGCAAGCAATCACACATAAAATATCTAATTCAAGAGAGACCTGGGTTGATCCCATTTCCAATAGTGCGCTACTTTTGGCCCGAGCCGGCGGTCCATCAAAGGTAGCGCCCTAAATAGGCAATAGGATGCCGTTTCAGAGTGCCGAACTGGTCTTGGATTCATCTTGGACTCACCTCCGGATGCAGTCGGCCAGGTGTCTGGCTAAAGCGTCCAGGTCCAACAGAGTGGTTTGGCTGGCGTCTTTGACGTGGATGTTGTCGATGAGCTTGCACAGCAGCCAGAAGTACTCCTTACAGCCCGTCCTCAGCACGGGCTCCTCTTCGTAGTCCTCCACCTGAACACATGACCACATCAGCTACAGAGCCCCTTCACTTACATTAGGCATCTAACTTGACCTAGGAAGTGAATAACCCACACTGAACACATGTGTTTTAGTCAGTATACAGTACAACAAAATGGTGCTTGTGTGTGTGTGTATATATATGCTTGTCTATATGCGTGCTGTACCCACCCGCAGTGGTTTGAGGGCCTGTGCGTCGGGGAGGAACTTGAGCAGCGTGGAGGCAGCCAGCAGCAGGAAGGACCTGTTTATGGACTCTCCTCCGTCCAGACCAGACAGGGACAGCTTGTACAGGCCGTTACACGCCTCGTGACGCACCGCCGTCTGAGAAGGACACGACACACACTCATTCCATTTGCATTTCTATTTATACGATTCTGTGACCCAGTTGATCCGGGTGACCTTGGTAACAACATCAAATAGAGGAAAGTATCGTGTTAACTTGAGTGTCTTGTGTTACCAAAGTCACACGGATCAATTGGGTCAGAGTTGTTAGTATTTCAGAGGCATCAAAATAGGATAGTGAACAAATCAACAAATCGCGGTATAGCTAGATTCTTTCCAGAAACAATATTTTTAGATGGAAATACCCACAAATGTTAAACTGAAACAAATCAAAGTCATGTTTTTAGGTAGGGAAAAGAAAAGCAAGATGAAGACAATACTAGATAGCAGTTGTTCATCATTTCCCCCCCCCAGATCTCACCTCCGGCACCAGCAGGGTGAGCTTCTTGAGCCAGTCGTGGAGGTGGTCGCTGTCGGCCAGACTGGACTTGACCGTAGAGCAGCAGTGGGCCCAGCTCACCAGCAGCCACATGGAGTAGTGGGTCACTGGAACATAGGAATAACACATTAGACATGTGATACTACTAAGAACAATGTGCTTAAGCACAAACAGAATGGACAGGAGGCTATGAAAGTGGTCCTTTCAGTGCAAAACGTGTGTGAGAAAAGAAATCTGTGGGGCTTTTCATGTAGAGATGAACATTATTTAAGCATACGTAGCATTTAGCTCACCTTCATGACGGGACCGGTGGTCAGACTGGGCCTTCAAAACTCTGCAGGTGAGACAGGAAGTAAACGTAGTCAAGATAGGTTGAGGGAAACCTTCAGTACAAAAACATTTCACACTGATGTCCATACAACAATAAAACTTACAATGAATGCCTAAAACATTCCTTCAAATCCAATCATTTGTAATCCTTCAAATTCAAAAGCCTTCATTGGCATGGAGAGTGTGACCACATGCGTTGCGCCACACCAAATATACTAAGTAGTTAAGTACTACACACTAGTGCTTGGTGTGACTATTGAAACATAGGCCACCCGTCTTCGGTGTTCTCACCTGTGTCTCACCTGTGTGCTAGCATACTGAAAAATATAGTGAACTGCACTTTAAGATTAAATTGCCTCAGACTTTCTAAAGTGGGTATGGCAGGCTTTAAACCACTTACGGGACATACTAAATGTAATTTACAGCCACCTCATACCTTAGGTGTAGGCCACGTTGATCAAGCGCTGGATCAGGTTGGTGCCTTGGACAAGGCCTAGGAAGACCTGACAAGAATAAAAAGGGAGGTTTATCAAGTGTTTATTTAAGATGGATAAAATTAACAATGGGAATAGTTCAAGACACCACAGGGAGGGAAGTACAGAGAAACAGAAGGGTGCTCCAGAGGGAGAGGCAACAGAAGGGTGCTCCAGAGGGAGAGGCAACAGAAGGGTGCTCCAGAGGGAGAGGCAACAGAAGGGTGCTCCAGAGGGAGAGGCAACAGAAGAGTGCTCCAGAGGGAGAGGCAACAGAAGAGTGCTCCAGAGGGAGAGGCAACAGAAGAGTGCTCCAGGAGAAAAGAGGAGAGGAAATAGATGGGAGAGAAAGAGGCTGCAGGACATTCCACTTTCGACAGAAATGTTGCCTTTAGTTCAGAAATTAAGTTAAAATGACTAAATTAAAATGTTTTATTAATCTTTTATTACTGGTTGCTCAATCTGGGGTTACTATAAGTTTCTGTATTTCCTGCACATAAAGAGTTAAGGATGGCAACTCCTCACCCAGCGGTTAGCATTTAGCTGAGGATCAACGTACCTCAGTGAGGCGGGGGATGTGCAGGCCCTTGCCGTGGTCGCCGGCGGACTTGCGGGACTTGCCAGGCCAGGCCCTTTTGCGCTGGCTGTCGGTGAGGCCCGACCAGGAGAAGACGTCAGGGTAGGCCAGGTCCAGGTCGGCCGGGTCCACCGCAAACTGGCAGATGAGCTTAAGCAGGCAAGCCAGGCAGTCCAACAACCACTGGAGAGAGAGAGAGATATGACCCATGTTAAACCTTAATACCAACTACAGAACATTGTCTTAAAAACTATTTTTGACTTAGTTTTATATCTGTCCTGTTCATTCCCCCATGTTTTCATATATTATTTATGATTGTCCACTTTCAAATTGGATAAATCAGCAACTCAGTTTTCAATGTGTGAATAACTCTTTTACAGAATCATTACCACTCATCATTTGACTAATGTACTGAGACTTCAACTTTATTTAGTTTAATCTATACAACCCATTCTATTCCATTTCCTCCACGTATTAGAATGCTGTTCTGATCCACCCACCACTGTCCAAGACTCCTGGTCTTTGGGCTCCAGAATGGCAGAGTTGAAGATCTCCAACAGCAACTGAAGCCCTCCAGACGACACAAACTGTAAAAAGAGAGCGAAAAACAGGAAATGGAGTTGACTTGATTGATAAGTGGTTTGTATAAGGGTGTACAGTACGAGAGTTAGACCGTTTAAAAAGAGGCGTACCTTGCAGCTCCAGGAGTTCTTACTGTTCTCTATCTGGTCCTCGCTGGAGTCGTCAGAGTCCGGGTACAGGTCACTGTAGCTCCCCTGGACACAGATGGACAACACAGGGGTCATTCATACGCGTGTTTGAATCAGTGAGCAGAGCGAGGGTGTGCATACGACTGTGTATGTATGTATGTAGCCCCAGTAGTACCGTGGATTCCCGGTGGATACGTCGGTTGGGCTTGCCCAGGGCCTCTATGATCTCCAGGGCGTACAGTAGCTTGTGGGGGCTCTTGATCCTCAGCAGGTCCTTCCAGCACAGACCCTCGCCTCCCTACGGACAGACAGAGAGCACACATGAGACAGGACGTATATCTTCATGCTGTCATTCATGTCCATGTGTTTGATTGGTGTGCAAAGTGGGTCAGAACAAGCACGCCTCATTGAACAACTCAACTAATCGGCAGGACATTGATATGTTGAATGAGGTGTGTACGTGATGGGCTGGAACAAAAACGTACACTCCTGGGGCCCTGGGAATGTTTAAGAAATACAAGTAGAAACGAATGAGCATGACGCAAAGGTATAAGCAGGCCTGGTGGCAGGTGCCCAACAGTATTGGGGAAGTGTGTCAGTGGTAGTGAATAGATTAATGTGTGACAGTGTGGCGGGGAGTGCGGCAGACAGTGTGGCGGGGAGTGCGGCGACAGTGTGGCGGGGAGGGCGGCGACAGTGTGGCGGGGAGGGCGGCGACAGTGTGGCGGGGAGGGCGGCGACAGTGTGGCGGGGAGGGCGGCGACAGTGTGGCGGGGAGGGCGGCGACAGTGTGGCGGGGAGTGCGGCGACAGTGTGGTGGGGAGTGGGTGTGAGAATAGGTGACATACCGCGTCATCGGCGATGTTCTGGAAGGCCAGCAGCATGTTGGGGCAGGTGGGCAGCAGCATGAGCAGCTCCCAGACGCGCCTCGACAGGTTCTCAGCATGGAGGTGCAGCTCCTCACATCGTAGGTTCTGGAGAGTACAATAAAAGACTGTATTTAGAGATAGGAACAGAAATGCGTTATTTTCTGCTGTCACAGTGACAGAACCCACACACACAGCGGCAATAGAGAAGTCCTATAAACAGTGGTGTAAAGTACTTAAGTAGTACTTTAAAGTATTTTTTCTAAAGTAGTTTTATGGGGTATCTGTACTTCTCTATTTTTTTGGGACAACTTTTACTTGACTACATTCCTAAAGAAAATAAGGTACTTTTACTCATTTTCCCCAGACACCCAAAAGTACTTGTTACATTTTGAATCCTTAGCAGGACAGGTAAATAGTCCAATTCACTCACCTATCAAGACAACAATTGCATAATTACCTGGTTTATTTTATATTAATGGTTAACACTTAATATTTGACTAATAAGACATTTCTGTCCTGTTAGTGTCTGTGTTTTCATGGGCCCCACTATTTCCCTGCAGATAATCTGGGCGTATGGCCACTGGAGATGGCTTGAGCAGACAAATGAGTTAAAGACTGCATTACAGAGACAAGAATGTGTTTTACTAGAAATAGCTTAGGAGTAGAACAATCCCTCATTGTCTCAAAATCATCCTTGCATCTGGGAAACTAAGCCAGAGTGGGGATAAGACAACAACCCACGTGTGGATAACGACAGGATGTGGGGGGGCAGCCTCATTATTGCTATAATTAAATAAATCCCTTCTACCTCGGATCTGGCGGATTCACTAAACCCAAATGCCTTGTTTGAAAATGATGTCTGAGTGTTGGAGTGTGCCCCTGGCTATCTGTAAATGATGTCTGAGTGTTGGAGTGTGCCCCTGGCTATCTGTAAATGATGTCTGAGTGTTGGAGTGTGCCCCTGGCTATCTGTAAATGATGTCTGAGTGTTGGAGTGTGCCCCTGGCTATCTGTAAATGATGTCTGAGTGTTGGAGTGTGTCCCTGTCTATCCATACATTTTAAAAACAAGAAAACAGGTCCACCTGCTTTGCTTAATAGAAGGAAATTGAAATGATTTATACTTTTGATACTTAAGTATATTTAGAACAAAATTCATTTGGGACTTTAACTCAAGTAATATATTACTGGGTGACTTTTACTTGAGTAAAAATATAAATACCTTAATGGAAAGTTACTCAAGTATGACAATTGGGTACTTTTCCACCACTGCCTATAAACACATCCGAAGGCAGGCACACACACTCATAGTCAATAGCTCATTTTGACTCAAGTAATTGTTTTAACGTTCTGGTCAGATCAGGTGAGTGTTAGATGTGAGGAAGTGAAGAGGGGGAATAGAGGGATAAATAAATGCAAAAGAGAGAGAGTGACGTACAAACAGCACACTGGATAACCCCTCTCTCAGAGTCCCTGTGAAGGGAGAGACTATAAAAAGCGCTGACCGCCGGATGACTTTGCATTTCAAAACGAGACGGCTCCCGACGCTGTGACTAAAAGATACACGTTGACAGATGAGCGCCTTACATCCTATGCACAACTCCTTCCAGGGCTGAGTCCCAAATGGCACCCATTCCCTACATAGTGCACTACTTTGCATCTATTCTCTATATGGTGCACTACTAATCAACCAGAACATATGAGCCCTGGTCAAAAATAGTGCACTATAAAGGGAATATGGATGGCATTTGGGACACAGCCCTGCAGTTCGTTTTACTGAACTATCAAACGACTGCCAGAAGACAATTGGACAGTCGTGATGCATTATGCATGATGCACCTGGAAGGAAGAACCTCATTTATATTCTGGAAGGGATATTTGTTCAAAGTCTATTTGACATTTAATCGGATGGAGAGTATTTAGAGTCTGGTTGGTAGCCGTTTCCAAGCTGCTTTTTCAAAAGCTCTGTTGCTTTCTGATTTCCTTAGCTAGATTATTAAGGGCGTCTAATAGACTAAAAATGTTACAATTATACAATGAAATCCATCCCCAAACACACACACACACGGAGATGCGAAAGGGATTCACCCACTCTTCCCCCAATATTACAACCCCCTCATACACACACACACACCGACCTGCCAACCCCACTTTGTTCCCCCCCCACACACACCATGGGACTGTCCAGGGCCCCCCTTGCCCTCTGGGGAGCTTAAAGCAGGCTGGCATCTCACACAGCCTCGACATCCCCTCACACACAGCCCTAACCCACGCACACTCTCCATGACCCACCTCGGGGCTGTCTCCCAGGGCACTGGGGGGTTTGAAGCAAGCCAGCATCTCCAGCAGGTCGAACAGGGTGGTGAGGTGAGGCTCCTGGAGCAGCAGTAGCATGGGGATGTGCTCCTTCTGGGGCGGGGGGAGACACGAGGCCGGAAGCTGCACCCCCTCGCCCTTACGCTCCCGCCGTGGGGCGCCCAGCGAGACAAACACCATCTGTAAATGAGGGTAGGGTGAGGCATGAGTGCAATAGATAGGGGACCAATCACAGGTTATAGGCACTGCGGCTTTTAAAAGCAATGGTCCCAGGTTGGCAGAGAACTCCTTCGCGTAAACTCTGCATATGTCGGCTCAATGCGAAATGGCCTTTAAAAGGCATAATGCCTAATAACCCGCGATGGGATTGAATCCCGGCTCTAGTGTGTGAATGTGTACACCTACAGGCAGACTGCCAAGCGTGTGCAGGTATTTACCTGCATGTCTTTGAAGCCCAGCTCATGCAGGGTCTTCTCATCGTAGTCCGTGGTGAGCTCATGGCCAGAGGAGATCATTCTGACCGGACCCATCAAACCACCTGAAGGAAATGCACGCGCGTTAGAAACGCAGACTGTCGAAACACCCAACACGAAAAGTGGCTTTTGATCCATGAACTTGCTCCTTTCCCTTAGTGAATAACCACAACTCTGAAAGGACTGCATAGAAACGGTGTAAGCCTTCCTTCTTAGGGGAGTGCTTCAATAAACCACCAAAGGAAGTGTACATTTCTAATGAGGCGGTAAGGAAACCATTCACTGCATAGGAACTGCCCTTTGGGACAAAGGTCGAATTGGAATAAATTAAATTCAAGCCTACTGAGACCAGCCCGGAAACACTGCTACAAAATACACTGTGCGATCAGTGATTACTTCAATAAGGGAAGGAAGCAACAGCCTTGGGGAGAATCTCAATAGCATTTCCTTCATTCCATCCAATCGCATACTCATCCACTCCTTCTCATCCATTTGGTTTTAAGAAGGCGAGGAGAGGACGCGAGGAATCGAGGAGAGGATGCGAAGAATCAAGGAAAGTCAATCGAGACTCTCCATTAGTATTGGCGCTACACTGGATCAGGGGTCAAAGGTGAGAGACCTGGGAAGTCCCCCTGGCGGCTGCTCTGTCCAAACTCCTGCAGCTGGGCCTGTTGGTTCATCTGCTCCTTCTGCAGGTTCTCGTACCAGTGGGTCACCTCAGCCCGCAGGTCTGCCACCTGGTCACTGGGGTACATCTCGATGGTCATCTGGTACCACACACACAGGTAGGAACGTAGACACACACACACACACACACACACACACACACACACACGCAAGTGGCCAAACAGACACACAGGCGCACAAACAGGCACACACACAGAAAAAGTGTGTTAGAAAAACATCCTTACAAACATCTAGAATGAGAACACAGCATTCACAGTAGTATCAAAAAAACATATTTCCAATCCATAAAAGTATGAAATTAGCTTGCACCAATCGTTTCCATTCATTTTGACATCGTGGCCTGTAGATTCTTCCTAACACCACAGAACAACAAGAGCATTTGAGTGTGCCAATCTACCAAGGGTTAATAATTAAGTACCAAGATGCTGGGTACTTTCTTGGGTACCTTGTCGGGCAGGCCGGCGGGCTGGCACACGATCCTCAGTGGCAGAGACTGCTTGTCGCTCAGCGCCTTCAGGTGGCTGCTGATGCCCGTGCCCTCGATCTGCCACTGACGCAGGTGGTACGCAAACCTGGAGAGGGGGCAGGAGACAAAGAGTGTTGGGGGGTAGGGAGAAAGTGAGAGAGAGCGCCATAAAGACACACGGTTCTTAGCGCTGGTTGAAATTAGCTCTCCAGGTCCAGGGATGATCTCTACTAGGTGAGTCAGTAATATAGTTGAGGATAAGCGGTGTTCTGGTTTGATTTATAGGTTCAGGGCTTAAAGTACACAGGTTGAGCGGATGGAGACAAGGAGCGTGTGTATTTCTCTGTGTGAGTTTCTGTGCATCGTTTCTGTGAGTGTGTGTGTGTGTGTGTGTGTGTGTGTGCACTCCCTACCTGCGTCGGAAGGCCTCCAGGTGGGTCTTGAGCATGAGCAGGCCCCTCTCGATGACGGTGAGGCTGGAGTGGGCGTCCTTCTCCAGGTTGGCAGAGGTCATCATCAGACTCTCCATGCACTTACTGATGAACTCCTGCTCCTTCTCCAGGCCCGTCTTACCAGCTGGGGGACGGAGACGGACACAGGAGGGCAGGCACACACACAGAATCAATATCGGTCAAAATCGTAAATCAGTAGGTCATCATGGGCACGTTTAAAGAAGCCTAGCGTCAACGCAAACATCTAAAACCGCTCGTTCAATATAATGACTATAAACTAGGATGTTTTGGGTCCAACACCTGAATCTAGACCTACTGCTGTGGACAGGGATTCACTTAAGTTTTTCGCAATATAAATCAAGGATGAAATGGTAGAGAAATACTACTACTAGTCTTCAACCATGTATCAGCTACCAACGGAGGTCCACTGACCGTTGATGTAGTAGGAGTTGATGTACTGGATGGCAGCGCGGCTGATGTCTGCAGACTGGGCCCTGAGGGCAATACCCCACAGCTGGTCCATGCCACACAGCTACAGAGAGGGAGGAGGGGTCAAATGTTAGAGGTCATAGACAAGTGTTGACAAGGTGACAACTAGGGCTGGGCGTTATGATCGTGTGACGATAGACGTTCTTCTATCGTTTCATATTATGGTCTGTCGTTTATTTTGTGTCGCAAATCACACTCAGGCTGACCACCTGTAACGCGAGTGCAGCAAGGAGTCAAAGTAAGGTGCAAGATAGCATAAAACTTACCTTGTTTTTTTGTTTGTTTTTTTACATCTTCACATAATCACTAGTTAACTACACATGGTTGATGACATTACTAGGTTAACTAGCTTGTCCTGCGTTGCATATAATCAATGCTGTGTGTTAATTTATCATCAAATTACTTCCTAATTCACCAAACGGGTGATGATTTAACTAAAGCACAAACGTTGCACGAATGTACCTTGCTCCAACGTGTACCTAACCATAAACATCAATGCCTTTCTTAAAATCAATACACAAGTATATTTTCTTAAACCTGCATATTTAGTTAAAAGAAATTCATGTTGGCAGGCAATATTAAGTAGGGAAATTGTGTCACTTCTCTTGCGTTCATTGCACGCAGAGTCAGGG
This sequence comes from Oncorhynchus gorbuscha, assembly GCF_021184085.1. Classification (NCBI taxonomy): domain Eukaryota; kingdom Metazoa; phylum Chordata; class Actinopteri; order Salmoniformes; family Salmonidae; genus Oncorhynchus; species Oncorhynchus gorbuscha. The sequence goes on along the minus strand of NC_060190.1, from coordinate 17,678,499 downwards.
TAAATGCATCAGCTTGGGCCGCCAGGCTCGTTGCGAACTAATTTGCCAAAGTTTTACATAATTATGACATAACATTGAAGGTTGTGCAATGTAACAGCAATATTTAGACTTGGGGATGCCACCCGTTCGATCAAATAAGGAACGGTTCCGTTTTCACAGAAAGAATAAACGTTTTGCTATCGAAATGAAAGTTTCCGGATTTTACCAAAGGCTTGTATTTATGTTATTATATTACATTATATTATAATTAAGTCTATAATTTGATAGAGCAGTCTGACTGAGCGGTGGTAGGCAGCAGCAGGCTCGTAAGCATTCATTTAAACTTTACTGCGTTTGCCAGCCGCTCTTAGCAATGCTTGACGCACAGCGCTGTTTATGTGGTGTGGGTATGAAAAGTCGGACACGGACCAGAAATTCTTCCTCCGCAAAATATGCCGCAGGCCGGTCCCAACAGACTCAAACACCACTAACCTCTTTTACAACCTACACAAGAAGCATGTGAAACAGTACGGAGCGAGTTCTCAAAACAAACAACCGACTCAGAAGTTGCAAGAGGCGTTTGCCCGCGGCACTACAAATGGCAAAGAATCACGAAGATGGAAGGAGATAAATTGTAACGGCAGCTGTTACATCTGTAAAGACATGGCCCCAATTTAAAACGGGGGTTTTGTGAGTTGGTGCTAAAACTCAACCCAAGGAACCAAATGCAAATTGATATGACACGTATTAATGCCAAAATAACATGTAAAACAGGCAAGCAGCTAAAAATAATATATTTTATACCTACAGTTGAAGTCAGAAGTTTACATACACCTTTCTCACAATTCCTGACATTTAATCCTAGGACAAATTCCCTGTTTTAGGGCAGTTAGGATCAGCACTTTATTTTAAGAATGTGAAATGTCAGAACAGAAAATGATTAATTTCAGCTTTTATTTCCTTCATCACATTCCCAGTGGGTCAGACGTTTACATGCACTCAATTAGTATTTGGTAGCATTGCCTTTCATTTTTTTTACTTGGGTCAAATGTTTCAGGTAGCCTCCCACAAAAGTTGGGTAAATTTTGGCCCATTTCTCCTGACAAAGCTGGTGTAACTGAGTCAGGTTTGTAGACCTCCTTGCTCGCACATGCTTTTTCAGTTCTGGCAACAAATATTCTATGGGATTGAGGTCAGGGATTTGTGATGGCCACTCCAATACTTTGACTTTGTTGTCCTTAAGCCATTTTGCCACAACTTTGGAAGTATGCTTGGGGTCATTGTTCATTTGGAAAACCCATTTGCAACCAAGCTTTAACTTCCTGACTGATGTCTTGAGATGTTGCTTCAATATATCCACGTAATTATCCTGTCTCATGCCGCCATCTATTTTGTGAAGTGCACCAGTCCCTACTGCAGCAAAGCACCCCCACAGCATGATGCTGCCACCACCATGCTTCACAGTTGGGATGGTGATCTTTGGCTTGCAAGCCTCCCCCTTTTCCCTCCAAACATAACGATGATCATTATGGCCAAACAGTTCTATTTTTGTTGTTTCGTCAGACCAAAGGACATTTCTCCAAAAAGCATGATCTTCGTCCCCATGTGCAGTTGCAATCCGTAGTCTGGCTTGATTATGGCGGTTTTGGAGCAGTGGCTTCTTCCTTGCTGAGCAGCCTTTAAGGTTATGTCGATATAGGACACGTTTAACTGTGGATATAGATACTTTTGTCCCCGTTTCCTCCAGCATCTTCACAAGGTCCTTTGCTGTTGTTCTGGGATTGATTTGCACTTTTCACACCGAAGTGCGTTCATCTCTAGGAGACAGAACACGTCTCCTTCCTGAGCGGTATGACGGCTGCATGGTGCTATGGTGTTTATACTTGTGTACTATTGTTTGTACAGATGAACGTGGTACCTTGTAGCATTTGGAAATTGTTCCCAAGGATGAACCAGACTTACGGAGGTCCACAATTTTTTTCTGCGGTCTTGGCTGATTTCTTTTTATTTTCCCATGATGTCAAGCAAAGAGGCACTGAGTTTGAAGGTAGGCCTTGAAATACATCCACAGGTACACCTCCAATTGACTCAAATTATGTCAATTAGCCTATCAGAAGCTTCTAAAGCCATTACATTTTCTGGAATTTTCCAAGCTGTTTAAAGGCACAGACAACTTAGTGTATTTAAACTTCTGACCCACTGGAATTGTGATACAGTGAATTATAAGTGAAATAATCTGTCTGTAAACAATTGTTGGAAAAATTAATTGTGTCATGCACAAAGTAGACGTCCCAACCGACTTGCCAAAACTATAGTTTGTTAACTAGACATTTGTGGAGTGGTTGAAAAACGAGTTTTAATGACTCCAACCTAAGTGTATGTAAACTTCCGATTTCAACTGTATATTTATTTTGTTTGCAACTATAGTTGAATTGTTTTCTATTTACCTTATTAGATTTTATACATGCATATTTTATATTTTGTTACATGCTTCACTGAAAATTTGCACAAAGGTTCTAAATGAGAGAAAATCAAATATGAGTAAGTTAGCTTTTATTTACGGAGTTTAATTCAAAATGTAATAAGAAATAGGCCTTTACATGTGGTCATTTAATATATACTATTTATTCATTTAATTTACAGAAAATGTGCTATATCGTGATATCTATCGTTATCGGGATATGAAATGACCTATACCAGGATATATCCTGGCCATATCGCCCAGCCCTAGTGACAACATGGTTTAGTGAGAGGTATGACGGGCCTGGAAGTTACCAAACTCAGACGACGAACTGGGTGCGTTTGTGTGAATAAAAGTGTGTGTGTATGAGCAACTGTACTCGGGTGTGTATGTCCCTATGTGTGTGTGCTTGAATCCTTCTCTGCAATGTGATTTGTGGATTCAAATATTTGAAGTGTGTGTGTGTGTACCTCGCAGTTGGAGCCGCTGTCGTAGGCGCTGGTGGCCAGACGGGCCAGGTTACAGAGATGCTGGAAGAGGTTGAGGCCCGTCATGCTGATGGTCTCCGGCTTCAGCTGGGGCATCTGAGGAAACACAGGAGGTATTAAGGGCAAAAGGTATTACAATGGTAGACTTGTGACTTTAAGGCCAAGGCTTTTGAACGATTTGGGCAACTTTACAAATTTGTTTCCACCGGCTACTCAATCCCTTTTCAATTACCTTTCACAATGACTTCCCAACTTTGAGACTTTTTACAAGTTAAGTTGTTTTTCTTTCTTTATTTGTTTTATAGATTCTAGCTATCAATTTGTGGCGTATTTTCTTTTAGTTGTTGCTGAGATTAACTATTTATCAACAGACCATGCTGGAAAGACCCTTGTCATAGACACCCCTCCCCACTGAGACCAGATGGTCCAGTCCGGTCATACCTTTTCCAGGAAGAGGTGTTTGTAGGTCTCCATGCCCATGGCGTGCTGGTCTTTGCTGCGGACCTGGTTGAGGAACCAGTGGAGCGCATCATCGTAACACTCTCCATCCTCCACCAGGCAGTGCCACAGTATGTCCACCTGCTCTAGACTCAGTCCTGAGGGAGAGGAGGGGCTGCTAGTGTGTGTTCATGTACAAATACCCCGCTGCTAATATATATATATATATATATATATATATATATATATATATATATATATATATATACATACACACACACATTCACTGCTGAGGAGCTTAACTGATGTCTGACTGTTGGTACACAACACACACACTTCAGACTGTAAAGGGGAAGATGAGGGTATCACTCCCACATGGGATCCACAATGGACACACAACCAGATATACATGTACACCGCATTCACGTAAACACAATATAAATGGTTGCCAGAGAGAATTGGCTGCACTATCACGTTATGTTATTTATTTTGTATCATGGAGAATGGCAGTCTGTATGTCCTGGTCGGGAGCCACCGGGGCAGGGAGTCTCCCAGTCAACCTCTAAATCCCAAACATTAGCTCCTCCTCAAACAGACACATAAGTCTGCAAACACACCTATGCGCACACACACACACAAACACAGCACACACAGGCATACACAAAAGTCACACACATGGCTATGAACGGAGTGAGTTAGCTAGCTAGGTAGATCCGGTCACCCCTTTCCAGAGACTCCAGAGGACAAAGATGTCACTGTTGTAGGAGAGAGAGCGGCTCATCAGGTTGCACTTCTCCTCTAGGGCCAATTCCACCCCCAGGGTGTAACCAGCCAGCCATAGAGGCACAGATGCAGACAATGATAGGGAATGTTTCTGTTGAGCTGGATGTGAAGACTGGGTAATGTAACGGAAAGTTGGAATGCATTTCTTATTGGACAAGTCAAGGTTGTTCAGTTTTATTGTGTTTTGTTCCATTTGGTGCCTAATGAACGCGACCGTGTTGACTTACTGAAGTGGTCTGGGGAGCCAAGTGTTGAGAAGACACAGGTCAGGAACTGCAAGCGTACTTGGACTTCTGCACTGTGGCCATACCTGTGATCGCATAGTAATCAAAGAACATAATTCATAATGAACTATTCTGTTTACGTTTGAATTGCAACAATCAATATAAAAAAAAGACCATTTCAATGCGTTTCACATTTCAAATAAGGAGGTCAACAACTAGCTACACCCTCCGTAGTTCTGTCAGGACAAAACATTCACGTGTCATTTTGTCACAGCGGTCCCTTAAAAGCAGCCAGCACCTCCCAGCTGGCCACATACACAACCACAGAGTCACTGTCTGCAGCCATTGCACACCAAAACCGCACTGCAGCGAGACTGGGCAGCTATACATGCAGTGCTACCAAATATGCTGTCCATATTCCACAGTAATAAGACTGTTACCGTTGTATAGTTACAAGGCATTGGGGGTGGGGGTAGTGTAGTGGAGGGAACGGGTGGGTTACTCACAGGGCAAACTTGTGCCTCTGCTCTCGGACTTCCTGGATGTAGTGCAGCAGGTTCTCAAAGAACAGCTTCATCATGTGCAGCTCCTTCTCCGCCCACCTGAAAGACATGAAACACCACATCAAAGGGTGAGTTTGTAAATTCACCACCTACTCCAATTTCAGGGCACTTTTTTCAGAGTGTGCCAGAGAGCAGAATAATTTATGAATTTAAGAACGCGCAGCAGCCGTTGAATGTGACCGTGTCCGTAAACTTTAAAAAAAATAAATAATAATAATTGGAATTGTTGCCAGCAGCACAGTTACCTAAGCTCTGGATAACATGAAAACAGCCTAACCAGCTCTGCTAGGGCGAGTAAAATGGTCAGAGTTAGGTGTTCTCTCATTTACGTCTAGAAGTAGCTAGTAAGTTAGCCAACTTCAGCCAGTTAGCTTGACTGCCACGTGAGAAGGCTCCTGAGAACTCGGCTCAACCCTACTCCTCGGCCAGAGCGTCCAATGTGCGCGCTGAACGTGATACGTCTGAATTTACAAACACTCTGACCGCACTCTGGCACGCCAAAGTGAATTTACGACCATACCAAATGTCACAAAAATAGAAGTTGTTGCCCTATGTGATACCATGTAATGGACAACGATGCTTACATGGTGATCCAGTGGGTGTCGTAGCTGGAGCCAAACTGCTGAAAAGTGCCGAAAAGTTTGGGAAGGAGGCGCAGAGAGACGACCACGGATCTGCGAGAGAGAGAGAAAAGCATGGCGTCACAAAACAAGTTTCATATAATAGCTAGCCAATGAAGGGATCTGATGGCAAAATCATTTGACGTCAATTCATTTCAGAGCTACATTGTTCACACAGACATAGGCGCTCTCATATATGCACACGTGCCTTTGGTGGGCTAGGTTCTCCAGGCAGCCCTCGATGAACCGCATGCGGATCTGACGGTCGGTGAACCAGCACACCAGAGAGCACAGCAGCTTCTCCGCCTCGTTGATCAGTCCCTCGGACAGATGGATCTGATGGAATAGGGGAGAACGGAGAAAGGTCACTCGCATCTTTTTCAGACTTCAGAATATCCTAAAGAGATCCTAAAACTAGTGGCGATAACTAACCTTAATAATAAAATGAGCTGCTCCTTGAAACCTGAAGGAAGAAGTGATGCACTCTCCTAATACGTTGAGTATTTAGTAGCTGACAAAGCGTGTTTTCTACACAGTAAACAGGTTTCCATCCAACCATTTAAGCACATGACAGGCCTGGTACATTCCCTAAATGTCATCAAAAACTAAATACGCTAGACATGGGTGGATACTTTTTTGGTCGCTGATTTGAATACGCAACAAATTCCAGTGCATATCGCACAATTGTTGATAGAATAACCATTATGTTGAGATATATTTGCAGTCATGCGATGCTGCGAGTGGTCTTGTCACTCCAACTTGAAAAAGCATGCAGTTTATTAAGCTCCAGACAAAATCATTTATGATGAACTTCACAGGGTGGTGAAAGTTCACAGTAATGAGCTTGATGCTCCTTTCCAATAAATATTGAGGGTTTTCATTTGTATGCTGGTGACATGATGATCGGTGACTGGCTGCCAATAAACAAATTCAAATTCTCGCATTGTAAATAATATAATAATATATGCCATTTAGCAGACGCTTTTATCCAAAGCGACTTACAGTCATGTGTGCATACATTCTACGTATGGGTGGTCCCGGGAATCGAACCCACTACCCTGGCGTTACAAGCGCCATGCTCTACCAACTGAGCTACAGAAGGACCATGTATCTACGAGCTGTTGGCTATAGCGCACGTGCCAAGACCAGAGTGGGCACATTTGCTAGTTATCATGGACCTTACGTGCCAAAACCATCGACAGAGTTAATTAAGGATCGAACCCCCCCCCGCCTAAAATGACATAACCAAATCTAACTGCCTGTAGCTCAGGACCTGAAGCAAGGATGTGCATATCTTTGATAACATTTGAAAGGAAACACTTTGAAGTTTGTGGAAATGTGAAATTAACGCAGGAGAATATAACATTAGATCTGGTAAAAGAAAACAAACCAAAAGAATTTGGCCATAATATAATGTACTATTGCAGTTTAGGCGCAATTTAGATGTGTGTATGCAAAGTTTCAGATTATTCCAGTGAAGCATTGCAATACTGCAGAAATTGTGTATCAAGTCTGCCCAAATGTGCCGTATTGGTCAATTAATACATTTTCAAGTACATAACTACAGAAGACATACAAAAATGATATGGTAACACAAATTTTAAGTTTACACACTCCCAGGAATGTCATACATGATGATCATTGGCTTATACACCTCTAGATTGCGAGGTGGCGTGGGTGTGGAGCCAGAGACAGCAGGTGTTCAAACTGTCGAACCCAGTTCCTACATTTGAATATAAAGATAGTTTTGTTTGATAAAATCCATGCTACATTTGAACTCTGGTGACAAATCAGAGCAAGATTACTAAAGTATATTATTTACCTTCAGAGGTTAATGTATCAAACCAATTGCTGTGAAAAGTGTTTTGGTGTTGAGCACTCTCCTCAAACAATAGCATGGTACAAATTGGACAGTGCAGTTAGATTAACAAGAATTTAAGCTTTCTGCCCATATAAGACATGTCTATGTCCTGGAATGTTTGCTGTTGCTTACGTCATTCTAGTTAGTTGGCTTCAACCGTCCCGGTATAGGGACACCGATCCCATAGAGGTTAAAAATAGGATAGAAAAGCATAAACAGCTTTTTGTATTCAGTGAACGAACATTTAAACAACAAAATGTGTCGCTTGTTTCTGGGAACTCAAACTCCGCTTCTATGCCGCTCGGCTTCAAGGCTGTCTGACTACTAGCATGCTATATGCTTTCACTCAGCAAAAAGGTCGCTAACAGAATGCTTTCTTTGAGCACGGTGTAATCCAGTGTCATGGTTCATACCGCATCCTCATCCTGCACCAGGTCCCAAAGCAGCGTGTTGCCCTTCTTGCACACGTTGTCCAGGTTGATGTCAGTCACGGCATGGCCAGAGTACTGGTGCTTGTGGACCTGCGGGCCTGCAGAGGAATAAAACACAGCCGCTGGTGAGAAAGAGAGCCATAATAAAAAAGGTTCAGTACAGATTTACCGAACTGCTAAAATGTCATGCTAAAACAGTTGCAAGGATAACAACTGAAATCGAGTGACACTAAGAAAACAGCCATATAGACCGTCGTACTCTCATGTTTACAGGTAGAAGTTTTTTTGTTGTTTAGCAGACGCTATTATCCAGAGCGATTTACAATAGTGAGTGCATACATTTTCATACTGGTCCACCGTGGGAATCGAAACCACAACCCTGGCGTTGCAAGCACCATGCTCTACCAACTGAGCTACATGGGATTAACTGATGGTGAAAACGTTTGACTGGATAGACCCCACCAGATGACTAGTAGAACCATAACTACATGATTCTTGCTGCTGTAAACGGAGGCCTGTTATCGGTGTGCAATGAGTGGGTAAACCGTTCCGTGAGTGCGGTACTCCGTGAATTTTCCATCCACGATTTCAGGGAAACCTGGGAATTTGGGGAAGATTTAAGTAAATTCACAACCCTAGGTGCACCGTGCAGTGCAGCCTACCTTGCACCATGTGCTCGTGGTAGATAGAGGCCAGGTTGGGCAGGTGCTGCTGCAAGTGGGAGCTGAGCTCTGCGTGCGAGTTGATCTGCACCAGCTCCTCCTCACAGCCAGACTCCTCACCATCAAAGTCGGCCATGTTCTTCTCCGACTTGGCGCTGATCTGGGAGCTGCTGCAGGACACGTCGTCTGCGCTCAGCATGTCGTCCACCATGTGCCTGGAGGATGATTCAACGTTAGAAGGGCAATGCATGTTGTCACTTGAATAAGCACAAGATTCATGTCGCAAGGAAAATAGTTACATTTACACTGAGTGAAACAAACAGTTCTCTTTCCATGACAGACTGACCAGGTGAATCCAGGTGAAAACTACGATCAATTACTGTCACTTGTTAAATCCACTTCAAATCAGTGTAGATGAATGGGAGGCGACATGTTAAAGGATTTTGAAGCCTAGAGACAATTTAGACATGGATTGTGTATGTGTGCCATTGAGGGTTAATGTGCAAGACAAAACATTTAAGTGCCTTTGAATGGGTTATGGTAGGTGCTAGGAGCACCATGTTGAGTGTGTCAAGAACTGCAACATTGCTGGGTTTTTCACGCTCAACAGTTGCCCATGTGTATCAATGGTCCACCACCCAAAGGCCATCCAGTCAACTTGAAACAACTGTGGGAAGCATTGGAGTCAACATTGGCCAGCATCCCCGTGGAACGCTTTCGACACCTTGTAGGGTCCCCATGCCCTGACGAATTGAGGCTGTTCTGAGGGCAAAAGGGAGTGAAACTCAATATTAGGAAAGTGTTCCTAATGTTTTGTACACTCAGTGTATGTCTAGTTTCTTATGAACAAATGTAGAAATTATTGACGGGACACTTCTACACATCTATGCAACTACAGCCAACTCAACAGTCTATGGATGGTGTCAAGACTCATTTGGACGCGGACATAATTGCTCATGGACGGTCCTGATTCAACCTGTAAAATCGGCCACGGACAGTTTGTCTTAGTTGGGGTCTGTAGTTGGATAGAAGCCTTTAAAAAATAAACTTATCTCCCTAGGCAAATTGGCCAAACATAGAACATTGTGAAAGAGGCAATACAGAGAAGACACAGATTAGAGAAAAGAAAGCAAAGAGATGGTAAAAGTCTTACCCTTCGTGGTGGTGGTGGTGATGGTGGGGCCCGATGAAGTGTCGGCAGTTGAAAAGCTCGTTGCCCATGGCGTCCCCCAGGAAGTCCCCAGGGCAGGGCAGGCAGGCCTGCTCCTGGGGGCCTGGGGCCATTTGGGATGAGGGGCCTCCCATCTCTGAATGTTGTTGTTCGGGCCCCTCAGGCCGGGTCGAGCAGGCGTCCAGCATCCTCATGCGGCCCTCCATCGACGCCGTTACCATGCCGACGGCTGCTTCAGGGTTAAAGGGCAAACCTTTGTGTTTTGGTCCGTCTCCTGCCCCTCTTTCGGCTCTGTCGCCCTGCTCCTCCACCAGCGCCTCGCCCGCTTTCCGCTTCCTGACTTCCAGCTGGTCCCGGGGCTCCTTCTGCGGGCTGCCCTCGGCTGCTACATCCCGGTTGTTCCCCTCTTCGTCCTCTTCATCATCATCATCTTCGTCATCATCTTCATCATCTTCCTCCTCATCCTCTTCCTCCTTGAGGATCTCGCTGTCGGCCATGTCGTCAGAGTGCAGCTCGCTGCCGGGGCTCCCCGGCGACTGGCTTGCACGGCTGGAGCCCGCCTCGTTGCTGGAGCCCTCGCTGTGGCCACTGCTGCTGCCCGGCCCGCTGCTGCCCTCCTCCATGCTGTTGGCCGTCTCATCCGAGCTGCCCTGCATCGACTCCTGGACGGGGAGGAGAGAGGAGACCGAATCAGTTCCAGTTAAAACCAGCCATACAGCAGAACCACAAAACTTAAAAAAAATGTTTTTACATGAAACCAGAAAAATGCTAATAAAATCGGGGATACTGACTTGGATTTGCTTTTTGATAAAAATGCTAAAAAGTTAGCAATTGGAGACAGTGGCTAGGCAAACAAAAAAACAAGGCATGGATTGCTGAACAGTGCTGGAAAGTAACAGTTTGCTACTAACATAAATTCCTATTAAATCTATTGAGAAAGTGCATCACTTGTTTCTCCAGCTAGAGAGTGTGAAAAAGGTACTAGAGTGCTGCTAACCTCCGTGTCAGAGAGTCTCTGCTGGCCCCGCTTGCTGCTGCCCATCATCTGCTCGTCCATCTCCATGTCGCTACCGCCGCTGTGGTGTGTGTCACTGTTGTCACTGCTGTCTGGGCTGGCCGCTGGGGAGCCTGGGTAGAGACGAGAAGCAGAGGCTTAATGAATCAGACACCGCATCTCACAAAACACTTCAGAATTCATAACGCAGTCTATATACCAGCAGAGATGTTTATGAGCCTATGTATCTAAGCAAGTGGTAAACCCTGGTTAGTAGGTTTTAAAGGATGTTCAAGCCTTTTGTTCCATCCCAGCACTAAAACACCTGATTCAACACCTTCATTAGTGCTGGACTGAACCAAAAACCAGCATACCCCTGCAACTCCACCGCCCCGGAGTTGTCTACCACAAAGATAAAGAACATAGATCCCCTTGAAATACACACAGACAAACACAACAATCGTACCTTTCTTGTTGCCCATGGGGACGTTGGTGTTGAGCAGCGAGGCGAAGGAGCTCTGCTTGGAGAGCTGGGCCTTAGCGGACAGTGCGTTGTTCCACAGAGCCTTGATCAGCATGGAGGCCAGGTACAGGGTCTGAGGGAGGGAAGCAAGCATAGAATTACATACAGAATCACTATTATAGGATCTTTGTGGTGGGCAGGTGACCAAGACAAAGAGCAGCTCTGTTAGTTAAGACTGGGTGTATGTGACTATAAAGCTCCTTAAAGTAATCTGGAGATATCTAGATTAAATCACACTGAACATTTTAATTGTCCATCACTTGCCATGGCCTAAAGTAACTAATCTGAGGTAATAACAGGCCGGGGACCATACCAGTCTCGCAATATCTTTTCCATTTTTTTTTCCATCCGTGTTGCGTTTCCTTGCCACAATACTTAAGAGTATGGCGATACTGGCATGGTCCCGGACCTAGGTAATTCGTAGTCCTCATGTTCCATTGGGCACTCATGCTGTGTGGTGTGTGTGGGTACCTGTTCCGTGTGTGCGCTGGGGTGCAGGCCGGACACCAGGTTGAGGACATGGCGCAGCGGCACCGGGTCCAGGTTCTTGATGAGCGAGGGGAACAGGTCGTGGATGTAACGGCTACAGTGCTTCAGCTACATAATAATAGAGAGAGACAGGGTCGAGGAGTACATCAGTGAATAATGACACAAAAGACAACTTTGTATTTCAATGAAATGAAAAACTATTTGGTAGAATATAGTAAAGAAAAGTGTAATATATGCATATAAATTCAGAGTATGAGCGCTGCTCTAAGATTAGGTCCCTCGACTTGATTAAAGAGGCAAAATTGATCCTAAAAATCAGCATTTCTACTCTGAGAAGCTTTCTACGTGATTTCTAGGCCCTGGTGTTCATTGCCTAGTTACCTGAGCTGCGGCCCAGATGCAGTCCACATGCTGGGTGCTGAGCCTGCCCTCTGCGGCAAGGAAGTTCAGGATCACTTGGCACTGTTTAATTATCTGGAACGACAACAAAGGAGACACAAAGACAAGCTCCTCATTAACAGGGAAGTTCAAACACAGATTACCCACTAAAATGTATTGGCTTACTGTAATAACGACTTGGAATGGGAAAACTCACCTCAATATGCAAATTTGGTCCAAATATATGCTCCACTACATTGTTGTTGATTAGCCAGTCAGCTAGTTCCTTTGCTATTGACCTGGAGGGATAGTTTGAGGTACAATGCTTTAACGGTCCGTGACGCAGTGCTAACTCAACTCAATCAACATGCGCTTTCATCGTAAAAAAAGAATGGACTATTGACTTAGGTTTCATTGTAAAAATCAACTCAATTGACTTACGTTTCGGTGTCGGACACCAGAGACTCATTATTACAGACGTCGTTGAAGGTGTGTAGCTGATTCTGTGAGGAGAAAAGGAGAATAAACATGTAATGAATTATGTAATTATGTATGCATGTACACACCAGTGTACTTCATCCCTTTATCGAGCCATTGACCCTAAGAGTAAAAGTCTCAGTCACAGTAAACTGAAAGTCCTAGTGGAGCATTAATAAAGTATACACGTCAAAGTGTTTGTGTCAAAAACAAAACAGCGGTCACAATGTTCCTTGCAGTAACCCGGGCCTAGACTCCCAAAGAGCAAGCAACACAGCAGTGTGTGAGAGTGGGTGCATGCGTCTCGTGGCGCACGTGCGAGTCTCACAGTGATTTGGCTGAGGCCAGCCAGCCTCATGGTGAGAGTGGGGGACATGAAGTATTTGAAGGCCAGGTCCAGGCTCTCCTTGTCGAAGCACAGTGCGCTGTCCAACGGCTCCTTCACCGTGCTCCACATCAGGTCAGCCATGTTGCGTGCCGCGCTCTGACGGAGCTCCTGGTCCGACAGCTTGCACAGGTACCTGGGGAGGGACACATTTGGAAATGAGTTATTTGTGAAATGAGACAACTTTATTTAAAGCAGGAAGTCCCTTTGTTAGGAAATACGTTTATCTGTTCTGTTTAATTTTAAAGTAAGTTTCTCTCAAGTGTGTTTCTGGAGAAGACATGGTAGACAGGTTGGACATAATGACTGGACAAACTAAACAGTCAGGACTAAGTGTTTTGCATCTATCGAGGCTGGCTGAAACACTCAGATGAGAAGCACTTTGATAAGCTACTGATAAAACCATGACAATAGTTGGCTGCAACGAGAATCTACAGTCTCCGCGATCAATAAGATACGGTATGTATCTTTTTAATAACTTCTGAGAAAACAAACATTTTACTAAATTCAGGAGGAAGGAGTGATACGCTATAAGGTGGAATGGCACTGGAGTCAAGAAGTCACATGTCATCATTCTTCTTAGACAAAGGACCAAAATGAGTAAGGAATGTTCCATTTGGATATCAGGACCAGTTAATTCAGCCCACCCAGGTCACATGACAGAGGTGCGGCGAGGCCTGCGAGCTGTCTGGCTGCTCCAAGGTCATGTGAGGAGAAGCTGACTGGAGCATTGGCCACTGTTGCCATGGCGAGGGAAGCTCTTCCTAGCAACACCAGTTGGTGGCACGGCAAGAGTGAAGCACACTACACCGACTGAGGGCTCTCAGCTGAAATTGCTTTCCATCCAAAAAAATATATACAGTCAAGTATCTGATTGAATTTTAGAAATTCAACTCAAATACAACAAAAATATGCATCCACTAAAGAGCATCCACTAAATTCAACCTTGATTTATGCTGATCGACTGCCAATATGCTGGATTACCCTATTTACATAACGCCCTCCCTAATACTACATCCAATATTCAGGGGAGAATCTCTATCAAGTGCGTTTGATTGTGTGTTGGAAAGTGGTGGGCGAGTCAAACACAGCACTGTGTATCCAAATACAATATGCATTTCAAACAGCCCCTTGGGCCATTTCTGACGAGAGGAGCTTCAACTGCAACAGCAACTCCCCTCTCTCTGCCCCATTTTCTTATTCTCTTAGAATGACTGCAGAAAAAAGCACTAAATAGCAGTACGGGATGCCATATTGTTGAGAGCTGTATTTGATGGGGGGGTGAAACGTCATGACTAAAACCATTTTATTCAATAAATCATTTGTGATTCAATCTGTATTGATACATGCCTAATTAGGGATGTCAAGGCACTAGTGAAAACTCACTGGTAGTGAAACACTAATGAAGGCCTAATTATCCTCACTCTGAAGTCCATACAGAGATTTCACCATGGAGTTTCATTGATATGGAGAGTGTGAACTTACCGTATTACATACGTGCGGAACGGTATGATGTGCTGCATAACGGCGGGAATGTGCAACCATATTCGGATCTGTGTGTGGGGAGAAAAAACAGATTTTGAATCAGACTGACATCCCTTGAGATGTGTGAGAAGCAGTGGAGAACGGAAAAACAGATGCCACTTTAACACAGCTGGCTGACAACTGATTATTCACTGCAATTACTGACGGAGAGAGCATTTACAAACAAAACAGCTGTGCTATAACAAAAACTGCATCAGGAACATCTGCATACATGTGGCTCGGGTGATCGCGCTGAAACAGCATCTGGAGGTAGTGGTAAACATATCCAGGAGATATAGAGAGATATATATATATATATATAATGATATATAATTAGCGGTTGGGCTGGGTTGCAATGTTGGGTGGCTTGATCAACCCCTACTCACATTGGAGACGATGGTGATGAAGGAGTGGGCGATGGGGAAGGGCAGGCTCTCTGGCGTGCCTGACTCAAAGCAGTCCTTCATGAGCGACAGACCATGCTTGCCACAGAACAGGCACACGTAGCGCAGCAAGTGCAAGGGGACCTCCACATCCTGGTCACAGGAAAAAACAAGGTCAATACAACTTTATTGTCCACACAGATATGGAAAACTAACTTTGGCTTCATAACACACATCATAGTGGAAGAGACTAGCGTGATTGGTGCAACTCAATGGTTTCATACCCTCGTCACCTTTTGGTTTATAAGAACTACAGGTGAAAGGTGAAAGCAATACGGTGGATGGACGTATACTGGGAATTCGCTTTCACTTCTCTAGTTCTTTCACACCATCTCAGATGAAGGAGAAGAGATGGCTTTTTTGCAGAATATTCAGGTCAAAGTATGAAGACCAGAGCTGGAATCATAGTGAACTCAGCAAAAAAAAGAAACGTCCCTTTTTCGGGACCCTGTCTTTCAAAGATAATTTGTAAAAATCCAAATACCTTCACCGATATTCATTGTAAAGGGTTTAAAGACGGTTTCCCATGCTTGTTCAATGAACCATAAACAATTAATGAGCATGCACCTGTGGAACGGTCATTAAGACCACAGAATTAAGGTCACAGTCATGAAAACCTAGGACACTAAAGAGTCCTTTCTACTGACTGAAAAACACTAAAAGAAATATGCCCAGGGTCCCTGCTCATCTGCGTGAATGTGCCTTAGGCCTGCTGCACGGAGGCATGAGGACTGCAGATGTGGCCAGGGCAATAAATTGCAATGTCCATACTGTGAGACGCCTAAGACAGCGCTACAGGGAGACAGGGAGGACAGCTGATCCTCGCAGTGGCAGACCACGTGTAACAACACCAGCATAGGATCGGTACATCCGAACATCACACCTGCGGGACAGGTACAGGACGACAACAACAACTGCCCAAGTTACACCAGGAATGCACAAACCCTCCATCAGTGCTCAGACTGTCCGCAATAGGCTGAGAGAGGCTGGACTGAGGGATTGTGCTAAGGTAGGTCTTCACCAGAAATCACCGGCAACAATGTCGCCTATGGGCACAAACCCACCGTCGCTGGACCAGACAGGACTGGCAAAAAGTGCTCTTCATGACGAGTAGCGGTTTTGTCTGTCTCACCAGGGGTGATGGTCGGATTCGCGATTATCGTCTAAGGAATGAGCGTTACACTGAGGCCTGTACTCTGTGGGATCGATTTGGAGGTGGAGGGTCCTTCATGATCTGGGGTGGTGTGTTACAGCATCATCAGACTGAGCTTGTTGTCATTGCAGGCAATTTCAACACTGTGCATTACAGGAAAGACAACCACCTCCCTCATGTGGTACCCTTCCTGCAGGCTCATCCTGACATGACCCTCCAGCATGACAATGCCACAAGCCAAACTGCTCGTTCTGTGCGTGATTTCCTGCAAGACAGGAATGTCAGTGTTCTGCCATGGCCAGTGAGGAGCCCGGATGTCAATCCCATTGAGCACGTCTGGGACCTGTTGTATCGGAGGGTGAGGGCTAGGGCCATTCCCCCCAGAAATGTCCGGGAACTTGCAGGTGCCTTGGTGGAAGAGTGGGGTAACATCTCTCAGCAAGAACTGGTAAATCTGGTGCAGTCCATGAGGAGGAGATGCACTGCAGTACTTAATGCAGCTGGTGGCCACACCAGATACTGACTGTTACTTTTGATTTTGTCACCCCTTTGTTCAAGGGCACATTATTCCATTTCTGTTAGTGACATGTCTGTGGAACTTCTTCAGTTTATGTCTCAGTTGCTGAATCTTGTAATGTTCACATAAATATTTACACATGCTAGGGTTGCTTAAAATAAACGTAGTTGACAGTGAGAGGAGGTTTCTTTTTTGCTGAGTTTATATGAAATCTTTGAGCATTTGCTTTAGCCTGCCTGGTGTGCCAAATGAGTAGGGAGCTTCATCAATAAGAGCGTCGATGAAGTCATTCCTACAGCGCCCGTACGTACATACTCCAACCAGAAGCCATGGATAAATGGCAACATCCGCACTGAGCTAAAGGGTAGAGATGCTGGGACTCTAACCCAGACACTTCTAAGAAATATCACTATGCCCTCCGATGAACCATCAAACAGGCAATGCGTCAATACAGGACTAAGATTGAATCCTACGCCACTGGCTCCGACGCTCGTCAGATGTGGCAGGGCTTGCGAACTATTACGGACTACAAAAGCTGCCCAGTGACACGAGTCTATCAGACTAGCTAAATTACTTCTATGCACGCTTCGAGGCAAGCAACACTGAGGCATGCATGAGAGCACCAGCTATTCCAGACAAATGTGTGATCAAGCTCTCCGTAGCCGATGTGAGTGAGACCTTTAAACAGATCAACATTGACAAGGCTGCAGAGCCAGACGGATTACCAGGATGTGTACTCAAAGCATGCGCTGACCAACTGGTAAGTGTCTTCAATTACATTTTCAACCTCTCCCTGTGAGTCTGTAATACCAACATGTTTCAAGCAGACCACCATAGTCCCTGTGCCCAAGAACACCAAGGTAACCTGCCTGAACAAATACCAAAATGCATCACTCACATCTGCAGCCATGAAGTGCTTCAAAGGTGGGTCATGGCTGACATCCAACACCATTATCCCAGAAACCCTAGGCCCACTTCAAATTGCATACCGCCGCAACAGATCCACAGACGACGCAATCTCTATTGCACTCCACACTGCCCTTTCACACCTGGACAAAAGGAACACCTGCGCGAGAATACTATTCATTGATAACACCATAGTGGCCAAAGCTCAACACTAAGCTCAGGACCCTGGGACGAAACACCTCCCTCTGCAACTGGATCCTGGACTTCCTGACGTGCCACCCCCAGGTGGTAAGGGTAGGTAGCAACATATCTGTCACGCTGATCCTCAACACAGGGGCCCCTCAGGGATGCGTGCTCAGTTCCTCCTGTAGTCCCTGGTCACCCATGACTGCATGGTCAAGCATGACACCAAAACCATCAAATTTGTCGACAACACAAGTGGTAAGTCTGATCACCAACAACAATGAGAATCTATAGGGAGGAGGTCAGAGACCTGGCAGTGTGGTGCCAGGATAACAACCTCTCCCTCAATGTGATCAAGATATAGGAGATGATTGTGGACTACAGGAAAAGGAAGGCCGAGCATGTCCCCATTCTCATTGACGTGGCTGTAGTGGAGCAGGTTGAGAGCTTCAAGTTCCTTGGTGTCCACATCACCAACAAACTAACATGGTCCAAACACACAAAGACAGTCATGAAGATTGCATGAAAACACCTATTCCCCCTCAGGAAACTGAAAAGATTTGACATGGGTGCTCAGATCCTCAAAAAGTTCCACAACTGCACCATCGAGAGCATGACTGGTTGCATCACCGCCTGGTACGGTAACTGCTCAGAATCCGACCGCAAGGCACCACAGAGGGTAGTGGGTACGGCCCAGTACATCACTTGGGCCACACTTACAGCCATTCAGGACCTCTATACCAGGCGATGCATGGCTACCACAGCATTCTGCAGCGATACACCATCCCATCTTGTTTGTGCTTAGTGGGACTATAATTGTAATTTTCAACAGGACAATGACCCAACACACCTCCAAGCTGTGGAAGGGCTATTTGACCAAGAAGGAGAGGGATGGAGTGCTGCATCAGATAACCTGGCCTCCACAATCACACGACTTCAACATAATTGAGATGATTTGGGATGAGTGGTCCTCTGTAGCTCAGTTGGTAGAGCATGGCGCTTGTAACGCCAGGGTAGTGGGTTCAATCCCCGGGACCACCCATACGTAGAATGTATGCACACATGACTGTAAGTCGCTTTGGATAAAAGCGTCTGCTAAATGGCATATATTATGAGTAGGACAGCAGATTGAAGGAAAAGCAGCCAACAAGTGCTCAGCATATGTGGGTACTCCTTCAAGAAAAGCATTCCTCATGAAGCTGGTTGAGAGAATGCCAAGAGTGTGCAAAGCTGTCATCAATGCAAAGGGCTACCTTGAAGAAACTCAAATATATTTGGATTTGTTTACAACGTGATTCCATGCGTGTTATTTTATAGTGTTGATGTCTTCCCTATTATTCTACAATGTAGGAAATAGTTTTTTTTTAAATAAGAAAAACCCTGGAATGAGTAGGTGTGTCCAAACTTTTGACTGGTACTGTACTTATTACCTCAGCTAACCTGTGCTGCCGCACATTGACTCTGTACCGGTACCCCATGTATATAGCCTGCTATTTTATTGTGTCTCTAATTTTTTTTTACCTCAGTTAATTTGAGTAAATACTTTAAAACTGCATTGTTGGTTAAGGGCTTGTAAGTAAGCATTTCACTGTAAAGTCTACACCTCTTGTATTCGGCACATGTGACAAATACAATTTGATTTGAATATTCCATTGGATATATTCCAGCTATGGAAGGTCAATTAAGCACAGAATACATTCTGAACTCCGGTCTGAAGCAAACTATGAACTTTGTCCACTAGAAATATCCATTAAAATCCCATAAATGTTTAATATGGTGGAAAGGTATAAGCTGGGGAGTTATTAAATTAGCCCAAAACCAATTATTGTACTCTGGGGAAAGATGGACATAACTTGGAGGTGGAAATGAGCCTCAATTTAATAAAAACTCAAACTACACTGCAGACACATTTCACACCTCATGTGTGGACGTTGGCCTGAAAAGCCACAAGAGGGACCTGAGATCAGTGTTTAGAGATCCTTCTCCCTCAGTCTCTCCTGGTCCTAAAGGAAACATTTGTAATTAGAACCCTGAGCGAGAACTGTTCTAGGACCTATTGTTAACCAAATCTACACCAAACCTCCTTGAGTGAAAACCCATTACAACAACCTGGGAAGAGTGTTCAGAGTCCTGCCTCCCTACTCTCCCAGTCCTAAATGGGACACGGCTGTTGGGCTCTGGGCATGCCACTTTTCAAGCAGCTTCCCATTCAAATATAAATAGACCCAAGATGTCAAGAACCACTGATATGAGTAACATGACCACAGGAGAGAGAAGAGGGGACTAGGAGGAGATTGGTGATTGGTCAAACAGGCAGACCACACATTAAGACATGGGCCTTTGCTTCAAAGGACTGGATGACGTAGGATGCGTACCAAATGGCACCCTATTCCCTATATAGTGCAGTACTTTTGACCAGAGCCATACGTGCCCGGGTCAAATGTAATGCACTGTGAAGGGAATAGGGTGCAATTTAAGAGACGTAGATTACAAAGATGTCGCTGTAAAGAGTTGGACCTGACACAAAGCGACAATCAGGCGGATCGAGTATTGTGTTTTTGGACGAAACAGTGGAGTCGTAAAAACAAAGAGGGCGGAGGAGTCCTTACATTCATGTCGCAGAAGGAGCCGAGGATATTGCTTTCATGAGCAGAGATGTCCTGGAAAAAGGAAACAAAGAAAGTATGACGAGTATATTTTATACTGAGAAATGTTAGAGAACATTTAAGAACAAGTATTAAGTACACCATGGAGATAAATGCTGATATACTGAATCCATAATTGAGTTGTGTGTATGGGTCCATGTTACACTTTTACCTCTACGGTGCAGTGTGCGGTACATATTATAACATTACTGCTTTGGTGGGATGGGTGTTGTGTCGGGGGAAACACGTTATTCGATTACCTCTACAGTGGGGATCGATTATGTATTGTATCAGGGTGTGTCAGTCCATTACCTCTATGGTGGGGTGGGTGTTGTGTTTGTAAGCAGTGTACAGGGGGAACTGAATCTGGAAGATCTTGGCGGCGCAGAGCAGCAGCTTCTCCCGGTCCTCGGTGCTCCACGAGTCAAACATGTCCTCGTGGGCCTGGCAGTCTGTACTGCTGCTAGCTACAGCCTCAGACGCCCCAATACCACTACCACTTTCCCCTGGCTTGGGGGCCTCCTGCTGGGCCTGGCTCGTCCCCTGGACTGGGTTCTGGTTGTTGTTATTCTGGTTCTGCTCCAGTGCGTCCCCAGCGCCGTCCTCCTCTGCCGAGTCCCTCTCCACGTTCAGCGGCTCGTCCTCAACAGGCGAGGTGGGCAGTTGCTGGGGGTGTGGCCCTGCTCCAGTTATTCCACCCCCTCCCTCTCCTCGCCATTCTGTCCCTGGCCCCTCCGCGCCCCCGTCGGTGACGCCCCGTTGGCTGGTGGCGCTGCAGAGGCGGTCTCTCAGGCTGGTGACCTGAGCGATGACCAGGTTGATGAGGGCGTAAACCAGCTGGTTGAACACCTCCAGGTGCTTGTACTCCTTGAAGCAGCATAGACATTGCCTGTGCATGGAAAGGAGGGGAGGTGAGAGGGATTACGTGAACTGCGAATCACGAAGACCCACCAGTGAGTAGCAGTCAACTCCTACTGGGGTCGCAGTTCGAGGCTGACTCATTCCATTTGGATGGTTAAGGAATCAAAACGTTTGGGAACAATAAAAAGGCAATGCACGGTCCACACTACAGTGAACTGTAGCTTCTGCATGTGTTGGCCTCAACAACCAGCCATCTTTAGAGACTCCTCTATTGGCTCAATTCAATCAAACTTGCATTGAAGCGAATAAAGCATAGAAACATACTTTACTCCCCATATTCAAATAACATCGCAAGAGAAGCCTAGTTTTAGGTACTTGCAACAGAAAATATTCAGTTCTCTCGCTTTCTGAATAAGACATGTAAGTGGGCTTTAGTTGTCTGAACAAATATGCAGAATACGCATTGTTGTGGAGGATTTAATTGAATGCAGCCCTTGGATCTATTTTGAGCTCTGTTTGTTCTCATGAATTCTGTTTCTTGTGACATTAACGTAATGTAAAACGCCTGTGACTATATTACTGGCCATCCTATTTTAGACATTCCTCCCCCACCATGTATTTTGATAAGACAGCAACCAATTAACACACGACGGATCCCACTAATCAGAAACACAAAGAGAAGAATGCAAAACTAGAATCAACTTTCCCGGATCAGTCAAGCACTTTTGCCTGATCTCACAGGGAGTGGTAGAACAACTATGAAAGGTCAACAATTCCTCAAGGCTCTTCTCCGTGCAGGCACGAAAAACACAAAGTTGTTAAACAACAATAAAACCACCACCAAGAGAGCCGAAAAATCTATTATTTATGACCCACTTGTCCTCTAGTGGACTTAGCTAGCCTACATGCTAAGCTACACCTAAAACACATTGGTTAGCCATTAGCGCTAGTAATACACGATGAATTTATGGCTGATAATGGCTTCAGATAGACCTAGAGCTATCCAGGAGCAGATATCCTCCCCTTTTAAATATGACGGAATAATGGTCTACGTTCCAAATGAAACCCTTTCCCCTACATAGTGGTCAAAAGAAGTGCACCTGGTCTAGAGTATTGCAGTAAATAGGGAATAGGGCTCCATTTGGGACAAATACACAGAAGAATAATGAATGCGGGGAACAGAGGAGAGCGGGAGACTGACCTCTGGGTCCATGAGCTGATGTAGCTGAAGACTCTTAAAGCATGCTCCTTCTTCAGCTGTAGGCCCTCAGTGCTGTCTGCATCCGATACTGGAGGGGAGAGAGAGCAGACAAGGTGGTGAGTACAGTTCAATGTACATGGAAAATGCAAGTGTAGGACATGACCCTTGACACACACTGCTTGTTCAAAGGCTACTAGGCTATATGGTGGCCACAAGCTAGAGAATAGCACACATTGGAAGCTGAAATTGCACTTAAAATAGTTTAGGCATTATCAAAGACCGTTGAAAGTGGTTGACAGACACTTCGCTACAACAACAAATATATTTCTGGGAAGCGCAAAATTAAAATTAAAATACATTTTAATAAAAACTCCACTTTGTCCATGACTGCCAATAGCCACTTATAACATCTTAACACACCCCTTCTTACATGTGTCTCTTGGGGTCAATCTTCTCCAGGTGATGATCCTTTGGTCAACAGGAGAACAGAGATGTCTCAAGCCTCTGGTAAGAAACGTGCCTCGGCACCACATTAGCTCGGGGACAGGCAAGGCTCCCCATTACCGACAACTGACGGTTAACTCCAAACCAACAGGCCTTCCAAAGAAGCATTGGCTTGTACTACAGGCTAAAGTCAGCTACTGTATTATGTGTTGGTGATTAGGGATGGGGGTAGAAATCATTTCATTATTTGAATAGTATCATACATTTGTCTGTATCTGGATATTTGAAATAAAACGTACGTTTTTAACCTGAGCACTGTTGTGCGAAATTGAGGCTGGCGCTCTATTGCTGCTTGGAGATGCTGGTGAGAGGTCATGTCTACACTTGACACTTACATGCGACTACTGCTATCAGAACACGAAGATCGCATTGAAAAGTAACTTTGTGGTCTGATTGTGGTCAGATCTGACTGTCCACTTCAGGAGTTGGTCAGGGATGCATTGTGTTAAGATGTATCCTAAGTCTGGATGGTACCGAAATCGCAGAGAGTGGACGATAATATCAGCAAGCACTCCTCACACAAATCCCCAGATAATGTGTGTTTTGGAACAGAGAGGCACCTCGGTTAGCTGGCTAGTTAGCTACTGCCATCAGTTGCTGTTTTATCATATGTAGCCTATTCCACAGTTTTTAGAATGCATACTGGCATATGAATAAAGCGCGGGAAAAGGGAATTCGGACACACTGTGGACACCATAGACACGTTTAAATCTAGGTGTAGGCACATGACATGGGGCATGTCATAACTTCATTGAAAAGTTGATTTTATTCAATTAATCAATTGAAATGTCATGGACCTTATTTTTAACAATGTTACATGGATATTTTCATTGAGAAAAGGCCTGTATTTTAAAATAGGCCTATACATTTTCTTGCTGCAAAAATGTATACCCCCAAATACTCTTATACTAACGTCCTTAGTACACACAACACACACACACACACACACACACACACACA
Organism: Oncorhynchus gorbuscha; assembly: GCF_021184085.1. Lineage (NCBI taxonomy): Eukaryota > Metazoa > Chordata > Actinopteri > Salmoniformes > Salmonidae > Oncorhynchus > Oncorhynchus gorbuscha. Next base: position 17,654,675 of record NC_060190.1, on the reverse strand, counting down.
CACACACACACACACACACACACACACACACACACACACACACACACAGTTTCAAAACAAAATGTAAGCAACGTGTGGGGCAAGGTGTGTCCAATGGAGGGTTATTGCGGTGTCAAAAGTTCAGCTCTAACTTTTCTGTGGAAAGTGCTGCATTGCCTTTATTATTCAGCAACCCCAAAGCATCTTGTGTCTTTCACAAAGTCAACGGTGTAAATGAAAGATGTGTAACTCTGGGAAGGCTGCATTTGTGATGCATCATTTTCATCTGCACCCACACATCAACCACAGATCTTTGTTGTTGTACCGGCACCCTATTTTCTGCTCTCAGAACAAAAAGAGAAAATGGACCATATTGACGCCTCACATTGGCCAACATGCCAAGACTACGAACAGGAAAAGCAAAAGGACACAGTGATGAAAGCGTTAGCCGACACACAAAATGACTTAGCCCACATATTAAAGGATTTTTAACTTACAAACCCACACGAGTGCTTTAAGTTTTTTTATTTTTTTATGCCACTATGGACATGTGTTATAATTGCTTATTTGGCTTTTCTAGTACTATCCAACGACAAGAGAACCTGTGGTTGTTTTGGAATACTTTAAGTGTTACTGCTACCTCTTTCTTCACTGCCAACTAAAAATTGGATTTAAGATATATTGCTAATGAAATAAACTATACAATGAACATTGCACAGTATGTTGGAGGGAGAAGTATCATTAAAAAAAAGGTACAGCCTATATTCAAACTTTGTGACAAGAGACCCATTCCCATCAACAAATTCCATACCTGACTGACCTATGTCACATTCTTATCATGAATAGGGCCTAATAATAACCACTGTGACAATTGGAGTTGTGCCAAAACACTACAAACAGAAACAGAAAACAAAGTGGAACTTGTGTCTATGTAAGTGGGTCTGTTCCTGAGATGAACAACAAACCAGCGCTCTAAAGTTCACCTTGCCCTGACCTAACTGTGTGTGCCTGCCTTAATTCCCTTTTTAACCACTTCTTTTTTATCTTGGACTGGACTCTGCCAAAATTCCCAGCTCCCTTCATAAAACAATCCATGACATTGTGTTCGGTGGCCTGGACCAAAAACATTGCGATCATTCCCAGATAAGAGGATCTGGATATCCCAGCCATTGTTCTGACAGCAAAGCCTTGAGCTTATAACAAAAACATTAGAGAAGTAAAATAGACACTCAACTTCCTGTGTTGGTGGAAGCAACAGTTGGCTTTAGGTGCTGATCTAGGATCAGTTTGGCTTTTTACATCAATTGATTAGTGTTAGGCTAGGGGCGGGCAGGTGAACTGGTCCCAGTTCTATGCTCAAGGGCAACCTCTGCCTTGCTGGCCAGTGCCAGACAGCATCTTAAAGCAGGTTATGTGGGGATTGACAATGGCAGCCACATGTTACGTTTACATTTCAGTAATTTAGCAGACGCTCTTATACTGAGCGACTTAAAGGAGCAAGTCGCGCTACAGATATTTCACCTAGCTGACATGGGATTTGAACAAGTGACCTTTCGGTTACTGGCCCAACGCTCTTAACAGCTAGACTACTTGCCACCCTGCAGGCTTACTGGCAAAGCATATTCAATAGTAGGTTGAAACCCTTCATTCCCTCAGTAAGTCACTCACTTCCATTGCATGTATGCAGCCACACAAAAAACATTCCCGGCTTCATGCAAAAGCTACAGCAAATTTGGGGTGAGGGGTCACCTGGTGAAAGCACACATGGGGCTGCCAGTCTCGCACCCTGGCACTCTAGACAAGCCTGTCACAGGCAACAAGCCCCTCACACCTTCACTGGCGGGAGCCTGGTGCCGACAAACCACACACACACACACACACACACACAGGGGTGTACTCGGTTTTGCTGAACAGAGAAACGACCCATCACAGGTAAAACAGCAGCTCTACTGTGAAAACTTACTACTGTGTAGCCTACTAGCCATTTCCAAAACTGTTGTTGATAGACATGCATGTGAGCCAGAGAGAGGGTGTTTGCTCAAAGACAAAAGGAAGCCCTTTTAGAACACTAGTGACATGGGCCTAATCCTCCACACACTTTAATAATACACTGATTATAGGCCAAATTAAATGCATTGAACATTTCAGTATGGCTACATTTATCTTTCCATAATTTGCCTACAAACCACTAAATTAATCTGAGCACCTAAAGTGTCATACTCATTGCTTATTTGATTAACATATTTGGGGGGGGGGTAGTTTATATTCCATTAAATCTAGTTTATTTTAAATGTGTATTGACAGGATGAAAGACCCTTTGAGCTGTGCCATCATGATCCCCCTTTCAAATGGGTCCTGCAATAAGCAACCCACAACCACTTTACCATGTGGGCTTGGATATCCTCCCAAAACATGGAGACCATTTTAAACTAGATTACCCACCCCAAATCAAACGTTTAGACACTAATATCAGACTGAAAATAGGTTTAAGACATAAGACATCCAAAACTAGCAAACAAGAATATTAAGATTTAAAATTCAAAACCCAATGTTATTTATGACAAACACATCATATGGCATGAAGTAGGCAGGTAGCCTAGTGGTTAGAGCGTTGGGCTATTAACTGAACGGTTGCAAGATCGAATCCCCGAGTTGACAAGGTAACAATAGTTCTGCCCCTGAACAAGGCAGAACGACCCACTGTTCAATGGCTTAGGGACCCACTGTTCCTAGTCCATCATTGAAAATATGAATTTGTTCTTAACTGACTTGCCTAGTTAAATAAAGCACAACATACAAGGCCATGAGGCGTACTGTCAGCATTGCTACCATCACCTTCCCATACACACTACACAAACCATTGCAATTTTATATATATTTAATTGCAATGATGGAAACAATTGATGTAGCCCTAAAAAAAAAACGGGCCTTTGTTTATTCGCTCCAACATCCCGTCGTGAAAGCAATATGGCCTAGTTAGCTAACGTTACCTCGGAGCTAGCAAATAATCTATTCAAACGTTACTACTGTCAATTTTAATCGGAACTAGGAAATACATCCAAAAGCATTCGTAGGCACATTTTATTTTGATTAAGAACAAGCTTATAGCTAGCTAGCTAACAAAAACGCCAATAGTCATAGTTAGCATTGGTTACATGCCTAGTTTTCTAGATGGCTTAATGTTTTTACGTAAAGAAACTAGTGAGTCCATATTACTTCGCTAACAATGCTAAACATTTGCTTGTAATCTTGCAAAAGTATATTATTACAGCGCGTGTGGCAAACCAAATATGAAAACGAATCCGTCCGTTTTGATGCCAGTTGACCACAGCTAGCTGGCTAGTCAGTGAGCTAACGTTTGTTAACGTTGGACAGACAACTCGTTACTCAACGTGAAACGGACAAACATATCAACCAGACAGGCTAGCTAGCAGGAGCGAACACGCCTGCACAACATGCACCACTTCCACAACCACCTCTCTCGCCTCCGACAAAAAAGGACATGCAATGTGTAACAAACATTTTATGGACAAATACATATCAAACCACATTTCTACAGGCAGTTAACCAAAGTTACGTTAGATAGCTAACCAAGTTACCATGCAATGGCATCAGACCAATCTAATTAGTTAGCTAACTAAGTTCATGATGTTCCGAATCTCGTCTAGCGAGCTAGCTAACTCTACTCAGGCATCTCCTTCATTATGCAGCGATTTGACAGAGACAGGCCTCAAAGTTGCAGAAAAGGTTCCATTTACATTCAGATCATTAATTCAAGACAAGGCCTTACGTTGGCAGCTGTCTGGTTAGTGGAGAACAACCAGGCACGACAGGGGTACGTACGATAGCTAGCTGTCCAGCTTCCATCAGGTAGCCTGATTTAGCGAACGTTAGCTAGCATTAGGGGACCACTACGGCACTAAAACATGTAATAAAAATTGTTTACTTACTTTCATTTAAAACCTCCACCAGCTCGGCGCAGTTTTCACACATTGTTCATTAAAAAAATAACAAAGGAAAAGTGTAGTCAAACCATTGGAAATTGTTGATGGATACGAATTGTTGGCACCTGGTTGTTTTGGGGAAAGGCCCGATGTAGTGGTTAGTGAAGATTTGCTAATGCATTAAATCAATTAAGGGAGAGTAATTGATTCAGATTGCATTTGATACTAAATATCGTTGAGAAAGTCAAAAAGTAAAAGGCATTAAGATACAGAGTCGAGTCAATCTCCAATCGGAGCGTTACTGGAGAGAGTAGATACGGCAGCCATATTGAAAAGGGGTGGGGGCACAGCGTGTTCATAATTCGTAACTTTCCGTTGTCTCCTTCGCCTTGTTCGACTTTTTCCGCTTGTCTCGCGGTTACTCCATCAGCAAGATACGTTTACAAATGGCGTTTCATTCACATACAGCAGGCAGGCAGACAAGGGAGCACCGGCCAGTAGCCACTGAGGGTATTCGATTATCTGGCCCGGATTACCCCGATGAGGGAAGAATGCACCGGGTTAAAAGTGAATTAATTCGTTTTGGAACCGTGCTGCCTCCAGCCCGTGAACCAGGTGGCCCGTTCAGTAATGACAAGGATGTTTCCACATGAATGTGATTGCTTTAGATTTTTTTAAACTTGATCGGCTTTCCCATTGATAACTATTTTTGAAATGTTGACACATATTTGATGGAAAATGGATGTTTGTTTCTGGACGATTCACAATGCTGCCTTGTTGACATTACAGCGCGGCGCAGATTATGGTTGGAGTGGGTACACCTCTCTCACAGCTTGTGCCCATTCGCGTCACTGGCCATGGACCGGTGCGCTGCGGCTCAGGTTAATAGATCGCCCTTATTGCCACCAGCATACCTTTTATTCATTTTGGGAATTTGTATTATACCATGACGTCGTTCTATGTTTGTTACTCCAAAGTATTTACTTAAGTATTTTGACCTTAAAGTTCAAAATGCAGACCTCTGAGTGTTAGTGGTTTCAAATCCTAATTCCAGAAATTGGATTTAATAACCTTCAACAACTGAATGAAAAACACACACAACAGGTATAGGACATAGTTCTGTAAAAATAACCAACTTTATGTTCCCTTAGTACTAAGACAGCTTTACAAACAAGATGATATGCACATAACCTTCCTTTGATCTAACATTCTCATCCAAATGTCAGATCTGTCAGTTTTGGGTGCAAACAGAACCAGACTCGCCACATAAAAACTGCTGCCAAAACAGAAACAAAGGAAGCAGCGTCATTTACCACCCTTGACCGTCACATTCATCTGTAGGCCATGCGGCTCCTCCGAAAAACACACAAAGCTCTTTATTGGAGCACTTCCTGGCGCCACAGCACTTTTTAAAGTAACCCTTTTGCATGTGCTTTTAACATATCTTACATATAAACAAATAGAAGGATCGTTGGTGGGTGAAGGGAAAGGAAGGGTTAAAAATAATTATTTAATTCTTTCAACTTCATGCACGGCTAAACAGAGAGGATGACCAACAACATAAAGCTTGAATTAGCGAGGGAAAAGGAGCAATACCGTATTATTACACAAATGACTGTATAAAATGCTTCCGTAGGCAAAAAATGTGAGTGCCGAATCAGAGGCGCAATTCTCATTTACATATTGGCATTGATTTGGTCGACAAAGCACCTCAATCTCACACACACGCACAATTGACAAGAGCTCCCAGCTTCTCTTGGCTTTCTTTTTTTCCAAAAACTGTACATGTTCGCTGTTGTGTTCGTTCCTATGTGGCGGCACTTAGTCACACATTTCCTCCGGGAGCTCATGGGGGTTGAGGATGCCGGGGACTGACATCTGCAGCTTGTGTTTCTCTTCCTGGGCCTGCCGCAGCGACGTCTCCCGCTCCTCCAGGAACAGGTCTGTGGTGTCCTCGCCAGCAAACTCCTGGACAGGGAGTAAAAGAGAGGAAGTTGAGAGTTGAGTGTGAGGGACAAATATGTCCATCTACCATGCTCCAGTGGTTTGACACCTCAGACTGATAGAGTTATTAAGTGTTTGCACCCGTGTGTGTGTGGCTACAAAACCAGAGTGACTCACCTTGATCTGCACCAGGAAGTCCCTCAGGTGCTCCTTGAAAGCAGGGATGTCCTGGTTCAAGCTGAACAGACCTGTCACAAACACCTTCACCTGGGCACTTGAATAGAGAAGAGTCAGGATCACAACACATTCACCTACCTACAATAAGTAGATCACTTTCGATCAACCAGTTATTGTCTGTAGTACAAATGTATCCCCAACACCAATATAAAAGAGATGAGGCCCATGAACTACAGGTTCACTGTGGCAGCCATTTGGGCCAGTGCAGTCCATTGTAGAGGAAGCACAGAATTTGACAAGGCTGCAAACTAACAAATCCCTGTCTTAGTGTTCAGAGTAGAGTACAACAAAATGTTTAATTTTAATTGACAGGGGCCCTCTGATACGCAGGCTGACAGACACTTACTCTTGTAGATGGGGGAAGGCCGTCTTGAGCAGGTTGGCCACGTACTCCTGAACGTAGCCCTGATTGTGCTGGCTGGCTGGGTTGAGGGAGGCGCTGATTTTACCCTCCTCCACCAGGTTGAACATGTACGCCAGGATGGACGCGTGCATGGTTAGCCCTGCAGAAAGTCAAGCATAACATCAATTGTACCCACACTTGTCTTGCACTCACCGGTAACACTTAAGCACGTTGTCGTGTCCATCTGCCCGGTGTGTTTGACTGCTGCGATGTGACACCAAAGTGAAATATCCCCTTCAGGAATCAAACCATCTAGTGTATAACATGGCCTCTGATTCCTCGCCTGTACCCAACACTTATAACAGTACCAGATGTTTCCGGTGATATTTAACAGTCAGCCACCGACCCCACCACCCTCTCACCTGCTGTGTGTGAGGTATCTGTGACGACAGAGAAGATGTGCTGGAGGATGTCACAGAAGTAAGTCTGGTAGAAGCTCTGTGCGGCAGCCTCCTCCTGGGCCACGTTCTGCAGCAGGGTGTAAAGAATCTGCAGACCTGGAGGACGCAGGGATGAGTGGCTTGATGACAATAATAATTCCACAATGTACCATAAGGACTATTTTCCCCAGACTCTGATTAAGCCTAGTCCTGGACAATAAAGAATTTGTCCATTGAAAAAAGCTTTAGTCCAGGTTTAGAGATCATCTGTGTCTGAAACACCCAAAATATTTGAAATAGAGTTAAGTGAACTGCATTTCACCTCAGATGAGTCTGACAACCTCATTCATCAACACAGTTCCAATCTCGTGAAAGGCATAGTATGTATCAACAGTTAGGTAAGGCCAAAGCATATTTGTCTTACCAGTGTCTGCAACGTTCCTCATGGTGTGTTTGAAGGCCCAGATAATGGAGTCCAGAACCAGTTTAAACTGGGCCGGGGGAATGGAGAGAAAGGCCGGGAAGCACTGAGAGTTCACCGCTTGGAGGAGGTAGAAGAAATGGGTCCTATGCTCTGGGTACTCCTCAAAGTCCTGGAGAGGAGAAAAAAATTGGGACAATTAAAGTTGGACAATATCAGTGGAATTACTTTCTATAAGGAATAAAGACTAGGACTCAGTCATATAAAGTATTTTTATTTTTCCAAGCATATAACTAGCGTCCTGTGTTCAACAATCCTTCAGATTACAACCTTGCATTGGATAGACTTCACCAATTGTCTGTAGTACAAATCTATCCCCTACACCCATGCAAAAGGGATGTGGGGCCCATGAACTACAGGTTCACTGTGGCAGCCATTTTGGCCAGTGCAGTCCATTGTGGAGGAAGCACCGAATTTGATAAGGCTGCAAACTAATACATCTGTGTCTTTCTGTTAATGTTCCTTTGACATCATGTGCAGTCTAGAAGGGCCACTCAGGCCAGCTAAGAACACAAACGAATTAATAGACTACAGCATTCTAGTATAGTGCTATAATAGTAGAGAAAACATTTATGAAACATACTTTATTGATCATGTTCAAAGTGCACTCGAAGACTGCGTCGAAGATCTTTGGGATCTCCCCGGTGATGTGTCCGCCCAGCTTGTTGACGATGGTCGCCATGGTGCTGAGCACCTCAGGCTCTCTGGCGGCAGGGACGTTGCGCTGGTAGTCGATGAGTACGGCCTCCAGCAAGGGCGGTACGAAGTTCTCCCCCACCTGTAAGAACCACGGAACATGGTAGAACGTGACCAGTTAATACTGAGCCATTCAGTCTAACGTTAAACAAACGGTCAGATAACTGAGGGCTTGGGGCTACCCGCGAGGGCTTGGGGCTACCCGCGAGAGTAGCAGTGGTTCAAGTCATCGGCACCATAGTTATTTTAGAGGAGGAAGTGGAACATATCTTGGTCTGTGATGTGAGCTATTCTCTGCCTCTTCAACCTGTAAGTGGATGAAATAGTTTCAATGGGCATGATGCCTCTGGATGAGGTTGGTGTCCAAGGACCTATAAGGGCTGTGTGGAGTTTAAACTAGTCCAGACAGCCAGTTTAATCTTTCTGGCTGTCTTTCTGCCTCCGGTTTCTCTATGGTGTGGTTTAGACAGGCCATCTATGGCCTGAGAGATGCCCGCTCTGATCCCACCATTACATTTAGATTCCTTTTCTTCTTTACCTAACTAGGCAAGTCAGTTAAGAACAATTTAATATTTTCAATTACAGCCTTCTAAGAGGATCTATAGGAGAACCACTGGTCTACAGCATTCCCTATAGGCTGCGACTCTAGATTTGATTAAGACGGGACAGACTCGCCATTTGTGGGTCGTTGGAGCGGCTGACCCAACCGGAGATCAGCTTGAGCGTTTCTCTCTTCACCGTCCTCATGCTCCGGATCAGGGGCTGCTTGGTCACCATCTCTCCTAGTAGGACAACAGAGAGAGAGAGTTAGCTAGCATAGGGTTTAGCATGGAGTTAGCATTGGAGAGATCAGTGACACTTCAGAAACGTTATGCTGCGTACAAAACAACGGAGAACTCGGAAATCTCCAACTTCAGCGCGTTCAAGACAACTGATAATTCATGAGAAAAAAAAAGAGCCCAGACTGAGAAAAATGGCTGTGAACGGTCATCCAACACGGAATTTGGGCCTCTTTCTAGAACGCTGACTTTCCGACCTGAAGATCACTGACTGCATTCCCAATTGTCTTGAATGCACAGTTAGAATGGGCTTGTAGTTCTGTGACTGATGCCGCAGCTGCAGACAGACAGTTAAGCACACACCATGACAAACAAGCACCTCAGGCACACATATCAGATACACACGTCTCACCGTTGGTCTGGATGGCAGAGGAGATGTTCTCACTCAGACACTTGTAGACATTGAGCATGTCCAGGTAGATACGTCCCAGCTGCACCACGAAAGGGTGTCCCACGGCCTTGCAGGCCCGCACGTTGGTCTTCAGGATGCTGCCCAGCTGACGCACTGTCTCTGCATCCTTCAGGATGTCCACATTCTGGAGGGGAGAGAGAGACAAGTCAGTTAAAATGCTTTCACAAGGCCTCCCGGGTGCCGCAGTGGTTAAGGGCGCTGTATTGCAGCGCCAGCTGGGCCACCAGAGACTCTGGGTTCGCGACCCCTGTGGCGGGCCAGTGCGCACTAACCAAGGTTGCCAGGTGCACAGTGTTTCCTCCGACACATTGGTGCGGCTGGCTTCCGGGTTGGATTGCACTGTGTTAAAGAAGCAGTGTGGCTAGGTTGGGTTGTGTATCGGAGGACGCATGACTTTCAACCTTAGTCTCTCCCGAGCCCGTACGGGAGTTGTAGCGATGAGACAAGATAGTAGCACCTAAGCAATTGGATACCACGAAATTGGGGAGAAAAAGGGGTAGAATTCAACAACAAAAAATGCTTTCACGGACAACATATTGTAAGTCGCTCTGGATAGCTTTTTACTGAAGTGCAAAAAGACTAGGCTTTGCCAGTTGAAACAATTGGGAGAAAAAGCACCGGTAATGATGTTTCTGTAAAACTACAAGGGCCTCTTAAGACAGTGGGTGCTTCTCTTAATTTCACCATGGCACAGCGGTACAAAGTGGGGGACACTTGTGTTGTTTGGGTTGTGCTGCATGCATACAATGTAAAATGCTTTGAAACCAAGGTTTACAAACACAATCCCATAGTGGAGTGTGACTTACCTTGGTGGCCTGTTGGATGATGCTGTCCCACACCTGGTTGGGTAGCAGCATGTACTTCTCGATGAGGTGTTCCTGCACAGCCTGGTCCGTCTGGGCCCCGATCATGTAGCCCACAGCCTCGTAGAACGTGTGCACCTGAGGCGAAGAGAGATGAGATGGATTACGGGCATATGAACATCTGCTGCTTCCTAACCAACTCCAGCCATTTCACATGACACCTGGAAACAGGGTGCTCCCTGAACTTGGCCAATGGAAACTCAAAACCTGCGTTGCCATTTGAAATTGTTTTTCAACTACTACTGTATTTTACTCTTAGTTTTGGTTGTTTTCAGGGGCCTGTAGCTCAACTGTGTTACGGCTAATCTTGGTGCATTTGTGTACCTGTTGGGGCTGGAGGTCACAGATGATGGTGTTGATGTTGTTGAGGATCTCGTCGATGAAGGGCATCACCTCGCCCACCTGCACCTGGACAAAGTGGCGCCGGCACTTCTGGGCGATCTTGATGAAGGTGTCGCACGCCATGTCCTGCACGCCGTCGTGAGTCTCTGCCGGGAACAATTACGTTCAAATAAAATGCTCAATAAAAGAAACACTGTTGGGGCGTGTTCAGTTGGACACGCTTTGAATCGTAACCCGCAAAGAAGTGTTTCTTATTGGACTAGTCCAGGTAGTCCCTCCCTGTTTGTTGGTTTTCTGTCCAGTGACAAATTAATACAGCCCTGGTATTTTGCATGGATGCAAAATGACACCAAGGAAATCCATTTTCACAACACTGAAAACAATATCCGGTACTGAAAACAGTATCCGGTATCTTTTTAAGATATGCAAGTGGTGACCTGAACAAAGTTGCTTACCGTGCATGAACTCAAAGAGCTTGTTCACGACGGTCTTGAGGAACTTCCAGTGAGCTCGGAGGAAGCGTGGGTACTGGCCCACGATGTACATAATGTTTGAGGCGATGATGGCCTTGTTGTCCTTCCCCCTCTTCTGCTCACAAAGACCCAGAAGGTCCTGGAGACATGAGAAAACGACACTTGGTCAATAACACAGAAACGCAGCTCAGTACATCCTGGCAATCACTCTACAGCAGCATTTACATGTTAAGTCTTGTCAAGTGACTTGGACGTGGAATTTCTCCATAAGTGTATGATTTTTTAAATTTTCTTTTGCCAAATGTCAGTTCGATCAATCACTCCAAGTACCCACTGTTCTGAGTCCGCTGCGTAGACACAGCCCTGTTACTCTGCGCCCCTCATGACACAGGCTCAACACGCACAGTCGGACTGCAACGTCTCAAGGGGCAGGCCATTCAATTTCTGAACAGTAAAGGGAACATTTCTGGTCTAACAGAGAACAAAATTGATGACTAAGACCAGCAACTACTGCATGTGTGTATTGTCCCCTTTAAAGACTGTAGCTACCTGTGAAGGTGTGGTGTGTGTATGCGCGTCTGCAAGCGCTGTGTCTGTTACACAGACTACTACAGACCTTGATGACGGTGACCAGGAACCTCTTCTCGTCCTCCTCATGCATGGCCCCGCTGATGGAGCCGATGGCCCAGCACAGCGTGTTCAGGTTCCTCCAGGACCACTCTGTCCCGTTGACCTGGTTGTGCAGCTTCTCCGTCATGATGCGCTCCGTGTCCGCATAGTCCAAATGGGTCAGGTAGACTGGGGGGGGAGAGGGGGAGGTATGCTAGTCACAGAGAGAGGGAGTATGTGTATCGTGCCCTACCTTATCAACAGCGAACAAAAGTGTGAGGGAGAGATGTGTGCTGAGGTGTGTGTCACTGACAGATTGATCAATTGTGGAAAGTACATTTGACAAAGGAAAAGATTGAGGGGCAACTATATTTGACATCAGACTAGAGAGAGGGTGTGTGTGTGTGAGATGTTTAGACTGTACTGGGCCAGGCACTCACCCAGTGTCTCTCTCATGTTCTTATAGAGGTTGATTGAATCCGTGTCCTTCATGAACTCTCGGACCACCTCTCCCTGGTCGTTCTCCACCACCAGCACCTCCTCTGGCTTGGCCATTCGGCTCACCATCAGCGTACGCACCTGTGTTACCGGGCAGACAAAATGCCAGTGACTATTAATGGACACTCTAAATAAAGAGACACCATGGTGAGGCAGGGACTGTCAATAGGAAACACAGTAGAACGTCAAGGTTGTGTTCAGTAGGGAGAAAACGGTTTGAAGTGGTGGGAACTATATGAACTTGTCCGACTGTAACACATTGTTGTCTTTTGTAGATTGCTTTACTAAGGTGTGCCCTATGCCACGACCCTGAAGGACATTGGTTTGGTGGAAGGTCAAAATGTGTGTGTGTGTCCATCTGTCTCTGTATACGTTTCTTCTCACCTTGGAGAGCACGGGCAGGTAGAGGTGCCGGCGTGGGGGAACGTCAAAGTGCTGGCTTCCAGAGAGCAGGGGGGAGGTGGAGGTAGAGAAGGGGCTCTCCCTGTAGAGCTCGGCCGCCAAATGGTTCCAGTACTCCAGACAGATCTTAAAGATCTCCGTCTCCTCCACCTCAGACACCAGCAGCATGTAGTGGAGAGCCTGGAGGGGGGGGATTAGAACAGAAGGTAAGGAGAATGATTAGGATTAGGGGGCTAGTTCCATTTCAATGGTGTGTGACTTGTGGATAAAAACTAAAAAGGGAAAATTGGTACAAAAAAAAGAAAAGACCTTGAGGTCAAAGGCATGAACGTCACCTCCACAAGTGTCTCCCTAAGGTTGGGCCTCTTCTCGATGAGCTGTCCGTGCTCTTTCAGGAAGGTGCAGAGGAACAGGCTGAGGTTCTGGATGAAGTTCTGCTCGTCGTCCTTGCCGTTGGAATATGCCAGGCGGATGTTGGTGTTCAGGGGGAGCATCTAACACGAAGAAAGAGACAGGTGAAAATACAGATTCTTTGATGCGCCAATTACTGTTAATACACACATTACATTTTATGTTCAAATGTAAGCTAACTTCTTAATAGTTCTTATGATGCCTGCAATATGATCGTTGTTGAAACATACGGTCTGCAGTATCCGGTTTAAAAAAATATGTAACCCATTGGTTTGTCCTGGTCCATCATTTGGGTACCACTGCTCCAACAGTTTTGACAGTAGGCTTAACTGGCCAGCAGATAGAGCTATGTGTACCCGTTTGAGCAGACATGGAGTGTACCCGTTTGAGCAGACATGGAGTGTAACCGTTTGAGCAGACATGGAGTGTAACCGTTTGAGCAGACATGTTTGAGCAGACATGGAGTGTAACCGTTTGAGCAGACATGGAGTGTAACCGTTTGAGCAGACATGGAGTGTAACCGTTTGAGCAGACATGGAGTGTAACCGTTTGAGCAGACATGGAGTGTAACCGTTTGAGCAGACATGGAGTGTAACCGTTTGAGCAGACATGGAGTGTAACCAGTTTGAGCAGACATGGAGTAACCGTTTGAGCAGACATGGAGTGTAACCGTTTGAGCAGACATGGAGTGTAACCGTTTGAGCAGACATGGAGTGTAACCGTTTGAGCAGACATGGAGTGTAACCGTTTGAGCAGACATGGAGTGTAACCGTTTGAGCAGACATGGAGTGTAACCGTTTGAGCAGACATGGAGTGTAACCGTTTGAGCAGACATGGAGTGTAACCGTTTGAGCAGACATGGAGTGTAACCGTTTGAGCAGACATGGAGTGTAACCGTTTGAGCAGACATGGAGTGTACCTGTTTGAGCTGACACATGGTGAGCGTGAAGAGGTTGACAAACTGCTCCTCGTACTGGTTGACGCTCACACCGGCGATCTCCGTCAGACACTTCAGCGTCACGTTGCGGAACATGGGTACGTTCAAGAACTGGGAACGGACGAGAGGAAAAAGAGGTTAGTCAACACGGTCATATTCACTAGGCACCAATCAGGAGAAAACTGACTGAAACATGGGACTACTTGAGCTTGTCCAATAAGAAAAGTGTTGGACCGAAGTTGAGTACACAACAGTTCACCAGACAAAACTGAATCCAAACATCACACTTGATTTTATGTGCATTTTACACTCTGTACTTTGACACATTTGCTGATAACGAAATCTGAAAATACTCTGGATACATTCAGTAATATTCCTAGAAAATATGTGGTAGGTGCAACATAAGACAAAAAAATGACAAGGGTTTGAGTGAGAGGACTAACTGGTGTTTCCAAGTGGCCACACACCTCTCAAAGAAGATTATTCAACTATAAGCTTCTCTTTTTGTTTGCTCTCCTATCTGTGCTGTTGAGGAACTAGAGCAAGCACACTTGAAGTTTAGTCTTGAACTCTAGTTCCTCCATCGCACAATTACTATTTTGGTTTACGCAATCCAATAACATCCCATTATAAAACGCCATCTGGAACATGTGGGTATGTTTTGAAAGCTTGTTCTATTGCCAACGTGACAAGCTGTTAAAAAACATGATATTACAGTGTTCACAAGGCAATTCAGAGAAACAGATCATTGTTTTAGTTCACATAGAAAGGAGTCATCAGTGCATTCAGGTGTGTGTGCTGCTGCAAATTCCCTTCACAATTTACATAGGCTCATTCTGTTCAGGACAACCCAGGGTATGACGCCATGTCATCTTGTAACTGTACATCAAACAGTGATCATAAATGTTGACACTATATGACAAGAGTTAATTGATTTGGAAATGTGAAGTGCACATTTGGAAGTGTTTGGCTTACATGTATGACAAAGCGGTATTTACTATAATCCTCATCTTTCAAAATACACAGTCCTCATAATTTACAGCATTTACCTCAGTCAGACAACGACAAAAAAATCTAAGTTCTCCAACTACCGGGAGCAGCTTCTGGCCGCACACGGTGCTCAAGTTCAGAATAGAGCGCTGTGAAGTGCAGAGCCAGAGCTCTGACTTCATGTATAACATGTTACTGTACAGACCCTACGTTCAAATTTAGGCACTTATTAGTGGCCAAATCTGCCATTTTCAGCCTGTATACATACGGGCACAAGTGTATGAGTGTTTGCAGCAGACCAAGTCGGCGAAGCAACAAGGTGCAAATGCCTCAACTTTCACTATATTGTTCCTCCGGTTCTTACGCACTTGCAAGTAAAACCAATGCAAGTGCGCCTTTGTGAGAGGATGCCTATAGTTTAACTGCTGTTTTGAGTTTCCACAAGCCGGTATTGCTGAATCACAACAAAAACACCATAAAATTGCCTAGGGAGATGTTTCAATGGAACCAAGAAGTAGTAATAAGTCGATACTTAGTCATTTAATTTTCAGTATGGGGACAGGTGCAAGTGAGTCATCAGGAGTTGAGTTACCTTGTACACCAGAGTGCTGATCAATTTGGTCTCAAATATGTACCCCAGGGGGATCCAGTTCAGGAAACGCAGGAGAGTCTCAAGTGTGGCTTGGACCAGAGGGGCATTCTGGGAGTTTTCCTGCAGAAAAAGTTTACATTTTGCATGTTGGGTATTCAACATGTCAATTTCATATCAAGACAGTTTAGAATCCCTGAGCCATTTGCTTACCATGACAAACTGGCATAGCTGGAATATTTGTGAGAATTCATTGCACATGCTGAAAGAAAAAGAAAATCATTACTAAATAGCACGTCAGTGTACAATTCCATCTTATCTACCCATGCTTTTAAATAATATAATAAAAACCTTACAATTCAGTTGCGATGAAGAGACTGGTAATGACATCAACCACTAATACGTAGGAAACAGAGTCTTTGCAATATACAGTACATCTCCAAGCAGCCAAAGCATTTACTGTATAAATGAGCATTTAATTGTACTGTGTACACTACATTGTATCCTGTGCATATGACAAATGTTAGTTATTAGGTAGCTGGACGTTATGTACCTGTCCTTCAGGTGCTTGGCCTTGACCTGGGTCATCTGTCCACTGGAAAAGTCAAAGACCTCCTCACTTAGCAGCTTGAGGATGATCATGTTGTTCTGACACAGGCTCTCGCTGGTGCGGCTGGCACCCACGATGTCACTGATGAAGGTGGGCCAATGCTTGGGCCACTCCTGCTTCAGGATCTACACAAGCAGAGGAGACGAGCTGAGTTTGATTGTTTCGGTTTTAACCATTTGTAATGACAGGACAGACGTGTGTTTCTTAAGTTCTTTTTTTTTTTTACCTGTACGAGGATCATGTTGAGTTTAGCAATGTACACTCCATCTTTCTGAAACACACGGATGAAAAATACAGATGAAATTTGGGAACGAGCACAGAATTTCAACACGGAAAACATTGCAGTGAAAACAGAGTCAAACACAGGAAAGACTTTACCTCAACATTTGCGGCGTCAGATGAGGTCTTGATAATCAGACCAACGACATACTTCTTTATTCCTGAAAACATTGCAGAAATGTTTATGACTCGACATTGTCAAAGATCCAATGTTTGTGTCTGCATAACACGGCACATTAGCGATATAGTCTAGCCACGTTATTCCCTTATCTTAATGTCGCTGTTCATTCCCAAGCATGGCCCTAATATAGTTGTGTTATTCCAAACAGTCTATGCAGCGGGTGTTACCTTCACATTGATTTCTTGGAAGAATCTTCCAGCGTGTTTTGATCACAGTCTCCAGAATTTGCAGTGCATAGTACTGGAATGAAGAGGGAGAGGCTTAGACTATCAGGAAAAACACAAGTCACAACGACATCTCATTTCCACTAAGACGACAGATCTTGTATATACAAATGACATAAATATCAAATAAACAAGAGCCACGCATCTCTATGGATTCAACTGGACTGCCTATGCCTGGCTGTAATGATATGCTTTTCAATGTTGAGAGAGAGATATATATATGTGCCCTGGTTAGAGGATGTAAACCGATCACAAGGAATGCATCACTGGCACACATACTTTAGTCTTCATGTTCTGAGAAAACTCCAGGATGGTGTCGACTCGTGTCCATGCATCCGGGTGATCCTTCAGGTTGGTCAGCACCTCCTGTGCCATGCGTTGCTGTGGAAGAAAAGAGAGAGAAACTGTTGAGAGCTGTGTGGCTTTAAAGGTCTAATCCACAGTTGAAATAACCCAGCCACTGTTGTTGTTAAAAGCTAAAGGATGGAGAAATGTAAACACACAAATTCATAGCGAGAGCAATGGATGCAAGGACTGTTCAGGCTATACAGAGTTTTTTATGTTTACAAACATTTTAGTAAATTATGTTTATATTTTGAGTAATAACAGGGTAGTTGTCTGGCTACCCAAACTCCTTGCTCCGGCCAAATCTTACATAACGCCCACTGACCTTAGTTTTTTCTTCACAATGAGTCTGGATCTGAGTACCTCCCAACAATTTCTAAATTGGAAAGCTATTGTAGACTGTAGGATTGGTCCCATAAACCAAAGGGTTGGGCGAGAGCCAGAACACATGTGGGTAAAGCAACTGAAAATTCAGTATTGGCTTTGATACTCAGTCAATTAGAGATGATCCAATCACTGATAACTTTGTTGTTGTACAAAACCCCTGATTTTTGACTGAAGTATGTAGCGAAAGAAAGAGCAGCATTAGGGCAAAGAGCAGCTCTCACCTGTGATCCAATGTCATAGTACATAGAATTGACTACATTGTCCAGCAGATTGATGTCCAGCTTCTGACTGAAGTCTAGCAGCTGTCTTGCTGCATGATCCGCCAACATTGTCATGTTTGCTGGCATAGAGCTCTAGGAATGGAGGTGTGAAGGGAAACATGAGAACAAATGACAGAACTTAACTACAGACACCTGTAAATAAAACCTGACCAAAACAAATGGCTGATGAAATATATGCCACGGTCCCAATATATTATTTTTACTCCCTTAATATTGCTACACCCACCCACATGTAACGGCGAAATACTGAGTGTGAATAAAATTGCGACATCACTCGCAAGCCTGTAAACTTTAATAGATAGGCAATTGCGACACCATGGACCACAAGTGGTACTTATGGCGCGTTCAAGTGCTAATCGGAACTGGGAAAATCGAAAATGTCCGATTTGTAATCTGGTTTGAGTTATACACGTGCCGGGTTCTACCAGCTAGCAACTCGAAAATTTCCGCGTTTTCTAGTTCCGACAAGCACGTCAACGCCGCAATACAGCAACCCCTCCCTCCATCCAGCAATCCAAGAGTGCTACTACGGCTAGTCGATCATGTTAGCTTGCTAGCTAACGTTACTGTTTCATTTATGGTTAATTTAGCGTTTACTATTGTTAGCTAACGTTACCTCTATTGTGAATACCACATAGTTACGTATACATTAACTGACCTCAGAGATGACACAGGTCCAGCTACTTTATCGCATATACTAACGTCTGGCTAATGTAGCCATGTTAAGTGTAAGATGATCAATTAATTGACTTCACTCACTCGTGTTAACAAAATATAAAGTAATATTCACAATAATAGCTAGCAAGCTAGTTTGCTATAAAAACAGCCAGCTAGTTAAAGCTAGTTAGCCAGCTAGCTATTAGCATATGCTAACGTTAGCTACATCACCATTCAAACTTCAGATTCAACCCATTTGAGTTACACAGCTAGCTACCAAACTCACCTTATTTCTTTAGTCTTTCCGTTGTAATGAAAAAAATAAGACTTGGCTCTGATTTTAAAACTCTCGTCTGGCTGGGTGTCAGGCTATCTCATGGCAAACGTCCCAGTGTGTTCGACATTCGCTAACTAGCTTCCTGGCTAATTAGCTAGCTAGCCAAATTATTTATGTCCTGATAGCACGCCGTTAGCTGTATGTCCTGCCAATGAAGCGAAGTTTCAGTATAATTTACATTTAGTAATTCACCATATGTCAAATAAATGTAACAGACTAGTCTAAAGGTATCTTAACAATGATTAAGTCGTTGCGGACGGCGAGAAATGTTATCAAGTTAGC
This sequence comes from Oncorhynchus gorbuscha, assembly GCF_021184085.1. Lineage (NCBI taxonomy): Eukaryota > Metazoa > Chordata > Actinopteri > Salmoniformes > Salmonidae > Oncorhynchus > Oncorhynchus gorbuscha. The sequence continues at coordinate 17,635,663 of NC_060190.1, read as the reverse complement.
CTGCTGTTGCACAAGCCAATGATGACTTAGCTTCCCTTGGCTGGCTAGCTAACAATTTACGGAGTCACACGTATTGCGTTATTCCGGTTCATAATCACAAAGTAAAATAATCTTGAGTTTATTATTGGTTCTATTCGTATATAATATTTGATAGCAGGGCTGTGTAAGCTAGCTCTTCATCTCATGCTTCAAACCCAAGACCGGTTGAAACCGGTTAAGACTGGGATATTCCATCTAGGTTTTTCGGCCCATGGCGCCGCGTAAAATTTGGACTATGTGCACGCCCTTGACGGATCCGATTGGTTTGTCATAAAATGGTACAAGGGCTGTCCTGTTATTTTACAGGCCAACGATGCTGTCAATCAAACTGAACATCCTTCCTTCAGGACCCATGCGGCTGTGTTTTCCGTTGGTTTGGGGGGTCAACACACCCCAAAACATATATAATAATGTACTGTATATAGACTTGAAATCACTTTAATAATAGAGCACTAGTAACTTTAACAATGTTTAAATGTTTACAAACTGCCCTACTCATCTCATATGTATATACTGTATTTTAGTCTGTGCCACTCCAACATTACGCCTCCTAATATTTATATATTCTTTAATTACATTATTTTACTTTTAAGTTTGTGTTTATCAAATCAAATTGTATTTGTCACATGCTCTGAATACAAAAGGGTCTAAACCTTAGAGTGAAATTCTTACTTATAAGACCATAACCAAAAATGCAGTTTTGAGAAAAATAAGTGTCAAGTAAAAAATACAAATAAATAACAACAAATATTTAAAATAGCGAGGCTATATACAATGGGTACCGGTACATAGTCAATGTGCTGGGGCACAGGTTAGTCGAGGTAATTGAGGTAGTATGTGCATGTAGGTAGAGTTATGCAGGTAGAGTTAAAGTGACTATGCATAGATAATAAACAGAGAGTAGCAGCAGTGTACAAGAGGGGGTGGGGGGACAATGCAAATAGTCTTGGTAGCCATTTGATTAGCTGTTCAGGAGTCTTATGGCTTGGGGGTAGAAGCTGTTAAGAAGCCTTTTGGACCTAGACTTGGCGCTCCGGTACCGTTTGCAGTACGGTAGCAGAGAGAACAGTCTATGACTAGGGTGGCTTGAGTCTTTGGCAATTTTTAGATCCTTCCTCTGACACCGCCTGGTATAGAGGCCCTGGATGGCAGGAAGCTTTACCCCAGTGATGTACTGGGCCGTATGCACCACCCTCTGTAGTGCCTTGCCGTCGGAGGCCAAGCAGTTGCCATACCAGCCAGTGATGCAACCAGTCAGGAGGATGCTCTCGATGGTGCAGCTGTAAAACTTTTTGAGGATCGGAGGACCCATGCCAAATCTTTTCAGTCTCCTGAGGGGGAATAGGCTTTGTTGTGCCCTCTTCACGACTGTCTTGGTGTGTATGGACCTTGATAGTTTGTTGGTGATGTGGACACCAAAGAACTTGGAAGCTCTCAGCCTGCTCCACTACAGCCCCGTCGATGAGAATGGGGGCGTGCTCAGTCCTCCTTTTCCTGTAGTCTACAATTATCTCCATTGTCTTGATCACGCTAAGGGAGAGGTTGTTATCCAGGCACCACACGGCCATGACTCTGACCTCCTCCCTATAGGCTGTCTCATCTATTTGTTTAATTTTTATTTACGTCGTTGTGTGTATTGTTGTGAATTGTTAGATATCACTACACTGTTGGAGCTAGAAACACAAGCATTTCGCTACACCCGCAATAACATCTGCTAAACATGTGTGTGTGACCAATAAAATGTGATTTGATGATTTATTGCCAAATTGTTTTATGACAACTAAACTCAGCAAAAAAAGAAACGTCCCTTTTTCATGACCCTGTCTTTCAAACGATAATTCGTAAAAATCCAAATAACTTCACAGATCTTCATTATAAAGTGTTTAAACACTGTTCCCCATGCTTGTTCAATGAACCATAAACAATTAATGAACATGCACCTGTGGAACGGTCGTTAAGATACTAACAGCTTACAGACGGTAGGCAATTAAAGCCACAGTTATGAAAACTAAGGACACTAAAGAGGCCTTTCTACTGACTCTGAAAAACACCAAACGAAAGATGTCCAGGGTCCCTGCTCATCTGCGTGAATGTGCCTTAGGCATGCTGCAAGGAGGCATGAGGACTGCAGATGTGGCCAGGGCAATAAATTGCAATTTCCATACTGTGAGACGCCTAAGACAGGGAGACAGGACGGACAGATGATCATCCTCGCAGTGGCAGACCACGTGTAACAACACTAGCATAGGATCGGTACATCCGAACATCACACCTGCGGGACAGGTACAGGACGGCAACAACTACTGCCCGAGTTACACCAGGAATGCACAATCCCTCCATCAGTACTCAGACTGTCCGCAATAGGCTGAGAGAGGCTGGATGGAAGGCTTGTAGGCCTGTTGTAAGGCAGGTCCTCACCAGACATCACTGGCAACTACGTTGCCTGGACCAGACAGGACTGGCAAAAAGTGCTCTTCACTGACGAGTCGCGGTTTTGTCTGACCAGGGGTGATGATCGGATTCGCGGTTTTCGTCGAAGGAATGAGCGTTACACCGAGGCCTGTACTCTGGAGCGGGATCGATTTGAAGGTAGAGGGTCCGTCATGGTCTGGGGCGTTGTGTTACAGCATCATCGGACTGAGCTTGTTGTCATGGCAGGCAATCTCAGCGCTGTGAGTTACAAGGAAGACATCCCTCATGTGGTACCCTTCCTGCTGGCTCATCCTGACATGACCCTCCAGCATGACAATGCCACCAGCCATACTGCTCATTCTGTGTGTGATTTCCTGCAAGACAGGAATGTCAGTGTCCTGCCATGGCCAGCGAAGAGCCCAGATCTCAATCCCATTGAGCACATCTGGGACCTGTTGGATCGGAGGGTGAGGTCTTGGGCCATTCCCCCCAGAAATGTCAAGGGGACGCAGGTGCCTTGGTGGAAGAGTGGGGTAACATCTCTCAGCAAGAACTGGCTAATCTGGTGCAGTCCATGAGGAGAAGATGAACTGCAGTACTTAATGCAGCTGGTGGCCACCCCAGATACTGACTGTTATGTTTGATTTTGACCCCCCCCCCCCCCCCCTTTGTTCAGGGACACATTATTCCATTTCTGTTAGTCACATGTCTGTGGAACTTCTTCAGTTTATGTCTCAGATGTTGAATCTTATGTTCATATAAATATTAACACATGTTAAGTTTGCTGAAAATAAACGCAGTTGACAGTGATAGGAAGTTTCTTTTATTGCTAAGTGTAGTACAGAAATATAAATATCCCATAATGTACATGAAATACATAACACCTTTATGTTCCCAAATGTGATGTATATACGCAACGATTGAAAAAAAATTATGACCCTGAAATATATAGCAAATGTTAGGCCACATATATTTAGTCACAAAACATTAGACAAATAATTGTCGAAAGAAAATGTATCACAAGCATCCAAATGTAAGTGGTCAACCTATTGTATTTCCTGCAAAGTAGGATATCACAAGACAAAGAGTACCCTAAACTGTTCAATGTGATCCTTTTTATAACCATAGCCTAGTACTACAATTCACTCTGGTCTGTCTCACACAACAAAATAATGTAATAAACATGAAATTCCCCATTATTACTGTATGTATACAGATATCCTACCATGCATTTATCCTTTTTTATAATAGAAGCACCTCGACCACTGTGTGTCAGTGTTGTAGACATTCGCCTCAATGTAGCCCTGCCTACCTGTCAGAAAATGCACTCCTTTTACTTTTTAGTCATCCTCATTACTTTTCTTTTCCGCTAATTGCTGCGTTTTCCTATCCCTCTCTGATTTCTGACTGTTTCGGCTGTGCTGGCCGCTTCTTTGGCTTGGGCTGCTCTGGGTACTCTCGGGCCTTTTGAGGATGTCACTCCCTTTATTATTTTCATCGTCCGGGAGCAGGTAATGCTCACTGGCATCTGAGTAATGGTCATCGGGATCTGAGTAATCGCAATCATCTGAATAATGCCCAATATCCGCCCTCCCCCACCATGGTTCGTCATGGCCTTCATCCTCATCTTCTTTTTTGGACTTTAATTCATCTTTCTCAGCCTCCTGCTCTCCTTCCCGTTTTTGGTCAGCAAAGCTGTCTTCATAATCGTCTGGGTATTCATCCTGGAAGACCGTGTTGTAAATAGCCAGTGTATCTGTCTCGTCCTTTTCACTGAGAAAACAAAATGAATAAACATTGTTGAATACTCGTTTCTGATGGACTTGAAGGGCATTCTAGAGCGTGCATTATGTCAGCACGGTAGAATTCAATAGCTTTAGTTCATTCTTACATGTTCTTTGTTTGAGCTGCTTTTGAAACCAAAAGTCAAACTGAAAACATTATTGGCTTTGTTGAATTCGATTTTTAGAAGAGCAAGCTAATGGTGTGTTTGTAAATTAAATCTGGAGTGCCAGAGTGCGCTCTGGGCGTTCGTAAATTCAGAGCGTGTCGCTCTCGGAGCGCACACTGGACACTCTGGCCAAGGAGAAACATTGATCCAAGCGTCCTGACCTCCCAACCGCAGTCAAGCACCCAAGCTAACTGCTAGCAACTTCCAGACACAAATGAGAAAACACCTCACTGACCATTTTACACGCCCTAGCAGAGCTGGTTCGTATGTTTTCATGTTATCCAGAGCGTTGGTGACTGTAACTGTACTGCTGGCAACAATTTAATTATGATATTTTTACTAACACCGGGGCCAAATTCAATGGGTATTGAACGATCGCAAATCCATCAGTTATTCTGCGCTAAAACTGGTGGTTTGGCTAGCTAAACTAGCAAGTATGTTTGACTAATGATTTTGACTAATGAAGTATGTTTACAAAATGTATAATTCACTGTCATTGAGCCAGAAGTCTACCTTTGTTTTGGGTCAGTCTACCTTTGTTTTGGGTCACTGGAGGAGGTGGTCCAGCATGCAGATTCTTGGCCACCTGGCTGCTGGGACTTGGGCACCTTGCCACTGACAAAGTCCTCACTCACTCCACAGCCTCGCAGGGTGTCTGTGTAGCGCTTCTCTGCAGCGTGTTTGGCATTCATCTGTCAATAGACAGAAGTGAAAAATAGCATACATCATGACCAGCGATGGGAAAATAGTCAGTCATACCTTTATTATTCATGCAATATACACTACCGTTCAAATGTTTGGGGTCACTTAGAAATGTCCTTGTTTTTGAAATAAAAAATGTTGTCGATTAAAATAACATCAAATTGACTGATGTTTGGCAGGTACTGTTTAATGAAGCTGCCAGTTGAGGACTTCAGAGTCAGAGTGTCTAGTAGAGGTCAACCGATTAATCGGAATTGCGGATTAATTAGGGACGATTTCAAGTTTTCATAACAATCGGAACTCAGTATTTTTATTTATTTACCTTTATTTAACAAGGCAAGTCAGTTAAGAACACATTCTTATTTTCAATGACGCTTCACCTTGTCAGCTCGGGGGATCCAATCTTGCAACCTTACAGTTAACTAGTCCAATGCAATAACGACCTGCCTCTCTCGTTGCACTCCACAATGAGACTGCCTGTTACGCGAATGCAGTAAGCCAAGGTAATTTGCTAGCTAGCATTAAACTTATTTTATGAAAACAAGCAATCATAATCACTAGTTACCTACACATGGTTGATGATATTACTAGATATTATCTAGCGTGTCCTGCATTGCATATAATCTGACTGAACATACAAGTATCTAAATATCTGACTGAGCGGTGGTAGGCAGAAGCAGGCGTGTAAACATTCATTCAAACAGTACTTTCGTGCGTTTTGCCAGCAGCTCTTCGTTGTGCATCAACTATTGCGCTGTTTATGACTTCAAGCCTATCAACTCCGAGATGAGGCTGGTGTAACCGAAGTGAAAAGGCTAGCTAGTTAGCGTGCGCTAATAGCGTTTCAAACGTCACTCGCTCTGAACCATCTAGTAGTTGTTCCCCTTGCTCTGCATGGGTAATGCTGCTTCGATGGTGGCTGTTGTCGTTGTGTTGCTGGTCAAGCCCAGGGAGGGACGGAAGCTATACTGTTACACTGGCAATACTAAAGTGCCTATAAGAACATCCAGTAGTCAAAGGTTAATGAAATACAAATGGTATAGAGGGAAATAGTCCTATAATTCCTATAATAACTACAACCTAAAACTTCTTACCTGGGAATATTAAAAGGAACCACCAGCTTTCATATGTTCTCATGTTCTGATCAAGGAACTGAAACGTTAGCTTTCTTATATAGCACATATTGCATTTTTACTTTCTTCTCCAACACTTTGCTTTTGCATTATTTAAACCAAATTGAACAGGTTTCATTATTTACTTGAGGCTAAATTGATTTTATTGATGTATTATATTAAGTTAAAATAAGTGTTCATTCAGTATTGTTGTAATTGTCATTATTACAAATAAATAAATAAATATTATTGGTCCTCCAATAATCGGTATCGGCATTGAAAAATCATAATCGGTCGACCTCTCGTGTCTAGTTTGTAAAACAAATGTCCTTGTCTTCTTGCTCAGTTGTGCACCAGGGCCTCCGACTCCTTTTTCAAGTTTTATAGCTTCTTTAAATCAGCACACCAGTTATCGGCTGTGCTAACATAATTGCAAAAGGGTTTTCTAATGATCAATTAGCCTTTTAAAATTATAAACTTGGATTAGCTAACACAACATGCCATTGGAACACAGGAGTGATGGTTGCTGATAATGGGCCTCTGTACGCCTATGTAGATATTCCATTAAAAATCATCCGTTTCCAGCTACAATAGTCATTTTCAAAATTAACAATGTCTACACTGTTTCTGATCAATTTGATGTTATCTTAAATGGACAAAATAAATATTTTTCTTCCAAAATCAAGGACATTTCAAGTGACCTCAAACTTTTGAACGGTAGTGTATATTTATTGTGTGAATGAGTGGAAAGGATGCCACTTATAACTACTGAAATGCAATCCATGTCATGTCACTCCACGACTCACACGCGTGTGTGTGTGTGTCGTCTCTGGTCACCTGTGCAACCTGCTCCAACAGCAGAGGCCTCCCCTTCACTCTCTCCTGGATTTCCTTCATCTCCTCCTGGTACTCCTTCCTCCGCTGAAAGTCCTGCTTTCTGTTTGAAACACACAGACAACCTTTCACCCCTGGCATCCCACAACCCTCAGCCCTGAAATAACCCTCAGCCCTGACCTATTCAACAAAAACATCACTTTTACAACCACAGCTTACTATTACTGATATGGAAAACATAGTCATAATTGAGACTATTGAGGCAATGTTCAGTTCAGTCTTCAGGTTTGCATTTCCACTCATCATTTATTATATGAAAAGACCCAGAAACATCAGATTGATAAACTGTTTGGGGGGGTTCGTACTGGTCTCAGGTGGGGTGAGTTTCTTGGTTGCTTCAAGTATAATTATAATGTTATTGATTTCTATATGGGTACCTGAACTGCTTGAGCTTGGACTGGTTGGTCTGGGAGAGGGGCACGTGGGCATCATTGGCTTGGGCACACTTCGAGACCACCTTTGCAAGCTTCTTCTCTCTCTGCTTCTGTCTCTCACTCCATCTCTCCTCCTCTTCCTCTGCCTTCTTTCTCTGCTCAAGCACCTTTCTACTCAAGGAGACAAGGCAGTCATCGATGACAGGAAGTCATTGGTGGAGGAAGGACTTTGTCAAAAGAGAAAATGAAGGCCAAGGGCACTAGAAGTAGGACTAGAGGGGGTAATGTCAGAGGTTGGGTATTTTATTGTTTTGGAGCTGGGAGTGTATAGGAAGTCCACAGGACTCAACAGACAAGGGTTTCAACTTTCAGGCCACAACTATTCCTAAAAAGAGCAACTAAAAGGTCTTCTGAGGCTCTGACTAGCTTGTCTAAAAAGGAGACGCCCCTTGCTATTCTATGTGGGTAGTACCTTACAGCCTCTTGGCGTTTTTTGCTGGCATCGGTGACTTTGGCAGGCAACTGTTCCAGACTGCCTGAGAGGGAGGAGCAGAGGCTAGAGTTGTGTGAGTGGACGAGCCCAGCTGTGCTGATGTAAGGCCAGCGCTTGGCCCGGGGACTCATCTGCTCCTTCTCGATCTCGGCCAGGATGCGTTCGCGGTGCGAGGGGATCTGTGACGTCCGGAGCTGGAACGGCTCGCACGTCGTCAAAGGCTTCACGTCGCGCCGGCTCTCCAGCTGCTTCTTGAACCTCCTGTAGCTGGCGTCGAAGTCAGGCACCACCGGGTTTATCTTAGGCCTGTAAGGGGCCCTGTTGTCATCCTCGGATCCAGCGGTGTCCCCCCGGGCTCCATCCTTAGCATGCTCCCTTTTGCTAAGGTGGCGTGCCAGCATGCTGGGTGGCATGGAGGCGCTGTGGAGCAGCTCCTGGGCCCTCATCTGCATCTTGATGGCACGGTACAGCTGCTCCTCCTTCAGTTGCTCGCCCGTAGCCGCCTCATACACGGCCTTGGGCACGGGCTTGGCCCTGAATGGTCGGACTCTCTCCTGGCTGATTTGCTGGAGGTTGCGGAGCTGCTCCTCTCTCTGCTCCCTCTTGAGACGTTCACGCTCCAGGAAACTGAAGAGCTGCTGGGTGGAGCACAGACGCTGCTGCTCCCGCTCGTGCATGGCCCGCCGCGCCTCGTTGCGTTCGTGGAGCTCCTCGTATGGGGGCAGGCGGACGTGGACGGGCACGGAGCTTGCACGGAATTTGTGCTGGCACTCTGTCAGCTCCTCCAGCTGCTTCCGCAAGGCCGCGTTCTCCAGCTCGATCTCTGACCGTGTCTTCACACCTTTCTGGCCCTTCTGGTTCTCCCGCAGCGTCATGTGAAATGGCTTGGGGACGGTCACTCTGGGTTTCCAAGGCTCGTGTTTGACATCTTTGCACCCTTGCTTCTGGTCCTTACCCTTGATGCCTTTCTTGTGGCCCCCAATGAGGCTCTGGAGGGAGGATGTGGACGGGTGGCGCTGGCGAGGCGACAGCTTGAAGTCATGCCACATGTTCTTGATGTGCTCTTTGGGGGAGGACTGCAGACCCTTCTCCACGTTGTTGACTACAGCACCTTCCTCATCAGATGTGTCCGATAGCCCAGAGCCCCTCCTCAGCTCCAGAGCCGAGTGGGCCTTCCTCAGACGCCTCACGGGCATGGGGCTGATCTTCGAGTACGATCTGGTGAGCGAAAAAAAATATTTTTACACCATTAGAATATGAATTGACTGAGTACAGTACACCTTCCAGAAGCAGATATAATGTACCCTACCAACTTCAGCATATTATCTTGGTGGTTAATCAAGAATAACAACCAATTCCAAGCAGGAGCAACAACACACCTGTGTGCCTGTGCCCCCTGCACGTGTTCCGAGGGTGGTGCACCTTTGGGCTCCAGCTTCTTGTGGTACATGCCCTCTAGCTCGGCCATGGTGCGGAGGTGGGCCCTCTTCAGCTCCTCCAGCTTACGATAGTACTCCTCGTTGGAGAAGTAGAACTCACGCAGGTCGATGTGGTCCCCCGTCACTCGGTAGTCTTTGATCATCAGGGATCTGCCCTTCCCGGGGGCATCCCCATCACCGTAGTCAGACCTCGAGTCGTCATACTGCAGCTGAAAAGTCAAAGAACGTCAATAAAAAACATTTATGTTGTGCACGGACTGTAGAAAATGTGTCTGTGGAATCCATTCCATACAAATAATAAATGTTGCCTACATTTTACATTGGTCAAATGCAAAATCGACTGTCTCGGGCCGTAACAACACCCGTGCCAACATACCCTCCAAACACTGGCTTCTCTGGCATTATCACTTAAGTAAGCAATTGGAAGCAAAGGTTATCTTGGATAGGATTGTGGCTCCAAGAAGAAAAAGCCTTTCAACTGTATTTCTATGAAGCCCCATATGTTAATATGCCAAATGCATGGAAGTGTATCATCATGTAAGAGTAGCACTGATGACTGGACGTGTTGTAGATGGTTAAAGCATAAGGCCTAATATGAATTGAGTAGAGCATAATATGAGATGGCTACTTCATGCCTAAGCTCATTATCCCCAGCTCTGTGGGTTTGGATGACCTATCCATATGGTCACACACAGAAGGTGGGGTGATAATGGAAGGAGCGTGTGTTCAACTGTCACACTAGCTGCTCTGCCTCCAACCATTTCGATCTTCTTTCCTTCCGGTGATGAATGGATGAGATCCAATCATACATTTACAAATATTAAGAAAAGAAGTCTAAAGCTTGGACAAACAATTCTAACGAGTATCCTACTGATTACAGTAAAAGCCAGATCAAAATGAATGTACTTTCTAAATTTAAAAAACTATTTGGAGATGCCCAGATGTAGGGCAAATCCTTGTCCAGTGAGGAAAATAAAATGGGATTTGAAATCATGTTGTCCAAAGGTAATTAAGCATTTAGGATTACTGGCACTGTGACGTCAGTGTAATCTAGTAAATGAGGGAAGCCATAAATAGGCCAGTAACAAATTATGAAGGTCAAATCCTCTCCCACACAGGCAGGTTGACCTGAACAGGCAAATCTCTGTAGTAACATTTGAGAACAACATACATTTTATGAGAATCCACCTACATAAGTAAATGCTTCACCTGAATTTCCCAATCTTCAACATGAGTCTGACATGAAAGATAATTCAAGGCATATCCACTTAAATGTACATCACTATCCAGTGTCATAGGCTTGTATAGGCTATAAATGATGCCGAGTTACATCAATGTAGATGTTTGGTAGCAATGTATGATCAATATGTTGTATGACTAAGCCATCTGAGCAGATCAATGAGGGAGGATCCAAGAATTAGCCTATTATGTAATGAAGAACCAGAAATAATCAAATAAAAACCGCTGGCTTCCTGTGTGCAACTGGTGTTCTATTTGTCTTCAGGTCAACATAATGAATGAGGGTATAACGTTGATGGATTAGTTAATCGGATGAATGGCATCTCGGCAAGTGTCCTCTTTCCACCCGTATGTATGATGGATTTCATCCAATCATTTAAGAATATTTCTGGATGCTTAGCTCATCTTTCAAATACAAAACTCATCTGCCTGTATCTTACCTCTTTTTCGTAGTCTCGATTGTCAATATGACCAGCTACTGACGTATATGGAAGGGTTCGCTGCCTTTCATACAACGCCAACGGAGCCTTGGTATGTGGGTCTACCGGCGTTTTCAAACAGGAGGTCACCAGGACGTTGGCGCGATGGGCATTCGCCATTGTTTCCCCTGTTCTTGCTTTCTTTGTCAAAGTTGAATCTAATAGAGACGCTGCAACTACTTGGCAAAAGCACAGCAGATGCTCTCCAGAGCACCAGCATCGTGTGGTTGTAAAGGAAATTACTAGCCGTGTCAGGAAGTGAATAGTTTTTCCTTTTCCTTAAACTGTTAGATTTACATTTATATCCTAACGGATTTTTTGTTTGTAGAGTATTTTTCTTAATATAGTTAATTATAGTTTATTTTTGCAAGGTATGAAAATGTGTTTTGTTTGTACATTTACGAATATGACATTTGGCCAAAATAATAAGGAAATTAAATAATTGTTTCAACTTATTTCTATCCTAAGTAAAGAATCCAAGCAGTACTTCTCTCCATAACAGTGCAAAATCGTCATGAATGTGTTCAGTTATAAATTTACTGTTGTCTTGCCACAGATTCCTTACATGAATACAATGGCAAAAAAATGCTACACGTTTCTGGGTGGTCATTACAAAAGGTAACGTTACAATTATATATTTTTAAACTTCCTCATATAGAAGTTGGCAGGATAATATTTAATCATTTTAAAAGCAACTTCATTTTGTTATTAAGTGTGTGTGGCAACATCCAACCTTTTTTTTTCCCCAGTGGTGGAAAAAGTACCCAATTGTCATACTTGAGTAAAATTAAAGATACCTTAATAGAAAATAACTCATGTAAAAGTCACCCAGTAAAATCTTACTTGAGTAAAAGTCTTAAAGTAGTTGGTTTTTAATATACTAAGTGTCAAGAGTAAAACAAATCATTTCAAATTCCTTGTATTAAGCATTTACAGACAGCCAGGGCACGCGCCAACATTTAGACTTCATTTACAAATGAAGCATGTGTTTAGTAAGTCCACCAGATCAGAGACAGTAGGAATGACCAGGGATGTTCTTGTAAGGGCTTTCCTCCTCCTCGTCTGAAGAGGAGAGGCGAGAAGGATCGGAGGACCAAAATGCAGCGTGGTAAGTGTCCATGGTTTTTAATAGGAAAACTCAAACATTAACAACTACTAAACAAGAACTGTGAAAACCCAAAAACAGTCCCGTGTGGCACAAACACTGACACAGTAGACAACCACCCACAAGATACCCAAAGAATATGGCTGCCTAAATATGGTTCCCAATCAGAGACAACGATAAACACCTGCCTCTGATTGAGAACCACTCTAGGCAACCATAGACTTACCTAGACAACTACACTGAACACAACCCCATTAATCTAATAAACCCCTAGACAAGACAAAACACAATAAATCACCCATGTCACACCCTGGCCTAAACAAAATAATAAAGGAAGTGGTACTGGAGGTGGTACTGGATAGACCAGACTGTGCAGGCGCACTGGAGCTCTTGAGCACCGAGCCTGCCCAACCTTACCTGGATGAATGCTCCCGGTCGCCCTGCCAATGCAGCAAGGTGGAATAGCCCGCACTGGGCTGTGCAGGCAAACCGGGGACAACATGTGCAAGGCTGGTGCCATGTACGCCGGCCCAAGGAGACGCACTGAAGACCAGATGCGTAGAGCCGGCTTCATGGCACTTGGCTCGATGCCCACTCTAGCCCGGCCGATACGAGGAGCTGGTATGTACCGCACCAGGCTATGCACCCGCACTGCGGACACGGTGCGCTCCACAGCATAACAGTGCCTGCCTGGTCTCTCTCGCCCCCCGGTAAGCACAGGAAGTTGGCGCAGGTCTCCGACCTGGCTTCGCCATACTCCCTGTGTGCCCACCCGAAATACATTTTTGGGGCTGACTCTCAGGCTTCCATCCACACCGCCGTGCTGCCTCATACCAGCACCTCTCTGCTTTCACCGCCTCCAGCTCTTCTTTGGGGCGGCGATATTCTCCCGGCTGTGCCCAGGGTCCTTTACTGTCCAATTCGTCCTCCCATGTCCATTCCTCTTTGCGCTGCTCCTCCTGCCGCTTCTCCTGCTGCACCTTGGGGCGGCGACACTCCCCTGGTTTTCCCAGGGTCCTCTCCCATCGAGGATTTCCTCCCATGTCCAAGAGTCCTGTGTCTTTGGCCGCTGTTGCCTGTCACCACTGTGCTTGGTCCTGTTTTGGTGGGTGGTTCTGTAAGGGATTTCCTCTTCATCTGAAGAGGAGAGGTGAGAAGAATCGGAGGACCAAAATGAAACGTGGTAAGTATCCATGTTTTTTAATAGGAAAACTCAAACATGAACAAAACTACAAAACAAGAACCGTGAAAACCCTAAAACAAGAACCGTGAAAACCCTAAAACAAGAACCGTGAAAACCCTAAAACAAGAACCGTGAAAACCCTAAAACAAGAACCGTGAAAACCCTAAACCAGTCCCGTGTGGCACTGACACAGGAGACAACCACCCACAAAATACTGAAAGAATATGGCTGCCTAAATATGGTTCCCAATCAGAGACAACGATAAACACCTGCCTCTGATTGAGAACCACTCTAGGCAACCATAGACTTACCTAGACAACCCCATAAATCTAATAAACCCCTAGACAAGACAAAACACAATAAATCACCCATGTCTCACCCTGGCCTAACCAAAATAATAAAGAAAACAAAGATAACTAAGGCCAGGGCGTGACAGTTCGCTTGATAAGTCTGTGAATTATACAATTTTCCTGTCCTGCTAAGCATTCCAAATGTAACGTGTACTTTTGGGTGTCAAGGAAAATGTATCAAGTAAAAAAAGACATATTTTTCTTTAAGAATGTAGTGACATAAAAGTTGTGAAAAATATCAATAGTAAACTACAGATACCCAAAAAGTACTTTTTACTTAAGTACTTTACACCACTGCTTTTTCCCAACCGATATTATCAATAAAACCATTCCAATAAGGCATGACATAAGGTATAGATAAGGTACAACGTCCTGTTGAAACAAGGCTCTTATAGCTCTATTGTTGTTTAATGGACAAGAAGAAAAACACATTTTCTTTCCTACTGATGAGTTTCATACTGATGAGTCAATTCATTAATTGTAGGTATGTTCTGAGGGTCAGGTCTTAACATGTTCCTGAATAATAAAGCAACACCTGACGGAATGGCATCTAAAACAATTGAAAAATCATCAGGTGTTACAGGGATCTTGTAAAGTGATAAGAATTCCTTGAAAAGCAGAGTTTCACTGGAACTTTGTGAATATTATAATTGAAAACCAACATGAAGTTAAAAGGCCACCAAAAAGTAGAGGAGACATGATGACGAATAAAGTTCGACATAGAAGTGAGTCTTAGGATTTTTTTTTATCCAATTGATCTTAAAAGTATTATTTAAGGAAAATTATCATACTCATAAGTGTTCATTACAACAGTTTTCCTGATGTACATTACCGAACCTCCAAAGAAAGTTGAGAAGCATCTGGTCTATCTCTTTGCTTATTTTACCGTCAAGATCTAAAGACAGAGTAGCATATGTTAGTCAAGAGATACCTTCAGCCTTGGTTATTAGGACTCTTCCTTTTAAAGATAAGTCACTCTGTAGCCATTGACTTATCTTCTTCTGGGTTGTTTTTAATAACAAGGTTAAATTTTAGTAAGCATCTATATTTCTGATATGAAACTTCTTCTTTCACTGGAATACCATAATATGAAGTTGCCACACAACATTTGACAACCATGAGTTCCCATGTATTAATGTTTAGACATAGAATCCTTTTCCAAAGCGTCTGGTCTATCACATTGATTGATATGGGAATCTGACTAGCATCTTTCAGAAAAAGTGTAGTATCGTCAGACAGCTGGCTTATAATCATTTATTTACCAGCTATGGAAATACCGTGTATAGGACTACTATTTAAAGAATTTGTAAGAAGTTAATTCATAAACACAGATAGTGAGATAGGACAACCTTTAACTCAAATCTAGGTGAGGTGCTTTTGATAGAGAGTCTTGAAACCCTTACAGAAAAAAATGCTGAAGACATATTTCCCAAGGGAGTGGAAGAGGAACTGATGCTCCACTGTGTCAAAAGCTGTATAAGAATAATATGAAGCTATCCTCGGTTATTAGGTCTGAGTAGTCAAGTATGTCTAATACTAGTCTGACATTGTTAGAAATATGTATGTTCCTCATAAAGCCAGACTGTGTTTCATCAATGATTCCATCCAGGACTTCTTTAATTATTTTTGCAAGTAGTAATGCTAATATCTTAGTCATTATTCAGAAGACAAATTGATAACCCCAGAGTCATTGTACTCTTTAAAAAGCTACTTGTTCAGAAAATAACTTGTACAATTCTGCCGTAATTCCATCAATACCTGGGGATGTATTATTGTTCTTTTGATGGCTAATTACACTCGATAATCTCTTCAACTATGATGGGTTCATCACACTGTTTAGATTCTCTATCACTGATAGGGTGAACATTTCAGGGAGTCAAAAAACATCTGTGATTCCTGACTGTACGTAGAGCTATACACATCTCTGTAAATGACCTTCAACAGTGTTGTCTTGTGATCATGCCATCAATGTTTTAAAAATGTTAGCTAACGGGTCAGCAATTAGTATGTTTGACATTTCAGTGGAAATACTAATCATATTTTTGAACAACGGCTTGGCAAAAAAATATAGGTCCCGTATTATCGGCATACGGTCCCCGGTTATCGGCAACCGTACTATTTTCCGAAGTGTTTACTAGATAGTTGACTAGTTGGCTAGCCTCCCTTAAAAAAAATGACTTGCATGGCAACTTTTCATTGCGTAGCCCGGTGCGCCCTCCCGCGGACTCATTAAAAAAAAAGTTTATTCCCCAACATTCAGTGTTGTAACCAAATAAAGTCTCATCATTTGTTTTACAGATTAATCTTATGTTTTGAGAAAGAATATAAGTTTAATACTAAAATATGAGTTTAAATCAATACACCTTTAGTTTCAGTTATGTGCATTGTGTCACGAACAGGCTCTAAGTTCGTAGCAAAAAGGGAGATAACTAAAGAAGTAAAATAAAATAAAAACGTTTTTTTTTAATTTAAATGAGGGATAAAAGAACGTCATTAAAATTATAGCTCACAGCTGTGCATGGGGAGAGGGGTGGGGGTGCTAAGGAGTGCATTCACATATATCTACACATTTTTTCCCCCTCTCTTTTAGGTCAGTTTCAGCATTATGGACATGGGTGTATCTGTGGTGCATTTGGCCTGTCCCACGGCTTCCTTCAATGATGGGTTGTGGGTGGCTCTGTTGATGAACTTCTGACCAATGATTGACTGCCTATTGTTGATTGATGTCAGTCCAGATATGCCGTTAACGTAGCGGTTGCTGATGTATCTTGGTAGTCTGTAAGCCATTTTTGCTGCCTTGTTTTGGACTATCTGTAGCCGATTCATCTGCTGCGGTGAAGCTGTTATCCAGGCTGGCAGGGCGTATTCAAAGAGGGATCGGATGTAGCTGATGTAGACTTTCAGCACTGTGTGAGGTGAGGCTCCATATTTTCTTCCGCGCCGCGTTTTTAGGTGGTTTAGTCTTTTTCGTCCCGCTCTCTCTATGTTCGCTCTATGTCCAGCGCATGTTCTTCTGGAAGGTGACTCAAATAAATTTAGCTTCTTTTTCTACTTTTATTGTTTCACTGTAGAGTTTGAGATCTATGGGTTTCCTGGTTTTCTTGCTGGTGCTTCTTGTGAAGAGGACGCATTGGGTCTTTTGTGGGTTGAATTTTACTCGCCACATGTTAGACCACGACTCGATCATTTCAATAGACTTCTGGAGTTCTGGACATTTGGAGCTGGACCAGTAGCAGAGGTCATCGGCAAACTGTGAGACTTGACCTATGGTGGGTGGAGGGTAGTAGATATCTGTTATGTAGAGTAGAAAAAGTAGCGGGCTTAGAACTGCCCCCTGTGGGACACCCGCCTCCGGGGTGAAGCGTGAGGATATTGCTGTGGAGACCTTCACTTTAATTGTACGGTTGTGGAGAAAGCTGGTGATGATGTTTCTGATGGAGAGCGGTAGTTTGAGATTGGAGTCTGCGAGCCGGTAACACAGTCCATTGTGCCACATCTTGTCAAATGCTTTCTCTATGTCAAAGAAAACCGCCAGGGTAAGTTCTTTTTTTCTTGAAGTTCCGAAGGATGTCCTCTGACAGTCTTAGAATGTTATCGGTGGTTGATCTTGCTTTCCTGAAGCCAGCTTGGTGGATTCCAAGGAGGCCCATTTCCTCGGTGTGGCCGCTCAGTCTTTGGGTGAGTACTCTCTCAAACAGCTTCCTGACTTGACTGAGGAGGCTGATTGGTCTGTAACTTGTGACGTTGTATGGGTCTTTGCCAGGTTTGTGGATCATTGTGACAACTGCAGATTTCCAATGAATGGGGAAGAGGTGTACTTATCCTGGGGACGCACACACCTGGGCCGAGGTGTGTCCCATTTCGCTGACGACACTCCCGGATCCGCCCACCGACATCCCATTAGGGAAAACAAGAACAAAGAGAAAGAATTCAGCAGTTGGAGGGCCATCACAATTGACAAACAATTAAAACACTGTTGGAGTTTGTGTTGCAGAGATGAACTTGGAAAGCAAAGGATGAAATACACAAGATGGGTTGAATAAATATATTTTAGACTTTTTTTTTTACAAATAAAAAATGTAATATGAAAACAAACAATTACATCTCGACCTCCATCCCTATATTGTCACAGAAACCACAATAAAAAAATCCAGCTTCACCACCACCTCTAGAACCCACTGCAGGTAACCAGTGCTGGCAGAAGTCACAGCACACCCATAGCACCTCGGACATACACTCCTGCGGGAGCTTGCAGGTGGATCATGCTCCCTGCAGTGAGCACAGCAGGTGGTGTCTTCTTTTATTTGGAAAACATAAATTCAAAAACACATTAAATTGATAAACATGGTTTTGCAAAATGTAGAAGTACTACAGCAACAAAAGTAATTGATACAACAGAGAGAGAAAGAAAGATGATGATGTACCTGAGAATGCTGCCATGGGTGGCATGACAGAGGTGGCCGGTGGAGCTTTTCTCTTCCTTTTCTGTGCTACAGTTAAGAGAACAAGTAGTGTTAGACAGAGCATGTTTCATGAAAACGGGGAGACGGAGGTGGCAGTTGGTCCAGAGGAAGCCACATCTTCAGCTGGGGGCGCCGACGGCTCCTACAGGTGTTGCACACTGGGAGGCACTGGTCAGGAACGGTTCCAGCAGAGGCAGTGGAGTCAATGGTCTAATCCATGGCAGCCCTCTCCTGTGCCCTCTGTGTTCTGAGGGCTGCCCGACGCTCTTTCTCCTCTGCCTCGGCCCTCTCCTTCTAACCCCTCTCCTGCCACTGGCGCGTGTATTTCTCCCTGGTGAGGTATGTGGCAACCACAGGGAGTCTTCTGTATCGGTCTAGAGACGATACTTCAGGACCCAAGGTCCTTCGCTATCAGCCCCCCCTCTATTAGGGGGTGCTCTTCTAGAGCTAAGGCTGGAGCAGGGGATGGGACTGAAGCAGGGACTGGGACTGGAGCACTGAGGGTCCTCCTGTGGTTGCTGGGGAGGAGGTGCTGATGGACGGCACAGTGCTGCTGGTTCCAGGAGAGGCGGTAGTTGGACCCGGTAGAGACCGAGATGGCATTAAACGGGACCCTTCAAATGGCTGAAGGGTCAAAAGGGAAGAGGCCACACTTCTTAAACCCTTCCACCACATAGCGCATGACCTTGAAGTGCTGGTACGGGTAGTGGAATACTCTGGCAAATTCGGATTTGTTTATAATCTAGGAGTGGTCAAAATGGCTGAGGTCTCCAGCTACCTTGGAGAACTCAGCATTTAAAGGGCCTAAGTATGCCACATCCAGCAGCTGCAGGACATGGGTGCAGTGTGGTGAAAGACAAAGAAGTATAACCCCTTCCCTTAGTGCCGCCACGAGCACCTCCAGGTCCATGTAGCTCGTGTCCATTGAAGAGAAAGAGAGGGCGCTCCTTCACTGCATACTGAATGAAGTGCTGAAACCACTTCCTGAACAGGTCCCCGTCAATGTAGCCACTGTTTGACCGTCCATACAAGGCTTGGGCCACTGGACTACAATTGTGATATGGTAAAGCTTGACAACATTCCATTGTTTTCGTGATAATTATTATCTAACGCTTACAATGTATTTCCTTTTTGCTTACTTAGCAATTACTAATATATCAACATTTGGCAACCAAGCTAGCAACATTAGCAAATCCGTTAGCTATATTTCAGAGGTAAAAAGTTGGATATTAAATGATGTGTGGTCTGTTGCGCAGTGGAATTTTACGCTATACAGTGGGTCCTACAAAATGTCCAACATGTGACTTTTTTGGAAAACTCTCAAACCCAAAATTACATAAATTGCAATAAAAATCAGTGATCAGCTAGCTAGAAGGGTGTCTTTAGTTGCAAAACTAACGGTTATTTTACAATCCATTTAAAATATTGAGATCAAGGTGATTTAGTCCTCCAACCTCTAGAGAATGTCCGAAGTTAGGGGGTGGCCGATATTGGGGGAAAATTTGCTATATTATCCAGTTTATTTAATCTATATCTATTATTCAGGTTATTTTGTAACTCAATCAGTTCTATCTTCTCCTCCCCGAGAGGCCGGCTGGGGACCTCTGAGAAAGGGAAGTTATCTTAATGATCACATTTTCTTCCTCAGCTCTTCTGGTTTTAGCAAGATTACTAACAGATTTAAGGTATTTGGCAATTTCAAAATTTAAAGAGCTCCCAGTTCTTGCAATACGATTTTTCGTCACAAGCTCTTTCCCAAAAGTGTGAGAGCAGACCTTTAACCTAAAATGTAACTATAGTAAGGAGCAATTTAGCTTCCAGTAGGATTCTCTACCAAGGTTAGTATCAGGGGTAAATATTTTGACATCAATGTAAATGGCGCTATGGTCTGTGAGGAGAGTAGTACAAATATTTGTAATAACACACTCACTATCAATACATTTCGATATAAGCCAAAAAACTATTCTGGACTGTCTGGAACTTGCTTTGTAACTCCAAGTGAATGATCTGTCAACCGGAAACCTCTCTCTCCATAAAATCAAACTTTTCCATAAAAAAAATTAATCCCAAATTCTGATTGGTTGGCCTACCTGGGGGACATCGATCAGTTGTATTATCTATAGTAATATTAAAGTCCCCTCCTATCAATAATAACGAATTGGGAAATTTAGATAACCAATTAATGTTTCTCTACAGATTCAAGAAACTCATCATTCTCATGTTTGGTGTTGTACCAGTAGAGGTTTACAGTAATGTGCGTAATGTCATTGTAACAGATCACAAGACAAATAAAGTGACCATTGGGGTCACAGTCTGAGTGTAGAATATTACCACCAAAGGTATTTTTTATTGTAATGACCCCAGCGAAGCGTTCAGAGCCATGGGAAAGCCAAATATCGTTGCCCTAACTTCCAAAAGTTGGCATCAGCAGAAATCTATATCTATTTTTTTCTTCATCTGTTTTAAGTTGTTTCACATTGTTTCGTAACCCCCTAGAATTAAGATACACTATAGACAAAGACAAAACAAAAAAGGTAATATAAAAGTATAAACTGTAGTATGAGGCAAAAACGCAGTAGCAGTGAACGTAAACTATAAGGAACCGAGATCTGCACAGAGCACTTTTTTCTGAAACTCGTCAGTCTATTCTTGTTCTGAGAAATGAAGGCTATTCCAGGCGAGAAATTGTGTACTACTCCATTCACAGAACGGCTTAAACTGGCTCTAACCAGTATAGAAAGAGGAGTAGGTGGCCCCAGTGCACAACTGAGCAAGAGGACAAGTACATTAGAGTGTCTAGTCTGAGAAACAGACGCCTCACAAGTCCTCAACTGGCAGCTTCATTAAATAGTATCCACAAAACACCAGTCTCAATGTCAACAGTGAAGAGGCGACTCCGGGATGCTGGCCTTCTAGGCAGAGTTCCTTTGTCCAATGTCTGTATTCTTTTGCCCATCTTAATCTTTTATTTTTATTGGCCAGTCTGAGATGTGGCTTTTTCTTTGCAACTCTGCCTAGAAGGCCAGCATCCCGGAGTTGTCTCTTCACTGTTGACGTTGAGAGTGGTGTTTTGCGGGTGAGTAGGGACATCTTTTGTATACCACCACTACCTTGTCACAACACAGCTGATTGGCTCAAACGCATTAAGAAGGAAAGAAACTCCACAAATTAACTTTTAACAAGGCACACCTGTTAATTGAAAGGCATTCCAGGTGACTACCTCATTAAGCTGGTTGAGAGAATGCCAAGAGTGTGCAAAGCTGTCAAGGCAAAGGGTGGCTACTTTTTTGGTTACTACACGATTCCATGTGTTATTTCATAGTTTTGATGTCTTCACTATTATTCTACAATGTAGAAAATAGTAAATATAAAGAAAAACCCTTGAATTAATAAGTGTTCTAAAACTTTTGACCGGTAGTGTATATTGTCCATAATGTCTATACACACCACCATATACATACAGTTGAAGTCAGAAGTTTACATACACTTAGGTTGGAGTCATTAAAACACATTTTTTCAACCACTTCACAAATTTCTTGTAAACAAACTATAGTTTTGGCAAGTCAGTTAGGACATCTACTTTGTGCATGACACAAGTCATTTTTCCAACAATTGTTTACAGACAGATTATTTCACTGTATCACAATTCCAGTGGGTCAGAAGTTTACATACACTAAGTTGACTGTGCCTTTAAACAGCTTGGAAAATTCCAGAAAATGATGTCCTGTCTTTAGAAGCTTCTGATAGGCTAATTGACATCATATGAGTCAATTGGAGGTGTACCTGTGGATGGATTTCAAGGCCTACCTTCAAACTCAGTGCCTCTTTGCTTGCCATCATGGAAAAATCAAAAGAAATCAGCCAAGACCTCAGAGAAAAAATGTAGACCTCCACAAGTCTGGTTCATCCTTGGGAGCAATTTCCATACGCCTCAAGGTTCCACGTTCATCTGTACAAACAATAGTATGCAAGTATAAACACATTGGGACCACACAGCAGTCATACCGCTCAGAAAGGAGACGCATTAACGTACTTTGGTGTCAATCCCAGAACAACAGCAAAGGACCTTGTGAAGATGCTGAAGGAAACCGGTACAAAAGTATCTATATCCACAGTAAAATGAGTCCTATATCATCATAACCTGAAAGCCGTTCAGCAAAGAAGAAGCCACTGCTCCAAAACTGCCATAAAAAAGCCAGACTACAGTTTGCAACTGCACATGGGGACAAAGATCATACTTTTGGAGAAATGTCCTTTGGTCTGATGAAACAAAAATAGAACTGTTTGGCCATAATGATCATCATTATGTTTGGAGGAAAAAGGAGGAGGCTTGCAAGCGGAAGAACAACATCCCAACCATGAAGCCCGGGGATGGCAGCATCATGTTGTGGGAGTGCTTTGCTGCAAAAGGGACTGGTGCACTTCACGAAATAGATGGCATCATGAGGATGATGTGGATATATTGAAGCAACATCTCAAGACATCAGTCAGGAAGTTAAAGCTTGGTCGCAAATGGGTGTTCCAAAAGGACAATGGCCCCAAGCATACTTCCAAAGTTATGACAAAATGGCTTAAGGACAACATTGTCAAGGTATTAGAGTGGCATTCACAAAGCTTTGACCTCAATTCCATAGAAAATTTGTGGGCAGAACTGAAAAAGCATGTGCAAGCAAGGAGGCCTGCTAACCTGACTCGGTTACAGCAGCTCTGTCAGGAGGAATGGGCCAAAATTCACCCAACTTATTGTGGGAGTTAAACAATTTAAAGGCAATGCTACCAAATACTAATTGAGTGTATGTAAACTTTTGACAAACTGAGAATGTGATGAATGAAAGTAAAGCTGAAATAAATCACTATTATTTTGACATTTCACATTCTTAAAATAAAGTGGTGACAGTGAATTTTTACTAGGATTAAGTGTCAGGAATTGTGAAACTGAGTTTAAATTTGGTTAAGGTGTATGTAAACTTCTGATTTCAACTGTATATATTTCAGACTGACATTGCTTGTTCTGATATTTCCTCTCTTTTTTGAGGATTTCTGTGTATTGTTAGGTATTACTACACTGATGGAGCTAGGAACACAAGCATTTAGCTGCACCTGCGATAACATGAAAAAAATGTGTACGTGACCAATAACATTAGATGTCCATTAGACATTGGACTCAGAACCACTGTTTTCTTTTTCCCGTTCAAGTGGGACCATAGTCAATTCTGCAGTGATATATGGTTACATTAGGTTGTTACCGTTCCCCTCCTTTTTTGTACCATAGTACTAGTTTTGTTTGTGTCATTCTAGACAGTGTTACCCAGTCTTGTTCAGAGTCAAAAAGGCACCTCTCTTTCAGTCGCTGAAGGATGATATTGTTGGAGGCATTACTACAGTCTGTTTATTATCCAATTGTAATTTTGATTGTTTGCCTGTTTGTTTTCTTACCAAAACATTAGGGCAAGAAACCAATAGTGGACTTGCATTGCCGTGGTAGTATTTATTTTGAATTAAATTAACGAATACATTTCAGGGTTTTTCATGGTGTAAATATTTGTATTTTTATTGCCCTTCTGATGTTTCAATGAGTGTGTTCCCTTTGGAAAGCATTTCCCTAAACAATGTCCAGCAAGGGTCATGTTCAATAGGAACCAACAAAAAAAAAACTGAAAGAGGGGAGATGGAAAAAGACTAGTTTCTATCTACGTGGGCGGGCACCCGTGTCTGACTGGGCCTGCTCTGATTTGTAGCCAAGGCAAGGCCATGGGTACTTTTTTTAGCTTGGATTTACATAAATGGCAAACTGAATATTAACACCTCAAAAAGCAACAGTCTTGAATGATGCAGAGGTTTGGGAAACAACACGAGAGCTTACATTAAAGGGATACTTCGGGGTTTGCCAATGAGGCACTGTATCTACTATCCCAGATTCACATGAACTCGTGGATACCATTTTTATGTCTCTGTGTCCAGTATGAAGTAAACTAGAGATTCACGAGCCAATGCTAAGTAGCGTTACCTATAGACTTCCAGTCATTGCGCTAACGCTAGTTAGCAATTGCGGTAGTGATAGTTAGCAACTTCCTTAAAACTTCACGCAGAGACATAAAAATGGTATCCACGAGTTCCTGTGACTCCGGGGAAGTAAATTGCCAAAATCCTGAAGTTTACCTTTAACATCAAACATTGGCAACACCCAGTGCTTCATTTGTAAGTCGGGAGGTGCCGGAACAAACGTGAGCATGAGAGGGGGGTGACCTGGGGAGTTCGGAGGTAACAGAATGCATGATGAAACATTTATTTTTTATAATAAATATTGCATTCATACAATCACATTTGTGTAGTGGCATAGAGCAGTAGAGTAGAGGGACTTTCAGAAGTTGCATACACGGGGAATTTTTTTGAAGCATAATGTCCAGGAAAATGTTGGCCTTTTATAAACGCATTTCATGCAATTCTACGTAATTTTACACGATTGGAGACTTTGGCAGAAGCTTTCTTAATACCACACAAATGATGGAAATGGCAGGCTACTTTGACACTGATAAACTAAGAATCAGAGATCAATAAAAAACAACCTTGTCCCGAATCCATCAATAGCCCAGGCCAAGGTGTGTGGAGACACATATTGTAGGCTACACAATGAAGTGGAAATGATAGTCCTAAAAATGCTCTCCAGTTTCATTGACTCACCCAATGATGCGCAGCTCACTTGCTGTTGATGGCGGATGCACTCGTGCCAAAAGCCTCTTTCTCTTTTGTACAATAATATTTGGAAGTTGATCAAATATTTTGGTGGCCTACAGCATAGAGTAAATACATTATCAAGCATAACGCTTGAGAGATAAGAGTTCAGGCGCATGTCTATCAGAGCAGAGGGAGAGAGATCATAGAAATTTAATCTCATTCTAGTTACAGTGCATTTGGAAAGTGTTCACACCTCTTCACTTTTTCCACATATGTAACGTTGATTTGAACCTTCTGGCCAGCTAGTGGGTCAGGCGTCGCCCCACTGTTTGATTCATATTGCGTGATTTCTGATGATAGTTCTGGATAATATTGACTGATCACAATTTTAAGGGGTGGCCTACTAGCTAGTCGAAGTGCCGGTGATGATGCTGAACAAGGCAGTTAACCCACTGTTCATAGGCCGTCATTGTGAATATGAATTTGTTAAATAAAATTTTACAAATGCTGAACTGGCGGGATAAGCAGCACTGCCTGCTAAGGCATCTCCACCTGGAGCAGTTTGCTTCTCACTCCTCTCATCCGGCACCAGGGCCGGCCCTCCCATTAGGCAAGATTAGGGTGCCTTGCCCCAGCCACCAGCTGGTAACAGGTGCTGCAGTTCCCACCCCCACCCCAGTCATGCTTCTCCCTAAATTCACTCCCACTATCCTTGGTAGCTATGGTGATACGTGAGTTTTTACAGGATTATCCAATTGTGAAACATAAAAATAAAAAAAATCTGCCAATTAAACTATTGTATTGTTTTTTTGTTTGTGATTTAGAGGATGAATGACTAGGGCAGTAGGCTAACCTAGCCTGCTAACATTGGCTAGCTACTAGTGGAAATCATTTTATCTGAAAGTAAACTAGAGATTCTCAGAGACAAACTATCAGGAAGCGAATATATATAAATATATAAAACGAATGAGAAAAGAGGGACAATCTCTAAGCCAAAGAGATTCGCTGATGAAATTGATCAGCTGTCCATCAGCCAGTGTGGAGAACAAGCCTCCAAGGACAGGCCATTCAATCGCAGACGGACTAGCCCGTTGGCTGGTTCTAGCAGCGAAGAGGGCAAACCGGAGGAGTACGAGCCTTCCACTTCCACGGATGATGAGAGTTCTCTGGGTGGACAAGAACAGGTGATCACACCTAACAATGCCGGGGGAGACCTTAATATCTGGGACCCAGACAAATAACATGAACAAAAAACAAAAGATTGAAATGCTTCTTTATGGGATATGTTATGGCAGGCTGAGCCACATCAGGATAAGGGAAGAGGCTCATAGCCCTGATACGCGTAACTACCACCCATAATATTGCGTTACGTAGGACCACCGACAGGTTGAAAGAGCCAAATAATGGGAACTTTGAGGTTTGTGGAAATGCTGGGTATCTTTGATTTCAGGACCATGAACAGCTACAAAGACAAAACATTGCTGACTGCAATACAGCAGAGGAAAGAGGCCATTCTAGGTGGGCCATGAAATGCTGAAAATGTAAATTAACAAAGAAAAATTAAACTGGGTCATTGACAGAAAGCTTCTTTTACACTGCTCCAGCAAAGCGAGGCCCACCATGCATTTATGAAGACACTTGTTTCCACATCTTAAATGATCTCTTCTACAGGAATATTAAATTGATAAATGTGCAAAAATTAATTTTTATTGTAACAATTGTGGGGTTGTGCCATGTGTTATAACATGTGTCATATTGTTAGTAAGAAACTGTTTCCTACTATAGGCAGCATAATGATTGCAACATGTCAAATTAAAGCAAAATTCCTTTATGCCCAGTAAGGGACCTCCTATATTTGCACACGAGCACCAACAATTTTTATGGGCCTAATCTTAGAATTGGACCCTATGACAGCTCTCATATTCAAATTTTAGCAGTGGCTTTAAAATGCTCCCATAATTTCTCCCCCAGATTATTCATGCCAAAAACATGGCATTTAAATTGAAAAAATATAGAGTCAACACTATTCCATTTCTAAATTGATAACTTTAAGCATAAAATACATCATGACCCACAGATTGATTTATGTATTAAAATGTAAAATGGTGATTAACGGTCAACCCTGGTTTTGGTAGTTGACTGCCAACGCCACCTGTCGTTAACACCATGCCGTTGGTGACACGAGCCTGAGATTTAAAGATTAACTGCTCATCAGTGGGGTCAGTCACTGAGGGAGCCCAAGGAAGAAGTACACAAAAATACAAATACAAGACATGGCTTGTCAAAAAAAACTGTTTAATTAAATTACAGAATGCATCAACTACAGAGGACTTCTGGACATACGGGTCTTTGTAAACAGCCAGTCCTATGATTCCTTGTGGCACAAGCATGTGCAGTAACACACTGCTACATTGACAAATCTTCTCATAACTCCTTATCGGGTGTTCACCTGCAAGACAAGGGTAAAATATTATTACCATATAAAGGACAATTTAAGTGAAGGGGGGGGGGCTTTCAATAATTACAGCAATGTGTTTTTTTCTGCTGTTCTGTTCCATACTAAAAAAAATCTATCATAATTTTTAAAAGGCATACAAGATATAATGCAGGTTTAATGAGAGATCTGGTGGAGATCTCCACCAGAGGGTGGTCTGGTCTCTTACCACGTCATCAATTTTAAGGATGCTGCGGACCGTCTCGGTGGCGAGGGTCAGAGCGCTGACAGACACCAGCAGAGGCTGCACCACCAGCTCCTCTAGAATGTTGGAGATACCGCCCTGAGAGAGGAATGGGGAGATCATTACCCCAGGGGTGTTTAACCAGATGTGAAACATTTCAAACGATGCAGAGATGTAATTAGAGGAGACGAGTCAAATCCCCATTCTACATGATAAACAATCCCATATCTGGTATGCAAACTGCAGTAATGTAAATCTGAACGACACTCAAAAATGAAGGTCCTGTATCGAGCTGGTGAATGGCTGGGCCACAAGAGACTACAGCCAATGAATAGGCAAATAAGTTTACTGCGAGCACACCAGGACAATGAGGTGTTGTCAAGGCGTGCCTCTAGCCTCAGGAGAGTCACATTTGTTCGAAATCTGAAGGTTCTCAGGATGCAACGTTGAACAAACTATGGCAGGGTGACAATAAGCATCAAACAAAACAGAATCCAGGAGTGTGGCAGGGCCGTACCTTGCGGACATTGATCCCGGCAGTCTTCTCGCCTTGGGCGTGCCTATTGCGGAGCTCTGTGACAGTGGAGATTGGGTTGAGGCCAGCGTTCTCGGCCAGTGTGGACGGAACAACCTCCAGAGCGTCTGCGTAGGCCCTCACGCAGTACGCTTCCATGCCTGGCAGCGTGCGGGAGTACTCAGCCAGACGCAAGGCCAACTCGATCTCAGGGGCGCCGCCACCGGCGATCAGAGCCCTGGGAGGGAGAGAAAGTCAAGGTATAGAGATTAAACAGAAGTGTCCCCCCATTCTGATAAACTGGTGAAAGCAAATAGGCTGTAGTAGAGTGGGGCGATAGGGACAAAAATCCATACGGCAATAAATTAACTGTATTAATATATGTTAATGATAAATTTACAACATTGTGAACCACTGTTATTCACATGTCCAGTATAGGCTACCTACAGTAAGGAACTGCAAAATGCCCATGATAAGTGGTTGGTATAGTCAGAGTCGATTTTTTTTGGTTTATTGTCAAAGCTTGAGGCTATAGCGCTAACATATACTACATTTTCAGATCAGATTGAGTGAAGGATATGGGGATGGAGATGAACCCCACTGATAGAAGTTATCCAAACAAGGAATTTAATGAATGCATAGAAAATGGTTATTAGCAAATTACTAAGCTGGTATATACTTTGGTGCCCCCCCCCTCTTTACTCTGTAATAAAAACGGAATTAGATCTGACCAAACTGGATGATATCAAAACAGAAATATCTATGGTTGGTTTCAAAATCTATTGGGATCGAACACAAGATCTTTTAAACTCTGAAACAAGGTGCACATCCGTCACAGCTATTTTAGGCGTAGTTGCAGTCTCTCAGAGGAGTATGTTCCTCTCAACAGGTCCAGAGCCAGGGGTGAAGCCACTGACCCAGGTTGAAGAGAGGGTTTCTCTGTCCCCCGGAAATGGCCACTTGTGACATGGACAGCCACGAGTGGGCAAAGCTTAAAGGGACTGGTGCTTACTTTTCTATGTAATAATGCCACATATGTCACTGCATGCATCTACAGAGGCAAGTGTTGCTCAGACAGCAGACCAGAGCGGCTGCAGTAACGCACCTCTTCTTCACCAGGCAGCGGATGACACACAGAGCGTCGTGGATGGAGCGCTCCGCCTCCTCGATCACCAGCTTGTTGGAGCCGCGCACAACGATGCTCACAGTCTTACCGGGGTTGGTGCAGCCTGTGATCTATGGAGAGGAACAGGCCAGAGAGAAACAGCATGAATTTACTTTCAATTGGAAATTGAAACCAGACGCATGCCAAAGTTATTATGCAACATGCTGACCAGACCAGGACACGCAGGTTGAAATATCAAAACAAACTCTGAACCAACTATATTCATTTGGGGACAGGTCAAAAAGCATTAAACAATTATGTCAATTTAGCTAACATGTCCTGGGATAAACATAGGGTTGTAATTTATCTGAAATGCACAAGGTCCTCTACTCCGACAATTAATCCACAGATTAAAGGGTAAACAGAGTTGGTTTCTAGTAATCTCTCCTCCTTCAGGCTTCTTCTTTAGACTTTGTGGCAGTTAGCAACCAACTTTAGCTGCATTACTACCACTAACTGGACTAGAGTGTGGACCTCAGTTCATCTTTGTCACCCACGTGGGTATATACCCCTATAAACCAATGAGAAAGGAGAGGTGGGACTTGCAGGGTCTCAAATAGAAAATATTTCTATTTTAGTGCGAGCATTATGAGTGCAATGACTGAATAGCATGTGCGTGAGCGTTGCAAAATACATTTACACGCGACGCGAAGGGTGTGGTTAGCATGTTAGAATAAAATTCTGAAACATTCAGTCGTTATTACATTGAACATTTAGAGCAAATAATTTACATTTTCATTCAAGGTTGGAATACACGTAGTGACCATTTTAGGGATTGCATGTAGCCTGTTTGATGACCATTTAGTTCCAAGGGTATTATCATTAGGGTAAAACGTGGGTATTTTGACAAGTCTTTCTTCCACATGCATCGTTGTGATGGAAGCAAGAAAGCAGTCCCGTATCCCAAGCCTGGGAGATTACTTGAACCAAAATTGCGATTAGTTTAAGTGAATTTGTATACCTTGACTAGCTTGCCAGAGCCATCCAGGCTGACCTCCTCTGCCAGCTCGGCAGTGCCCATCATCTCAGGAAGGAACTGATCAATGTGGGCGATGGGCTTGGTGCCGATAGTCTGTAGGTGTGAAAGGTGGGGGGGGCAAGGTTAGCGCAGCATCAGTCAGCCAGCATTTGGCTGTAACAGAACATGACCAACAAAGTAAAAGCCAATTGAACATTATTTTTGTTTTACCTTGCAGATGAACTCAATGTCCTCCCTCTCGATCTCCTTGACCACCATGATCTTCATCTTATTCAGGAAGTGGAGGGCCAGATCGCTCAGAGCATCTCTGAAAGAAGTAGGGTCTACTTTTTAACCATGTCTACATCCGCACATCATCCAGTGATCGAATCAACAGAGAAGCAGACAGAGGTCCACCTACGTGAAGAGTCTAACATACAGTGGAACACCTAGCAATTATGCTAATGCTTGCCCTTCTATTGAATACATTTCTAGATATTGTGAGTGATTGGACAAAGTGAATTGATTACATTACAGTGACGTGAAATAATGACTTGACAGTGATAATGTGACAGTAATGCATCAGGTGTTACCTGAGGATGGACTTCTGGATGAGCAGGACGTTGCAGCCCGCCTTCTTGATCTGTTTGACGAGGTTGAGGATGTAGGCGCGCTCCTCGCGCAGCACGCGGTCCATCTGGGCATAGTCTGACACTACTATCTGGTTGTCCATCTGGATACAACACGCGAGAGGGACCAAAAAAAAAGTACATTGAGATGGAACAAAACAATTAAGAAAATTAGAAGATTGAGGGGTAATAAAAAGGTAACAAAATACTTCTAATCCATAACGTCAAGGACATTGACTGACAAGCATGGAAGCCAATTTCAACGAGACAGTCAGTGATTGGGATGACTTACGTCGGTTTTGGGCGGGGACAAGCAGAACTGGATGAGGGCGATCTTGGCCTTCTCCACACGGGACACGCTGGAGTTGACCACCTTCTGGGTCAGCACCAGGCCATCCACCAGCTCACAGTCATCAATGGTCCCACTGCAGAGAAACACCCAGGACATTATTATGGGTGGAACATCTGTCTAAGAGCACCAGTGTCTACCTAGCTGAGTAATTAACAAGAAAGCATGACGAAATCATTTGCGTTGTCGATTGATTTCAGTGGATTGTGTGTCTATTCATACACAAGCCATTGATAAATACTCCAGTAGGACATCAGTGTGGTTGTGTTGCTGATTACACAACTATGTTTTTGATGTGATATATTGTCAGAAGGTGACTGGCAGGGAAAGCAAAGTGGAGCCATTCTGCTAATTGACCGCCTGAGATTGATCTGGCACATCAGACATGTCCACGTCCCCACAGAGAGAGAACTGGGGAGTGAAAATGTGCATAGCCAAACTGAAACTTTAACTGTTGGAAGCTTCAGGGAAGGGATGGTAACGGTATGACACTGATAATACATTAGTAACCCACGGTATACTATTGGATCATGTTTTCATTAGGCATGAAATGGCAGAAAAGGAACTACATAAGGGGAGGGACTACCTGGACTTTATCAATAAGAAACGCTAATTTTCCATTGCTAAACATATTAACATTTCCTGTTGCGTGCCCTAATGAACATGACCCAGAAGTCAATCCTGTTTGTAATCCTAACATTTACATTTTGGTCATTTAGCAGACTCCCTTATCCAGAGCAATTTACAGTAGTGAGTGCATAATCTGGAGCCACCACCCTTCCCATCCCTCCTCACCCCAGCTTTTTGACAATGTGGATATCGTGCAGGTCCACGCCGGTGGCGGTGGCCGGGTCGATGACGCGCATCACGGCGTCCACGCTCATGGGCGCTAGCAGGCTGGAGTACTGCGACACCACCTTGGAGCACAGAGAGGTGGTGGCACTGTTTAGCAGTGTCTCGCGGTCGCTGAGGAGCACCGGCTGGCTCATGCCCGTCAGCACCTCCACGCCCTTATCCACCGCCTTCTGGAATGACTCAGAGATTGTGGTGGGATGGATTCCTGGTGGAGAAGGAAAGGACAGGCAGTTTGTATTAAAGCTTTTGGATGCAGGGACTCCGTTAGATTAGAACTGATTCGGGTCTAGGAGTTTATAGTGTAAACCAGTTGTCTGGTCCTAGGAGACAGCCTGGCATAAACCATATATATATATTTTTTTAACTATGTCTGCAAGACGGGTGGGATTTGTCCTTTTAATAACTATTCCATTGGTTCCTCATCATTTACCCTTCTGAAGCAACTTGGCGCATGCGTCAAGCAGGGCACCAGCAATCACCACCACTGAAGTTGTGCCGTCACCAGCCTCAATATCCTGGGCTTTGGACAGCTCCACCATCTGAAAGACAAACATAGCTTCAGACTCCTGATATTGGTGATCTTTCAAAGGGACATAGACGCTAGAGAGGAATGTTCCCAAAACATACCTTTAAGAAATAACCTTTAAGAAAATTTGAATTATCACTCAAAATGACAGTGCCTTGCCAGATGTTAGAGCAGTAATTTAACATTTCAACAACAAAAAAATGCCACAAAAATTGTTGATGACAGTGCAGAAACTTGGGAACATATCCCCAGCTCCCTTATCTTCAACCTTACCATCTTGGCCGCAGGGTGCAGCACCTGCATTTGTTTCAGGATGGTGGCCCCGTCGTTGGTGATGGTCACATCACCCTTCCCATCCTGAATCTGAAAGAATCAATTCCTCTAAGTTACAAAATGACCAAACCTTGAGAGATAGTGAAGAGAAGTCAAGATGTAAATAACTACATTTAATTACCATTTTGTCCATGCCCTTAGGGCCAAGGCTGGTTCTGATGCATTCAGCGACAGCTGTCAAACAAAACAAATCTGTTACTTCCACAAAGGGAACACTCCTCTAACACTAGGATACGGACAATGTTTACTGCTTGACTACTGAGGGGGACAAGACGACTCCAACATACTCAATTGGTTAAAGAGTACATAAATGGATGCTCATGACAGTTCATTTTGTCAATTGTTGGTCCTAACAAAGCTAGGGTACAATAATAATCTGGTCACTGTTGCTAGTTAGCTAGATTGCGCACTACTGCCAATGTTTAGAACCTTCATGATTTGCTCTGTAACAGATTCTAGCTTGCTAACTGGGTACCAACTTGTGGCTAACGGTGGCCCTGCCCAGATTGAGCCAGCAGTAGCATCCATCCATTCATTCATTCGTAAAGGGAGTGTCGCAGCAGCCGTCTGGGACAAACACAGGCGTCAGGGGTAGGTATTTATTCGTCCAACAATGAAATACGAATACTGTATTTGTAGTTTACCCTTTCCTGCGGAGATGTTACTGAAACGAATCTGCGCTGGCTTGTCACGGTCCACATATGCCCCTCGTCCTTTGTTTTTCATCCCACCACTTGGCATCTTCGGTCCAGCCATTGCTTCAGGCATCCTTACTTATTTTCTTCGGAATATGTTACTAAAATACTTTTGATGGGGACAGATGTAACCAAAAACACATAAAGGGCTGATTGACTTCAGATGGGTCCAGATTCGAATTTATCTCTCCTTCCTTCCAGAAGCTTCCAGAGCCACCGATTACGACCCTAGTAGAAAAAGGACCCTCATGTCAACTTCGCAGGCGCCTTGATATGACGTGTTTAGCTGT
This sequence comes from Oncorhynchus gorbuscha, assembly GCF_021184085.1. NCBI lineage: Eukaryota > Metazoa > Chordata > Actinopteri > Salmoniformes > Salmonidae > Oncorhynchus > Oncorhynchus gorbuscha. The sequence continues at coordinate 17,601,761 of NC_060190.1, read as the reverse complement.
CTGACAATTTGCCATGCGGGTTTATATGTGGGAAGAGACTAGGCTAGTAGAGCACTGTGCGCATCAAACTATTTGTTGGGGGTACATTTTAACGAATTAATATGTATATACAGTCATGTAAATGTACTGGTAGAGATATTGTATACAAATAAGGGACTTGTGGTGTTGATCAAAATGATTAAATCCATTCTCATCAACAGATGAATCTATCTAATTTGACTAGTTGTGTCTACCTCTGATGACGTCTTGTTCTTGTAACGTTAGCTGCATGCTGAGAAACCAAATGACTGAACCACAGAATTTTCTAAACTATCTTTGACTGAACTGTGTTCTCGCTCTACATAAACATTTGATTGTCTTGCAAGTGCTGTAATTCATTTGCCATTCAAGGTAGGTTCATGACTTGTTGTTTTTTGCTTCGCAAGCTTGTGCTTATTTGTATTCTCAGATAAAGCTATAGCTATTTTAGAAACTACAGTTGCGAGCTAGCTGTATTGGCTAGCTGCACATCATAACATGAAATGCATCAACATCCACACAGCGCTGCGAGTGTGACCTAGTGCTAGCAATGTGTACACAGGTCTCAGAGCAAGCAGCCTTGTCCAGTAGTACACATTACATTTTACTTCTGGGTTAACAGAGATTATAGCCCCCCATAACTATATTTGTAGTGCAACGTGTTCTTGCAAGCTTAGCTTCAGCTACCAATGATTGCAACCTCACCATACAGTGTGTGATATGTTATGAGCATGGTGATGTGCATATGATATTACTCTGAGATAACTTACAGTAGTACTGGTTCTACTATCAGCTAACTTGTAGTGGGTTTGCCAGACATAACTGTACATTCAAATTTCTTACTGATCTCATTAATCTATGATCTCTGTCCATTTTACAGCAGTATTATGTTGCCCTTGAAGGAGAAAGATAGACCAATAGTGAAGAAGCTGCTGGAAGCAGGATGCTGCGCCCGCTGTGTCCTGAGGTTCTGCTGCTTGGGTGTGCAGTCGGCCTACCGCCAGTCTTATGAGGTCAGTGCTGTTGCTGCATTGTATTGTCTTTGCACTTAAAGCAGGGACAGACATACAGACATTTCAGAGATACAAGTGCAAAGACAATTAAGTAGCTCCAACATTCTTCTTTGTAGGTAGCCTTGGTGTGCTCCTTTAGAAGAATTGTGCCCATGATCTAACTTGCTGTCATATATTTGGTTAACTGAACTGCTGGCAGACATTTTAATATATTTTCTGTTGCTGAATAATGTTCTTCTGTTTGTCATGCTCAGGATACAGCAAGGGAACTTTGTGCTTTCGTCAGTGATTCAGAGAATAACGAATCCCAAGATGCAGCCGTGCTGGAGCAGCACAAAGAAGACCCCCCTAGTAAAAAAATGAAGATGGATGCCGCAAAGACGGACGTCCAATCAGAAGGCGACTCTGCTGTGGTTGCCACGGTGATGGAGGAAGGCGACGCCGAGCCAGCGGACTCGGACGTGTGTGTGGTGTGCCTGGGAGTTCTACAGCAGTTCTGTGATGAAGCCTATGCCATAAAGGTGTGTTTGGTCACTATTAATCCTATTGCATTAGGAGCCACTGTTGTTTTACACCTATGACTATGTATGTCTTTATGTGTGTCCCAAATAACACCCTGGTCAAAAGTAGTGCACTATATAGATAATAGGGTACCATTTTAGGACACAACCTTGAAGATTAAAATGAAATGAAAGACCTTAGTACCTGCCTAGTGATCAAATACCCAATCATCATCATCATCATCAATCAATGCTCCAGGCTACCAGAATATGCCTCAAATACCACAGCTTGAGGCCAGAACCAACACTGGAATTTGGGGGGGAGGGATTCATGAAACTGTTTTTGTGTGTTTGTGCAGATATCGGAGGTGGTGAAGGCCAAAAACTACCAGTTTGACACAATGGTACTGTCCGTCTCCCTACCGGCCCAGCTGTCTGTCAGAGAGGTCAGTGGTTACATTGTAGGCCTTGGCTGATAACTGATGTACTGCAATTGTCTACCTATCAGCTTACAGTATATCCAAATGGTTTGTCTCAAAACAACTTCCATTCAATAGAAAAGTATGATTATTTCAACCTCAGTTGATTCTGTCATAGAAAATCTGTCAGTCTAGCCTGGACCTGAGTCGTTCTATACAGGGTGATGTGTGGCAGTGCGAGACTTCGATACAGTCAATAATGCAGTATCATGTCCCTGGGTTGGCCATTAGAGAGCATAGTTACCTCAAAGTTAGTGTTACTGCGTCTGTCTACTCCAGAGTAGACTGAAGTGCAATCGCAAGAGCCATTGTTTCTACAGATGTAGCACTCCCATTAGGGTGTGCATGACGGATGCTTGTAAACAGACAGGGGGTTACTCATTTCTGAACATGTACCCTCCTCTCTCTCTGCCACACTCCTGCAGCACTCTTGTTGGCTGCATGTAAAGAAGGAAGTGAGGTAAGTTCGCTACACCAGAGTGGCATCCATCTATCTAGCCTAATTTCTGTCCGTTCAAGAAATCATTCTAATCTCAAAGTATCATCACATTGAAATATTACAATGTTCTATACTATATTATGACCACACATCTTTCACGTTACCTTTTATAACGTCATATCTTAACCCGTAAGAGTCTAAGTCGGGGGAGGGCGGGGTTCTACTAAGCTATATGGAATTGTTTTAAGAAGGTCATACCAAGGATCAGTTAGCTATTTGATTTTGAATTGTAAGACCCCTGGAAGATTCCCAAAAAATATATATATATACATATATATATTTTTTTTTAATGAAAAATGCTATCTGGCCTTACTGCTATTAGCCCATACAAACGCATTGAATAACAGATTCACTACATGGAACAACAGATAGTTCCCCCCAAAATAAATCTAAAGGAAGTTTGTTCTGAAGTGTCTGTCCACTATCTGAGAGATATAAGAAAGATCAAGAAACATTTGTTGTTATTTTTTGGACTAAACAGTCCATATATATACATATATATGTATATATACTTCCATTCATATATATACTTCCATTCATTTTTTCAACTTGTACGGCGGGGGGGGCATCCGACAAGTCTTGTGAGGCCTCTGGACGTCCTAGAGCAAAACAACCGACATGTACGTGTTCCTGAGAGTCTCGCCCATATTATTTTGGCCTGGACCCTTTATTTCCGACATGGAGCCCCGCCGATCCATTACGACTGGTCTGCCGACGCAATCGTCCGATGTGGTTTCAACAGGCTTTTCCGTTGCGATGTCACCGACGACCCATCTGTTAGCCCCTGAACAGGCAGTTAATCCCACTGTTCCCAGGCCGTCATTGAAAATAAGAATTTGTTCTTAACTGACTTGCCTAATAAAGGTAAAAATAAATCAAAATTAAAATCTACGATAATCGACAATTTCAATAACCATTTTTCTACGGCTGGCCAACTGTTACAGACCTATATCCATCTTGCCTTTCTAAAGTCTTCGAAAGCCAAGTTAACGAACAGATCACTGACCATTTCGAATCCCACCGTACCTTCTCCACTATGCAATCTGGTTTCCGAGCTGGTCATGGGTGCACCTCAGCCACGCTAAAGGTTCTAAACGATATCATAACCGTTTTCAACAACCTGGCCAAGGCTTTCGACTCTGTCAATCACCGCATTCCTATCGGCAGACTCAACAGCCTTGGTTTCTCAAATGACTGCCTTGCCTGCTTCACCAACTACTTCTCAGATAGAGTTTGGTGTGTCAAATGGAGGGCCTGTTGTCCAGACCTCTGGCAGTCTCTATGGAGGTGCCACAGGGTTCAATTCTTGGGCTGACTATTTTCTCTGTATTTATCAATGATGTTGCTCTTGCTGCTGGTGATTCTCTGATCCACCTCTATACAGGCGACACCATTCTGTATACATTTGGCCCTTCCTTGGACACTGTGTTAACAAACCTCCAAACGAGATTCGATGCCATACAACACTCCTTCCGTGGCCAACAACTGCTCTTAAATGCAAGTAAAACTAAATGCATGCTCTTCAACCGATTGCTGCCCGCACATGCCCGCCCGCCTAGCATCACTACTCTGGACGGGTCTGACTTAGAATATGTGGACAACTACAAATACCTAGGTTTCCGGTTAGACTGTAAACTCTCCTTCCAGACTCACATTAAGCATCTCGTATCCAAAATTAAATCTAGAATCGGCTTCCTATTTCGCAACAAAGCCCCCTTCACTCATGCTGCCAAACATACCCTCGTAAAACTGACTATCCTACCGATCGATATCATTTACAAAATAGCCTCCAACACTCTACTCAGCAAATTGGATGTAGTCTATCACAGTGCCATCCGTTTTGTCACCAAAGCCCCATATACTACCCACCACTGCTACCTGTATGCTCTCGTTGGCTGGCCCTCGTTTCATATGAGTCGCCAAACCCACTGGCTCCAGGTCATCTATGTCTTTGTTAGGTAAAGCCCCGCCTTATCTCGGCTCACTGGTCACCATAGCAACACCCACCCGTAGCACGTGCTCCAGCAGGTATGTCATCCCCAAAGCCAAAACCTACTTTGGCCGCTTTTCCTTCCAGTTCTCTGCTACAAATGACTGGAACGAATTGCAAAAATCACTGAAGCTGGAGACTTATATCTCCCTCACTAACTTTAAGCATCAGCTGTCAGAGCCGCTTACTGATCACTGTACCTGTACACAGCCCATCTGTAAATAGCACACCCAACTACCTCATCCCCATATTTTTTATTTTTTGCACCCCAGTATCTCTACTTGCACATCATCATCTGCACATCTATCACTCCAGTGTTAATGCAAAATTGAAATTATTTCACCTCTATGGCCTATTTATTGCCTTACCTCCCTACTCTTCTACATTTCCACACACTGTACATAGATTTTTGTATTGTGTTATTGACTGTACCTTTGTTTATCCCATGTATAACTCTGTTGTTTTTGTCGCACTATTTTGATTTATCTTGGCCCCAGGTTGCAGTGGTAAATGAGAACTTGTTCTCAACTGGTCTACCTGGTTAAATAAAGGTAAAATAAAATAAAGAATAAATCAAATGTGTGTAGCCCAAACTGTTCGGACGCTTCAGACAGAAGTTGAAGTTCTGCTGTACTGACTTCAGGGGTCGTAGAGTAAAACGGAGAACACCATTGTGTTTGTGAGTAATAAACCGTTCAGACACTACAGACAATTTTGTGAGTAGGCCGAAGTCTCATGGTCTGACAAACACTGCTCTAGTTCTGTCACCTTTCACCTCCGATGCGGAAGTTATGGATCAAGGCGCATCCAATGCAAAACAACAGTATCTCTAGATTAAACTGACAGGGCACGGACATCGACATTAGGGGTTTTTAATACTTTAATTAATTATGTTGAATTTGTTACCAAACAGGGAGAAGTCTATGTGCCTCGATATGGATGATGTCATTCAGGTGAAGGAGGCTTTCAAGTGGACCATGCAGGGTCTGGTGTCCAAAGAGCTGGGGGGCATACCTGTGGTAACCAAGGTCAGTGACCCATGACCTGGAAGTAGCCATACAGTAGCCTCACTTGCTGATGGGTCAGACACCGCTGTTGAAAAATACTTGTCATACAGTTATGATATAATGCACTACTTGTGTCTATAGCAATAACCTGTAATGAGCTAGCCTGGTCCCAGATCTGTTTGTGGCCTTGTCAAGTCAATTGCTATTGACAAGAAAAACATGACCGGGAGTTGACATGGCGGCACAAACCGACTTGCACTCAGGCTAGTACTGTGATAAGTGTTCTCTCAGTCAACTTACCCTGGTAAAATAAAGGCAAATAGATTACATTTACATTACATTTAAGTCATTTAGCAGACGCTCTTATCCAGAGCGACTTACAAATGTAAGTGACAAAATTATATGAATTCCTGAAGGGATTTCATTTTTATTCTGGATTTTTTTTGTTCTATTTTTATTACATTATTTATTTTCCTCTTCATCCCACAGATCAATCGACAAACTGAACAGTTTGAGGTGGGCGTGGGGTTTACACACCCAGAGACAGACTCAGACTGCCACTTCCTGTAAGTCCTCCAATCACACTACTCAGGGAATAGATAAGATGAATAGATTCACTAGACAGCTAGATGGATGGAGGGAGGGATGAATGGACGGACTTGCGGAAGGAATGATTGACTGACTGATAGCAAAATACATGTAATATTGAATGTCATGTAGCATTTTTATGAAACTACATTCTACTTCTCTGCTTTATTCTTGCAATCAGGGCTGGCATCTGTTCAGACTGCTTCAGACCAACTAAGAACAAACAGGTGAGTGAAAAAGCCAATTGGAGCCATGTCACGTGACATTTGAGCAAAATGGGTCATTGGTATAAATGGTTTTGATAAGTTCTGTAAATGTTTTCATCCAATTGCTTTTTTGTTACCAATGGCGACATACCACTCATTCTTTGTCATTCCATATCTCTCTGTGTTACTGTCTTTTCTCTGATCTCTGGTTTATTGTCTCACAACAGAATGTCTTCACTAGAATGGCCGTGGTCAAAGCCCTCGAGAAGGTTTCTGATGAGAAGTTTCTAAAGTAAGTAATCACGTTATTCTTGCTTTTTTAAAATTTTTTTTACTGTTTCTCTGTCTTCACTCTTTTGAGGGAACTCACAATCTAACTACATGTATTGCTTAATGATATTTATTTTCTCTCTCTCTAGAAAGTTCCCATGTCCCCCTACAAGGCCAGCGAGCAAATGCATCGCTCAAGACGTCCAGTGTCTTCACGTTTCTGTATTTGTGGCGGGTAAGGTTGTTTATGACATCCCTTTTGGATGATTTGAACCAAAGGAGGGCTTTCAGATTATCAAGAGTGGGGTCCGTTCACTTTACACTTCAGGAATGTATTCAGTTGGGGGCAAATCCTAACATCCACTTAGGTAAATCAAATGTTCACTTAGTCCCCCATTGACATCAATGCATGACTAGGTAAGGAAAAGTTAGGATTAACCCTTCATGCTTTGGGATTTTAGGGTTTGAATTGACTCCTTTTTTGTCCTTTTTAGGGAGGTACAACAAGTTCTCCCGCACCCTGCCCCAGACCCCCTGGGTGATTGACGGAGAGAGGAGGATGGAGTCCTCGGTGGAGGAGCTAATCGCTGCCCCCCTCCTCTCTTCTTTCCGGGCCGAGGGTGAGCGTATACTGGGTGGTGTTCAGAAGGCCAAACCGTAGTAAAATGTTTTGCAACAGGAAACAAAAATATGTGTGCTTATTGGATGAGTTCAGGTAGAACCTCCTTGTTTCGCTCTGTTTCTAAACGTTATCTCCTTACTGAACCTGGTAGGCTCTACAAATTATTACGTGATTGTTATAGACAGACCATAGAGATAGGTAGAGGGCCCAAAAGCCTGTTTTAGCATGGGCAGCGCCATTGAGAACTTTCACCATTTTATAGTAGTCAACTGGTGGGACTTCCTATGGGTTAATGAAGAATCACATGATTCCATCCAGGTCATCAGAAGGGATTAGCCAATGAATTATACTCGTGAGCAAACATGCCATAGCTGCAGGTGGTAGTCAATCAGGAACCTTGGCTTCATACCTGCTCAAACACACTACAGGTAGCAGTATGCACCCTTTCTGTTCTTTTGCCAATTCATAGAAGTAGAAGAAGAAGAAAATGGACTAATTCAAAAGAGATGGCCTAAATGGCACTACCCATGCTCTCACTGATGCCATAATGGGACAGATGCAATGATCCAATGTCTATCTAAGTCAATAAGAAAGACAGATCCAAAAGAACACACTGGTGAATGAATCTGGTATCTCAAGTAATGTCTTTCTCCTCTTGTCCTTCTGCTCTTCGCAGGGTTTAATTTCTCCTCCTCAGGAAGGGAGGACGTGGATGTGCGGACACTTGGAAATGGTCAGACACACAACATACATGTATGTTCACACATCCTCAGTCCTTGTTTCCGTCAATGTGGGGTGTAACGGAGGTGTCTCCCCCTTCGCAGGTCGTCCGTTTGCACTGGAGCTGCTAAATCCTCACAGAGCCAGGTTCAATAAGGCAGAGGTCCAACAGCTGCAGGAGGTACACACACAGCGTCTCTGCAGGGTCACACACACACAGTGTCTCTGCAGGGTCACATACACACAGTGTCTCTTGCAGGGTCACACACACAGCGTCTCTTGCAGGGTCACACACACAGCGTCTCTTGCAGGGTCACACACACACACACACAGCATCTCTTGCAGGGTCACACACACACACAGGACTTGACCACAGCCCTATATTTTCTTCTCACAGACCATCAACCAGTCCTCTGACAAAATCCGAGTACGAGATCTACAGATCGTAAGCAGGTGAGCGACGCAGTAGAAAAATGGGTCTCACTTCTGTCCAGAGACCTAAGAATGATGCTGACGGGTCATACTGTTTGTGTGTGTTTGTAGAGATGCTATGGGCCACATGAAGGAGGGTGAGGAGGACAAGACCAAGTCGTACACCGCCCTCATATGGACCCAGAAAGCCATCAACAAAGACGACATCACATTCTTAGAGGAAACCAAAGTGAGTGTTAAATGCTATTTTTAAACGACATTATATTTGTATATAAAATAAGTGGTTAAACATCTTGTTTGTAGTTTATTTTATGGTATGTGCTATAATCTTTGGTTTACTCATTCAGTGTAAACAGTACCTTAGTGTAAACAGTACCTACAGTATGTGTTGATATACTTTGGCTTGGTCATATAGGAGTTGAAGCTAGCTCAGAAGACGCCACTAAGAGTGTTGCATCGCAGGCCGCTGGCCGTCAGGGAGCGCGTCATCCACACCATGAGTACATGCTTCCTGGACGCGCATCACTTCCACCTGAAGCTGCGCACGCAGGCAGGGACGTATCCTTTACACAGAACGAAGCAAAACAGTGCGATACACCAATAGTCATACACAAACCCACACAAGAAGGGAGGTGTTAAGGTTGAGACACATTCACAGTTATATACTTACACACACAATAACACATTCAATTTTTTTTATCTTGAACAACTCACCGAATGTCTTTTACCTTAGCTGTTCCCAGTTACATCAAGGAGTTTGTCCACGGAGACTTTGGTCGCACCAAACCCAATCTGTGTGATCTGCTGAAGACTGAGACTGATATCCTAGAGCTGGACGTTGAGGTGGGTATTTTAGAAAGTTGACAATAAATGTATCTAGCTTTTTGTGGGATATTAAAATAAGATGCAGTGCACGGGGATTATTGTATTAAAAATATTGACAGTTGAAAAGTTAATCATTTAAAGGGATAAAGCGATTTTACTTATTTCGATTTTGGTTTCCTTAACTTGAAAGCAGTCTGTGCTTTCAAGCTAAGGAAACAAATAGGAAATTGCCGAATTGTGATTGAACATGCAGGTGATTCAAAAGGGTTCTTCTGAGTTTAGTCTTTCTCTCTGTGTGTTCCTCAGTCTGTAGATGTGGACTGGCCACCCTCCATCCCGGAGTGAGCCTCATCTCACTGATGCTGTTGGGGATGCCAAAAGGAGACCTAGTTCTGATGGGCCATACCTTCACCTATTGGACCCTCACCACCACCAACTCTGTTTAGCTCAGTTCCACTGATCTCTAGATGATATGGATAGTGTCAATATATTTGTTTTTCTTGAGGTCAATACAGATGATTTTGAAATGACTGAATCTGTGCAGCACGTGCGCTGAGGCCTTGAACTGATCTTAGATATACATGTCTTTGAGAGACATGGCAGGGACTGGGTGTGAATGGCACTGCTGATGGAAAGAACTACAATCCAAGTTAATTGCACCCTGGTGTCCCAAGTCTGAATTAGTCCCTTATTAGCAGAGGATGAAAAGCAGAAGTGTTTCAGCCCTCCAGGACAGACATTGAACAGCCCTTTTATAGAGCATCGCAGTAGTATATGGTCAGTATTTTGTGTGCATTTTCCTCAGTTAATTTAGATGTTTTTGTTCAGCCTTAAAATCTTATTTACCCATGGATTGTCCCATAGGCAAAAGTAATGCTATACTTTTTTGTATGAATTAAAATATTTGATTGTAATGTCTCCCATCAGCATAATGTTCCCCATTGTACATCCCATCCAAATAAAGGCCTGGGTTATGTTGTTGTGCACACAAAGGAATACTTTTTGGAACAGAAAACCAAAAATGTTGCTTCATTTTGAACAAGTCCACAAGTGTTTTATGTTAAAGGGAAACTTCAGGATCTACTGCCCTGGAATCACAGGAACTCGTGGATAACATTTCTCTTTGTGCCATTTGAAGGGAGTTGCTAACTAGCGTTAGCACAATGACTGGAAGTGTATGGGTAGCAGATACCCATAATTTTCCAGTCACTGCGCTAATGCTAGTTAGTATTGGCTTGTGAAACTACTTCTTGCTTCCTTTATACTGGAGAGAGAGAAAAATGGTATCAATGACTTCATGTGATTCTGGGAAAGTAGATAAAGGCCTCTGCCAAAATCCCAAAGTATCCCTTTAATGTAAGCTCTCAGTCTCCATCAGGAGAGTGACACTAAAGACTTGTGGTGAGCAGAGTCACAGACCTTTGCATCGTTCAAGACTGGTGCTTTTTGAGGTGTTGAAGTTCAGAATTTGCCATTGTTATGTAAATCCAAGCTAAAACAAAGTACCCGAGGCCCAGTGAGACACTGGTAGCGGCCCGTGTAGATGGAAAAAGAAGGCTGAGCCTTTTGGGTAAAACATGGGTAAATCTGTCAGTGGAAATGCGCCAGTAGTTTCTTCCTCCCGGTTTGTTCTATTTTATTTGGTTCCTTTGGTTTCCAAAGGGAACACACTCATTGAAATATCAGAAGGGCAATAAAAAGAAAAAGATTTACACCATGAAAAACCCTGAAATGTATTCTTTAATTTAATTCAAAATAAATACTACCACGGCAATGCAAGTCCACTATTGGTTTCTTGCCCTAATGTTTTGGTAAGAAAACAAACAGGCAAACAATCAAAAAACAATTGGATAAAAAAAACGACTTTAGTAATGCATCCAACAATATCATCCTTCAGCGACTGAAAGAGAGGTGCCTTTTTGACTCTGAACAAGACTGGGTAACACTGCCTAGAATGACAAACATAAATAAAACTAGTACTATGGTACAAAAAAAAAAAAAAAAAAAAAGGGGGGGGGGAATGGTAACAACCTGATGTTACCATATATCACTGCAGAATTGACCATGGTCCCATTTGAAAGGGAAAAATAATACATTAATGGGTGTCAATCCATTCGACCAACAGCGAAAAGAGGTCTCATCTCCATGGAAACCTCTTCTGAACAGACAGGTCGAGGCGACGATGACAGCCACAAAATGGGAGCTTCCAGCCAGTCTTTAACATTGTAGTTTACGTTGTTTTAACCCAAAATGTAGCTCTCAGTCTTTCTTTTCCTCCGGTCTTGGTTCTCGTCAGCAAGCTTGAAGTACAGTCACACACATAAGTTCATGTCTGGCCAAGACGCCACTAAGAACAAAAAAAGGCATTGCATATTTACATCACAAAAGGTGTGGGGGGGAACTGCTTTCCTTTTCTCTCTCCATTCTCACAGTTCTCATCCTATCATCATACACAAGTATATTCATGGCTCAGTTTCACATGATCTGTGGCCCAACATGGTTAGAAATTATTGATGCCTTCCACCCACCTTGTCGATTTGGGAAGAAAACCAAGTGTATGCGTGTGTGTGTGTGATTGATGGGGAGAGTTTTTTTTACAGATACAGATTTCATAGTCTGTCACAAGTCATATCAGCAGAGCTCAGAGCTGGCTCTGATGTTAGTGTGTGTGTGTGTGTGTGTGATGACAGCACAAGGTGGACCTGTATAAGCCACATACCTTGTGTAAATATCCATACCACTATTTTTTCTATAGCTATGAAAATAAGTTATTAAATCAAATGACTGTGGAAAAAGATGCAAAAAAGGCTTGTATATTCATAGTAGCTTTTCCCTGATGGGTGTGTAAAGCTAAACTGGTAGCTGAGTTGAATGCGGTTGTGCTCTGTGTTGCCTGAGTGAACCGTGCAGTATCTGGCAGTTTAGTGTTTCTGTCAAACAATAACCAAGTATAAATCTCTGGCTGAAAAAGAAAAGGTCAAAAAGGATGAAAAGAAATAACACTAACAATGAAATTGGAATGAAAGAAACTCCGTCAGTTCTGTCTTTTTTGTTGTTTTTAGTAGACAGTGATTCTCGTTGCCATGGGATTGGAGAATGTGCGCCGCCATGGCATTGTATATGAGAAAAATAATAGTTTGAATGAGCCACAAGCCCCCCGACCCAAACCCTGTCTGTATGATACGAAACATCTGCACACATAAGGCAACATTTTTGGTTTTGTTCCCTAGAACGGCTCTTCCAAACCAAGTGCAAAAAAGTTGAAAATAAAATAAAAAACGGACAAAGAACGTAACAGGTCGACAACCTAATACTGACGGATAAAAATACATAACAAAAACATTGCCTTCTGCAGTATATAGCGTTGAAAATGTAAGATACTTTTTTTTGTGTGGAGAGACCAGCTTGAGTCTATCCCACTGTGCAAAACCCCTTTTATAGTCCCTAAAAAGACGACTTCTCCCAGTCTGCACTTGAATACAGAGAAGGAGAAAAGAGGGGAGACTTTTCCTAAAATGGCTACGTGTTTTCCTCGAAACGGCGGGGGGGCAATACTGGCTGACTGGCAATGACTTTCACTCCCGTCCGCTGGCCGAATACGAGAATTGTGGGAAATGAGGCCTCCGTTCGCTGTCACCCTCGCCCATCCCGTCTTCATCGTCTGCAGAAAGAGAGTAATGGGAGGGGGAGAAGGACAGGTACGTCTGGGCTCAATAACAAACTTAATTAAGTTAAGTCTGTTATAACCTGCAATTAAGTTTCATTAATTAGATGCACTTGAGTAACAGTTATCTTAGAATAATCACTAAATAACACCCAACAAGTCAACAGACTAATCATCCTTTCAAATAGTAATTGCTGTGTATCATAGGGTAATATGCTACGAATGGACCTGTCAGTTTAAGGAGGAGTCTATGACAGAAAACCCCTATTCAAAAAAAGTGGGCCGACCCGTGCTGAGGGAGCCGACGGACACTTACATTTTTCCGGGGGAGTGATTGTGATCGTCTGTGCCGTGAACTCCTCATCAAAATACCGGGTGTCCGTCTCTGAGGAGACCTGGGGCATGAAGGGGGGGACCAACTAGGGGAGAGGGAGGGGACACCGCTGTCACATGTAATACATTTAGCAGACGCTTTTATCCAAAGCCACTGACATTAGTGCGTGCATACATTTTTGTATCGGTGACCTTAGCAGGAATCAAACCAAAGATCTTGACATCATGCTTAATCAACTGAGCCATACAGGACCACAGTGACATACTAATGTCCGTGCCTCATGTGACATGTCAGTATTTGCATATTTGACTGGAAAAACGCTAGTCATTTTGACCTGCATGGAATAGTCCGAATTTGTTCAAAAGTCAGTGGGAGGGCACAGAAATCGTGAAATCGTACACGTAAGTGGTCAAGTGAAGAAAACTCACCTTTTTGTCGTAGACGTCTTGCCAGTCTACTGCCACAAAAAAACTGTGGCGCATGATCTCCTTTGCGTCGTCTGGACCGCCACCGAGTCTGTCGGAAATGTAAAAAACATACAAATGTGAACACTTTCTAGAAAGCCTGTCGTGAAACAAGACAAGAACATGAGCTAGGTGTAAATCCTGGAATAGCATCATGTGGTGAATGAGAGAATGTTCTCCCTTGGGTTTTCCACTAACCTAGCAGCCTCTCAAGCTTTTTCATCAAGCTTTTGAGTGACAAATGGCTTTGTATGAGAGCGATAAACAAATTAAAACAAATGCGGTTAGGTAGTATTTCATAAAGTAGGATCAGTGTGAGCCAGTAACTCCTATACAAAAAACATACTAAATTATGGGAAGTTACAGTTGAGGGCTGGTTAGCTGATTAGCATGAGTCAATAACCCATTTCAAGTTGATCTGTTATGAAGTAGGAAATGCAGTGTGTCAAAACTATTTGGCAGAGTTTGTTGGCTGATCACTGACCCAGCTTCATATAATCCCCCACTGGAGGCTTGGTGTGTGTGTTGTTCTGTATATGTATCTGTGCCTCTGTGTTTACATCTCTCTTGCTTCAGTGCATGCATGCAACGCACTGTCTGTCTGTCTGTCTCTGTGTCTGTGTGTCCGATTGTCTGTTTCTAGCTCTCGTTGTGTGTCCGTACCGTTTGTTGGGGTCCTTGATGAGCAGGCCGGAGAGCAGAGACTTGGAGTCAGAGGAGAGCGTGCGCGGAAACTTGATCTCCTCCATGAGGATCAGCTCAAACAGCTTCTCGTGGTCCTGGTTGTAGAAGGGCAGCCGGCCGCACATCATCTCATACATGACCACGCCCAGACCCCACCAGTCCACCGCCCGGCCGTAGTCATTGTCCTCCAGCACCTAGCATAGGGACATCACACAGTGCGTTTTACCCACTTCATATGTATATACTGTACTCTAGTCAAGGCTCATCCTATATAACAACTGCATATATATTGTCCATAATGTTTATACACACCACCACATACATATATATTTCAGACTGACATTGCTTGTTCTGATATTTCCTCTTTTTATTTGGGGTATTTCTGTGTATTGTTCGGTATTACTACACTGATGGAGCTAGGAACACAAGCATTTCGCTGCACCTGCGATAACGTGAAAAATAGGTGTACGTGACCAATAACACTACATTTTATTAGTATGTGACTTTGGGAGCATGGAGCAATGGGCGTCCACCATCGGGGCCCCCTCGGGAGCATAGGTCGTCCACCATCGGGGCCCCCTTGGGAGCATAGGTCGTCCACCATCGGGGCCCCCTCGGGAGCATAGGTCGTCCACCATCGGGGCCCCCTCGGGAGCACAGGTCGTCCACCATCGGGGCCCCCTCGGGAGCATAGGTCGTCCACCATCGGGGCCCCCTCGGGAGCATAGGTCGTCCACCATCGGGGCCCCCTTGGGAGCATACAGCATTCATAACGTTCTTCTCTCCACCTCACTCTTTTCCGTGCAAGGGCTTTTGACTCTTGCCAATCGATCCCCGCTTTACTCAGCATTAGTATGTAGTTAGTATATATTAGACACCTAGAATATTTCCTCCCATAAGAAAACCTGGACATATCTTACAACATGGCATTTTGGGTAGTGTAGTGTACATCAATGTGAGCTCTGACCTCTGGAGCCAGGTACTCCGGCGTGCCGCAGAAGGTCTTCATGGTGGCCGCGTCTGTGATGCCCTCTTTGCAGAGGCCAAAGTCCGTGATCTTGACGTGTCCGTCTTTATCCAGCATCAAGTTCTCCAGCTGCCAATGAGCATAAATACCATATCATATGTTGAATATATGCCCCAATAATATATTCATCCTCAACAGCATGCTCTTTTTACATGGTTTAAGTCAAATTTTCACTTAGTCTCCCATTGGACTTAGTTAGGATTGGAAGTAAGGATTCACCTCTAAGAGAAGTTGTAGAATGGTGTTATGATAGATATAGACTGTCCATATGAATGCATGTACCTTCAGATCGCGGTACACTATCTTGGCAGAGTGAAGGTAGTCTAAAGCGGAGACGATCTCTGCTCCGTAGAATCGCGTGCGGTCCTCAGAGAACACTCGCTCTCTTGACAAATGGAAAAACAGCTGCGGGGGAAAAAAACAAATTTTTAAACGGGAAAGAAAGGAATCAATGGTAAAAACATGTGACAAAATGTACAATTATTTAAAGTTGTGTTAAAATCAAATATATATTTACACATCGGCATATAACGGTATAGTTCCATTCACTAATAGCTCTCTAAAAAAGATGTCCTAGGCCAGTATTCACATATCGTTTCAGAGTAGGAGTGATGATATAAGATCAGTTTTACCTTTTAAATCAGAATGAATAAGAGGGGGACTTGATCCTAGATCAGCATTCCTAATCTGAGACGGTCCCTGGAAATAATTACTTTGGCTCCCGGAAAGAATTCTACATTGTGGAAGAGGAAGGTGCAACTGTCTCAGGGAATCCACATCAACACACCTACAGTGTCTGGGGAAAAAGTGCTCATCTTTCCCCATGTATCTCACGTAGCACAGGCATCCCTTACCTCTCCTCCGTTTACATACTCCATGACGAAGCACAACCGGTCCTTGGTCTGAAAAGAGTACTTCAGAGACTGGAGAAAAATAAGAGTTGCACCATCGCTGTTGTTTTGTTTCTTTACATCCACACAAACAGATGTTCATATCTAATGACACGTGCAACAGTAGAACAGCTTAAACGTTTATTCAATCAGACTTTGCTTTTGACTGAGTCTGTGGATGCATCCCAAGTGGCACCCTATTTCCTATATAGTGCACTACTTTTGATCAGAGCCCTATGGGTGCCATTTGAGACATGGCCTCCAAGTGAATAATATAGGCTTACGGTATAAAGTTTGCCTTTAAGTCTTTGCTAAACAATACTCACTGTTAGGAATGGATGCCGGGTGTTTTTTAACACTCTGCTTTCTGTGAGGGTGTGAGCAACTTCGTCCTGCATTACAAGGAAAGAGAGGAAAATCCAGAAATGGGGGTAGAGAGGGAAAGAGAGCGAACAGGAGAGAAAGACAGAATGTTAGGATGTGGAAGGTGAAAAGGTGCCAAAAGGTGATATCTGCATCCATTCCAACAGGGCTCAGTTCTTTCAACCAGTGTTTCTCGATCTCCAGTCTGTGGAATGGTCAGACACTCATTTAGTCAGTTCTATAGTGCAAGTTTAAATGTACTTCCAAGCAGAAAAAAAAGTTAGAGCTTGCAGATGTACATGTTCACATTACCTCGACTGAAAAATCTGTGCCCACGCATATTGACTCTGTACCGGTACCCCCTGTATAGCCTCGATACTGTTATTTTACTGCTGCTCTAACTACTTGTTACTTTTATTTTTTACTTAACATGCATTTCTCTTAAAACTGCATTGTTGGTTAAGGGCTTTTAAGTAAGCATTTCACTGTAAGGTCTACACATGCTGTATTTGGTGCATGTGACAAATAAAATTGGATCCCTAGTATAAAAAAGGTTGAGAAAAACTGCTTTACACCAGCCAGTACCTTGGCGATGATGACTTCCTTCTTCAGAATCTTCATGGCGTAATAAGTTCCGCTCGCCTTCTCCTTCACCAGAATGACTTTTCCAAAAGTGCCTTTGCCCAGTAGTTTCAGATAGTCAAAGTCATTCATTGTCTGTCAGAGAGGAGAGAAGATGAAAGTACAGGAGAAAAGATAAGAGAAGCCTTCATTGAGATGAGAGAGACAATCTTGGTTGGTGTTTACGTGCCTATCTACCAATGTATGACCTGTGCTCAGTCCCCAGGGCGGCTCACCTTCCGTTTGTGTTGGCTGGTGGAGGTGTCCATCTCCTCCTCGTTGACCTCATTCTCGATCTGCGACGTGGGGCTGCACAGGCTCCCCTCCTCCTCCTGCTTGGCCAGGGAGTCAGCTACCATCTGGATGGCCTCGGCCCACTCATCCCTGGAACCAACCAACAGCAGCTCACTTTAATACACTGCTATACCGTGTGTGTGTGTGTGTGTGTGTGTGTGTGTGTGTGTGTGTGTGTGTGTGTGTGTGTGTGTGTGTGTGTGTGTGTGTGTGTGTGTGTGTGTGTGTGTGTGTGTGTGTGTGTGTGTGTGTGTGTGTGTGTGTGTGTGTGTGTGTGTGTGTGTGTGTGTGTGTGTGAGAGAGAGAGATGTATGCATGTATGCATGTATGTATGCTGAGGAAAGCACACATTTAGAAAAGTGCAGGGTACAAAACAAATGCCATGGAGAAATCTAGAGACATCTAGATCTAGAAATCTAGAAATCCCCCATTCTGTCTGGATGCTCCCGTGGTTTGCTAAAACTAGTTACGTCAAAACATGCAACTGCTGCTGTAGAAATTTTATGTTTAGATTAATACGTTTTAGCAGTATCTAAACAGTGTTTAGGTATTTCACTTCATTTTTCAATGCCGTTTTTCCTAAAAGCGAAATATTGAGTAGGCAAGGCTGTAGTAGAGGGAGAGAGGAGGGAGTGAGCGAGAGGGTGACCCACCTCTCATCAGGCGTGTCCACGTGGAATGTCCTCTCAATAACAGTGGTCCACTGCAAACAGCGGATGATGAACGTGTTGGGCTTGGGCCGCTCAGTCTTCATCAGCTGACATTCTGAGGAGAGAAAGAGGGTGTCGAGAAGGAGAAAGGCAAGAAAGAGGGAGAGCGAGGTGGGAGAGATAGAAGGTAAAAAAATACAAATGACAAAGCATCACAGAATATAGTGTTGTACTATATTCAAGTACCACTACTTAGCTCTGAACGTTTGACAGGGACACATTGGCTCTAGGGAGTGCACACTGCCTAACATAGGAACCTTCATTGATATTTTAAATTATGAAATGTCAAATGTAGTACCTTGCCTTTGGAAAGTACTCAGACCCCTTGACTTTTCCCACATTGTTACATTACAGCCATTTATAAAATGTATTAAATAGTTTTTCCCCTTCAATCTACACACAATACCCCATAATGACAAAGCAAAAACAGGTTTTTATACATTTTTGCTAATTTACTACAAATACAAACTGAAATATCACATTTACATAGGTATTCAGACCATTTTTGGCAGAAATAACAGCCTTGAGTCTTCTTGGGTATATAAGCTTAGCACACCTGTATTTGGGAATTTATTGCATTCTTCTCTGCAGATGCTCTCAAGCTCTGTCAGGTTGGTGTCAGGTTGGATGGGGAGCGTTGCTGCACAGCTATTGTCAGGTCTCTCCAGAGATGTTTGATCGGGTTCAAGTCCAGGCTCTGGCTGGGCCATTCAAGGACATTCAGAGACTTGTCCCGAAGTCACTCCTGCGTTGACTTGGCTGTGTGCTTAGGGACGTTGTCCTGTTGCAAGTTGAACCTTTTCCCCAGTCTGAGGTCCTGAGCAGGTTTTCATCAAGGATCTATTTGTACTTTGCTCCTTTCATCTTTCCTTCGATCCTGATTCCTGACTAGTCTCCCAGTCCCTGCCGCTGAAAAACATCTTCACAGCATGATGCTGCCACCATCATCATCATGCTTCACCGTAGGGATGGTGCCAGGTTTCCTCCAGATGTGATGCTTGGCATTCAGGCCAAAGAGTTCAATCTTGGCTTCATCAGACCAGAGAATCTTGTTTCTTATGGACAGTCTATGTGCCTTTTGGAAAACTCCAAGCAGGCTGTCATGTGCCTTTTACTGAGGAGTGGCTTTGGTCTGGCCACTCTACCATAAAGGCCTGATTGGTGGAGTGCTGCAGAGATGGAAGAATCTTCCAGAAGGACAACCATCTCCAGAGAGGAACTTGCGTTCTGTCAGAGTGACCATCGGGTTCGTGGTCACATCCCTGACCAAGGCCCTTCTCCCCCGATCGATCAGTTTGGCTGGGCGGTCAGCTCTAGGAAGAGTCTTGGTGGTTCCAAACTTGTTCCATTTAAGAATGATGAGAGGGCACTGTGTTCTTGGGGACCTTCAATGCTGCAGAAATGCGTTGGTACCCTTCCCAGATCTGTACCTCGACACAATCCTTTCTCGGAGCACTACAAACAATTTCTTCGACCTCGTGGCTTGGTTTTTGCTCTGACATGCACTGTCAACTGTGGGAGTTATTTTTAATACATTTGCAAAAAATTAGAACACCCTATTTCGCCTTGTCATTATGGGGTATTGTGTAGGATTTTTTATTGATTCAATCAATTTTAGAATAAAATGTGGAAAAAGTCAAGGGGTCTGAATACTTTCCAAAGGCAATGTATATTGTAATACAATACACCAAGGGGCGGTTTCCCAGGACAGATTAAACCCAGTCCTGGAGTCAATCATTTTCTATGGAGATTCTCCATTAGGCTTGCTTTTTATTCCAGGACTAGGTTTAATCTGTGTCTGAGAAACCGCCCCAAATGGTCTAAAATGGAGACTGACAAAGGCAAGGAGGACCTACTTGCTACAGAGAAGTTATTGAGGGGATAGGCCAGGTCTGCGTCCTGGGGTTTGTCTTTGTAGCCGATGAAGGATCCGTCGGTCTTCAGCAGGAAGTAACGCGGCCTCCAGTTCTTTATGTACTCACCTGCAACAAGTCCAGCAGGGATTGGTTCATACTGGAAACTTAGCTTATCAGTTTTTATAGTTACTGACTGACTGACTGACTGTAGCAGTGGTCAGACCTTCACTGCATCCTAAATGGCAATCTTTCCTTTATAGTGCCAGGGCTATGGGCCCTGGACAAAAGTAGTGTATTATAAAGGGAATGTGATGCCATCTGGGATGTACCCTTATGTACGGCTTTAAGTAAGTGCATTTTCATTCAACAGTATGGCACGATTCATTATGGTTCAAGCAGGTTAATACATAATTAATTAATACACGAGGGTCCATGCTGGTGTTTTCTTGCAAGATGTCCATGTGGACACTGTTGTAGAAGAGCTCCATCTTGCAAATAGGCTATATGGTATCATTGAAGTTTTTATTTTATTTTTTACCACAAATGACATAATGTGCAAAAATACAAGTATAAAATGGATTGTTTGCTACTAGTTTAACTCTAAACCACTTGCTACCCTTCAGTGTTTAGAAGACTGTAACTGAATTTTGTACAAGCACAAAAGTGCCTGAAACAATTCAGTGGCTCCTGGGCTCTGAAAGGAAGGAACTGGAGAGTTAAGCCATCCTCCAAGAGCTCAAATGTGTCTGTGGCAGTGTCACAGCCTGAGGCTGTGTATATAGACACACACACTGCACGCACACACAATCCATGTGTTCAACCAGTCAACACAGCTTAAAATCCTCCATACCACATGCTGTGCATACTAGCTATAAGTCAGGGGGTTGGAACTGGTTCAGGGAACAGAACCGAAAACAACAAAATTAAACTAAAGTAATCTAAACTGTTCCGGAACAGAACCGTTATATTAAAATCATGGGAATCAGTTAATAATGTTATTTTATGTTCTGGGCATTTTTTTCTGGTCCCATAAAAATGGCAACAAACCACCCATGCAAAGCCGTTACTTCGTCACTCGGAAACGTATTCCCGTGTCGACCTGCCAACTGGAAATCTTTGCCAGTGTGTGTCGGCTACCTGCCCCTCCGAAGCATAGGCTACTGATGACGTTACAAGTGTGATTCAGAAATTAGGGAGACAGTTTTAATTAGAAGAATGGATTAACTTTTTCAATGCTAGTTAAGGATACTATAGTTATCACGTTTCACATTGGATTAATTAACAAAAGCTAAGACGTGTTTTTAATTCTAGTGCAGCTCTGCACACACAAGTTTGTTAGCTAGCTAGCTAACGTTAGCTCTAGTCCAACATTAGGCCAACTCTAGGAAGTTCAAAGAAATTCAAAGTTCCTTGACAGAAGCCGCTTCTCCGTAGGTATAATTCTGTGGGCCTAATTCAGATAATGCATTTCATAACAAGATGCCCTGCGCTTCAAGACAAGCCTCCTCCTCCATCTTCTCTCGCCTCAATTTCAGTCGCATCTCTCGCCCTGCTCTATCCACACTGATTGGTGAAGTAATTTAATGTTGAACTAAATGTTGTTGTTTTTTTTTTTTTCAGAGGTTTAAAAAGGAACGATATAAACAGTACTTTTTTTGTTTCAAACTGGTTCAGAACTTTATTCTGCTGTTTGGAACAGTGGAACGTAATGAAAAAAATAATGGTTCTGTTCAGAACGAAACGATTGGGGAAATGATTTTAGTTCCAACCCCTGGTTATAATAATACAATATTCCATTTATTCCCTTCCCTGTTTGTTTCCATGTTTATGGATATACAGGTATGTGGAAACTGGGGGTGTTTCAAAAGGGGTGTTTGTTTTCTTGATGTGAACTGTGAAAAAAATATTTTCAAAGACTGTAAACATCACCGATCATCAAATCAATCGACTCACCTCTCTTCTGAACCCAGCCTTCCTTGACAACGTTTTGGTCGCTCATAGTGGCTTCGCCTTGACCGTCAGCCCAGTGCTCAGACCCAGGGGGTTGGGGGGGGGGGTCAGCAGTCCTGACCTTGCTGTCTCTTCCTCAGACACACACCCACTCTCCTCTCCTCACTCAGTCTCTTTGTGTTGTCTCGGGCCGTCTTTTCCCCAACTCCTTTGGCCCTCTCTACTCCTGTTTTCCCCTCACTCTTTACTCCCCTAATCGTCTCTCACACTGCCTCTCTTTCACTCTTGTTCTCCACGTCTTCCTTTGCTCTCTCAAGGCACTCCAGCGGTGACTCAGCCTGGAAGGAAGCAGGGGAGAGAGAAGGGGGGGAGAGGAGGTCTATGGATCGCTCTCCGCACACACACACACACACACACACACACACACACACTACATCCCCGCTCCCGTTCCTTTACAAACACTTATGTGAGAACTGGAGTCATTGTTAAGACCCAGAATGCGCTTCCCGTCCCGTCCCCTCCCTGCCCACCAGCAGATTTGTCCCCTTTCCGCTCTTTCCCTGCTCTTTGGCGGGCCTAAAACTGCTTATGCAGCGCCATTGATCAGATTTTCTTAAAGGTACACATCCTTTACGGCCACCTTGAGTCTATTCTAGTTCGGATGGATTATTCTAAATGGTCTGTTAGGATATACACAAACAACATCAGAAGCGAGGTCAGAGCCGCGTATAAGGTCCACGCAAGGCTTTGCCGCTTTTGAACTTAGATGTTCTGAGTATCTACGACACTGTTAGATAATGTGTGCCTTGAGGACTCTACATAGACTTTGTTTGATTGAGCGACATATGTGCTATGATGGCAATGAAAGAACCAAATAGCCCCGATCTAGCAGCAGGGTATACCACCCTGCATCCCACTGCTGGCGTACCTCTGATGCTAGGCACGTTTGGTCCCTGGATGGGAGACCAGATGCTGCTGGAAGTGGTGTTGGAGGAACCTTTCCCCTGGTCTAAAAAACAAAACAAATCACCAGACCTCAACCCAATTGAGATGGTTGGGATGAGTTGGACAGCAGAGGGAAGGAAAAGCAGCAAACAAGTATGCAGCATATGTGGGAACTCCTTCAAGAGTGTTGGAAAAGCATTCCTCATGAAGCTGGTTGAGAGAATGCCAAGAGTGTGCAAAGCTGTCATCAGGGCAAAGGGTGGCTATTATAAAATATATTTTGATTTGTTTAACACTTTTTGGGTTACTACATGATTCCATATGTGCTATTTCATAGTTTTGATGTCTACATTATTTTTCTACAATGTAGAAAATAGTAAAAATAAAGAAAATCCCTGAAATTAGTAGGTGTGTCCAAACTTTTGACTGGTACTGTATATATCTTGAATCCCAACCAAGCCAGTCTGATGTCTCTAAAAGCATTTATCTTCAGTTACTTTTCACTGCGTATATTTAGATGTGACTAAGTATGATGGCTATTGGCTACAACGATGAAAACATTAGCGCGGACCTCAATCAATCAGTCTAAATCCCAATAGGTGATCGATGGTAAAAGCAGCCAGCATGTCAAAAGCATTATGTAGGCTTAGTCTACAAAAGGATTTCATTCTGGGTACACAATCATATTCAAGTTCAGAAACCGCTTCTGTGGTCCAATTCATGTCCTTTGTGGAGAGTAACCAGTGATACAAGGTGCTAAAATAGAGGCCAAATTGCCTGTGACAACCTATGAGTTTATTTTTGTTCAAAGTGAAGCACTACTACTGTACTAGGAGAAAACTGCACAGTGTTTTGTTGTCAGGGATTGGATACCTGTCAAAAGCAGCCGACTGATGTGAAAGACCTGGCTCTGGGATGGAAAATAAATTATATCAATCCAATGACAACAAAAACAATGGCTGACATGACCAGACTTTCATTTTAGAAACCGTTACAAGTCACATGTGCAGACCTTTTCCGCAATAATCGTCTCTGCCATCAATGTACAAGACATGGCTAGGCCTTGCACCACATAGAAATAAGCAAATATTGAAACAACAGCTTTTGTTTCAAGGGCGTGTGGTGTCATTTGCTCTTACATAATAACATCCGCCTGCCATAACGTTACACACTTAATTATACAACAATAATAAGAGGCACAAAATCATTACTGGGTAAAGGGTGATTTTTAAATAATGTTCACGTGCCCAAACAGATAAAATGTAAAGTGTTTGGGGGAATAATTTGAAAACCGAGCTAGCTAGCCACTGAACGAGGCTAACGAACGTAGCAAACGTTTGTCAGCTAGCTGCTAGCTGTCTCCTCTTGACGTTTCGCCCTTTTTACGACTCCCTACATTTATTCCTAGGTCGTTATCGTTTTTTAAAAATATATATTGATCATGGAAACATGTGGATTTATGTTTTAATAAAGACAATGTTTAGGGCGCAAAAACTGGGCCGAAGCCAGGCAGTAACACCACCCCATCATTATAGCTCACGCTTGAGAATGCCCGAGCCCTCCCGTTGCAGCATCCCAGCAGCATCACATCCCAAACTTGCAAATGACGTGCATTCATGCTAGCTAGCCCGCTACAGGCTAACGGTTGTTCCCACCCATTTTATGTTGAAAATATGCTTCCACAGGCCCCAAAATAATGAACCCCAAACACAGGGCTTCTTAAACCCGTTCTGCTTTAATTTCTATAATGAGTATTTATTACAGTGACATAGCTTACCAGACAGTCGAATAATGATAGTTAGGGACACCCCCCTTCGAGCGCTTGCGTGCTTCCAACGCAGCAAAATATTTGGAAAGAACAGTCAGTCAGTGATAAAAATAGAAGGAGGACCGTGATCTATCCATTGCTGCTGATGCTGCGGCCAATTATAATGCCCGAAAATAATACTTTGTCGACAGAAATTGCGGCGATAGTCCTCCCCGGCTCTGCGACTAGCTTCAGCAGCTGCCGCTTGTTCTAAGGAAATCTCGTGACGTCACATGTAGCCAGATTTCGGACGACTTCCCTCTCCTCACGGCATCCATTCGCTTTTGTTGGTCCCTCTCCCCCTTGGCTTTTATGTTTGCATGATCAGAGATGCAATCCAGTATAGGTTCACACTTGCTCATGACAATGGTAAGGCATTTAGACATTCGACACTGTTCAAACCAGCGAGATTAATTTGTGATTATTGTTGATAAAACATTAGAGATTTGTTATTTCAAATGAATTAATTTGGAATCCTATTATTCAAGTCATATCTTTCACTATCTGAATGGGGGCTTTGTTTAAAGATTCTCATACCAGTCTAGCCTACTTCATCGGAGCATGACAAGGAACACACATGCAGCTCCTGGTACAGCAAGATCACAAGAACCTGCAACAAATCCATTCAGATAGGTTGTTGTATTTGGGGACAATTTGAACTATAAAATATATATATATATCCATCTCCATCCCATGTTTGGAAAATAATATGCCATTGTCTGATCATATCTGATTTAGGGTAGCAGTGATGTTGGACTATGGGTGTGTTTTTATTCTACCAACATTTTAAGATAAGCATTTGGGTGTGGTGCCTCCACCCAAATAAAAAGGATACAGTATTGACTTTAGAGTCGGCTACTTGTACAGAGCAGACAGAGGTGATGTTTCGAGAGAAACACCACCCTATAGTGTTATTAAAGGAAAACTGAAGGGATCCAACACAAAAGAACCCTCTCGCCCCTAACTGAGCACCCGATAGCCTACTAACTACACTACCCTAACCATAATGCGTTTCATTCTAAAGGCATGGTTAATCCTGCTTAAATTACTGCAGTTTGTCATGGTCACACTGAACAACTTGATTAATTTGCTCAATCTGGCCATTCAGATTGTCAACCATACAACTTTTTGATGCAACACAGCTGCCAAGTGTCCTATTCCCATACGGTACACACATTTAGACCAGAACCCATAATCCCTATACAGTCATATAATAATGTATATATATTTTTCATATAGCGTTTTTCATTACAAGTAGAATTTTAAAGTTGCTTTCATTTGATGCAAAACGCATCGACATGATGATGTGGCAAGTGACACTGCTTCTTGAAAGTCCAATATCTTGAAAATTTGACAGCTGACATGTAAAATATTTTGGGTCTTTATTAACAGTGGACTATAATGAATAAAATACAGAAAGATAGTTTTATAGAGCACTACAGTATATAGGAAATTGGGTGCCAGTTTCGAAGCAGACCAGCCTAGATAAGTTTTCATCCAATTACTTGTAGGTTACGAGTTGTACTGGTTTCCCTGAAACCTCTTGATTAAAGAGGTGAATGAGTTGACCCTTTCCCCCAGTGTCAGTTTGCTGAGTTCCATTGGTTTGCTGTAGAGATGGAAGGGTTGGGTTTCTCTCTCCTGGTAACTAAAGCAGGATGTGGGTCACCTACCGAGTCATTAGATAGTATGTATGGGTTGCATCCCAGTGGCACCCTAGTCCCTATAAAACACACTACTACACACACTACTTTTGACCAGAGCCCTATGGACCTTGGTCAAAAGCACTTTATAGGGAATAGAACACCATTTGGGACATAGTCCTCTCTCTCCATATGGCAATGACTGGGGGCTCTGATGTGAACACAACAGAGTAAGCAGCACATCTCCTCTCTCTCTGAACCCTAAAGCCACAGGTAAGACTGATACTGTTTAATAGGAGGGAATTCAAATGAATATAGGCCTAACCGGTATTGAACATAACCAGTTGATAGAGACCTAACCTGTATTGAACATATACATTTAGATTGATTCGGATTATGTTAAAACAGTTGTGAAAAAAATGAATATTTGTTTTCCGGTCGATTTAGAAGACCTTGTTTTTTTCTCCATTTTAACCATCTACTTCTTACTGTTGGTTTCAAAATTCAATTGACTGTGTTTAGAATTGTATTGATTTAAGAGCTGTAGCCAAAGTTCTAAAATGCCTCGTAGCTGATTTTAGTGAATACAATCAATCGCTATAGCTACTGTCCTTATGCTTAAACAACATCTCCTGGATAGCAGGGTTGAGGGTGGTAGACAGGCAACACAATGTAGCATATTTTCTGCAGCTGAAGCCTCCAGGATGGCCGGATCAGGGGCGGCTCTGAGACTGCATGAGTTCAAGGAGTACCAGGAAAGACGGGACTCTGGCTCATTTAAAAGACAACCCGAAGCAACACTGAGGTGAGAGATAGAAAAGGTTTTACTGTTTTTCAACGAGATATTGTACAACTGGCAGCAATAAGCTACATTGCTTTGAGATGTAGAAACAATACAGCCCCAAATTGTATAGAAAAAGATTTATATTCATTTTAATTTACATTCCATATTTGATACAACTTCTAACAAGTAGGCTTTTTTATTTAAATCTGTTCATAAGGGTACCTGCATGGAAGTGTGTGAAGGAAGTAGTAACTAACTCTCACTATGATACTGTAGTTAGGAGGAAGTTATGTTCACTTGAAAAAACCTACTGTGTGCTGACGCTGCTAGCTACCGCACTGTATTTAGTTCAGAGGTTTCTTCCCTGTTGAGTCATGAGCTGAATATCTTGCGGTGTGCATATGCACATGTTGACATTGACCTTAACTTGCTACCTTAAATGCAATATGTAAGCCTATATATCCGATTTGCATGTATGAATATGGTCTTTGACCTTAACTCTGCTCTTAGTAATTCTTACTTTTACTCTAACTCTAAAATAAACTCTTGTCATTGTAATTGCAGAGTACCACGTCAGGGGAAGGATGTGCAAGGTCTGTACCCTGGTCAGCTGGGTAGAATCCACGTTGTTCACTCTCAGGATCACAGGTAGAATAATGCAGTCAATTAAAATCGCACTGCGGTATTTACGTAGCAGCTCTTTCAGTAGCTGTTTTACCCATGGTCACATAGGTTAAGCCCAAAAGGAACACCATTCCCTACATAGTCCACTACTTTTGACCAGGGCCCAATAAGGGGAAGGGGTGCCATTTGGGACAGGACTATTAACGCAGACTGTTAGTGGGTCGTGGTACTCTATGGACATCTACAACTAGCCTACTACCAGGTAGACTCTCCTCGCAGATATGCATTCATCACTTTTCAGAATAACAAGTGTATGGGCTCAGGGTTAGGTTTATAAACAAAGACAGTGTGTAAAGATTTCCGTTAAATATATACATTTTTAATTAATTTTTCACCCCAATTTCGTGGGATCCAATTGGTAGTAGTTATAGCCTTGTCTCATCGCTACAACTCCCGTACGGACTCGGGAGAGGCGAACGTCGAGAGCCATGCGTCCTCCGAAACACAACCCAACCAAGCCGCACTGCTTCTTGACACAATGCCCCTCCAACCCGGAAGCCAGCCACAACAATGTGTAGGAGGAAACACCGTAACCCTGCCAACCTGGTCAGCGTGCACTGTGCCCGGCCCGCCACAGGAGTCACTAGTGAACGATGAGACAAGGATAGTTTTGCACACCTGGATTGTACAATACTTGGACATTATTATTTTTTAAATCCTTCAAGCTCTGTCAAGTTGGATGTTGATCATTGCTAGACAGCCATTTTCAAGTCTTGCCAATTGTATCGTGCCTTATTGCAAACAGGATGCATATTTTGGAATATTTGTATTCTGTACAGGCTTCCTTCTTTTCACTCTGTCATTTAGGTTAGTATTGTGGAGTAAATGCAATGGTGTTGATCCATCCTCAGATTTCTCCTATCACAGCCATTTACAGTCTTTGTCGTTGAATCTGTGTTTGAAATTCAGTGCTCGATTGAGGGACCTTACAGATAATTGTATGTGTGGGGTACAGTAATGAGGTAGTCATTCAAAAATTATGTTAAACACTATTATTGCACACAGAATGAGTCCATGCAACATATTATTTGACTTGTTAATCACATCTTACCTCCTGAACTTATTGAGGCCATATCAAAAGGGTTGAATACTTATTGACTCAAGACATTTCAGTTTTTTATTCATTTGTAAAACTTTGAAAAAACAATTTAACTTTTATATTATGGGGTATTGTGTGTAAGACAGTGACACAAACGGTGCTTTCGTAAATGCACTCTGAAATCTACTCCGATTTCAGAGGACTCTTGTCTAAGTGTGCCAGAGTGCAGAATAACTGATCAATTTACGAACGCGCAACACCCGTTGAATATGGCCTGTGTTGGTAAACGTCGGCAAAAAAAGTGTAATTAAGTTGTTGCCAGCAGCACAGTTAGTCACCAATGCTCTGGATAAAATGAAAACAGCATAACCAGCTCTGCTAGGGCGAGTAAAATGGTCAGAATGAGGTGTTCTCGCATTTGTGTCTGGAAGTAGCTACCAAAGTAGCCAACGTTAGACAGTTAGCTTGGGTGCCGTTGTGTGGTCGGGACGCTCGGACCAACCCTACTCCGTTAGAGCGTCTACTGTGTGAAAAAGTCAAGGGGTGTGAGTACTTTCTGGAGGCACTGTATAGGGTTATGTGTAAAGCAACTAGAGATGTCTTATTCAAAACACTGTTACTCTATTCCATTCTGTAACATCTGTTTTTATCACGCAGAGTGAGGTTCGCATCCTTGGATTACTCTCCGGGGCCTTACCGTGAACACTATGAACACTACCCGAGGAGTTTCGACCTCCAGACATTCCACGCCCTGAACGTTCTACGCCAGAGCACCAGCGCCTCTCAATGTGCCACTGAGACGGCTTACCAAGAGGAGTTTGGCCTGCAGTCCCACCTCAACCGTCAGTGCTGCTTCACTACTCGCTCTGGTCCAGAGTGTTACTTGCGGTTTGCTGATGATTGAGGAAAGCTCAGAATCAGCAAGTCACATGTAACGCCCTGGACTAGAGCTACTTCACTACCATCTCTCTTTTCATCTATTGATCTGCTCCATTAATACATTCGAAGAGTGTAATGCAGGGGTAGGCAACCATGTTCCTGGATTTTGTTCCAACTAGGCACCACACCTGATCAACTGAGTTAATTGATCAGTTCAGTGATTGCCTAAATTCGGTTAAATCAAATATCCCTGGTATCCCTGGTATAGAGTGATTCCTCATGATACCAGGGCAACAACAAAACAAACAAATTGGGGAATTTTCATGAAATGTTTGGAGGAAGGATTGTTAACGTATATTTGACATTTGTATATAAAAGCGTATATAAAAACATAATTGAGAAATAATGAATAGCCTGCCAGGCCTCCTTAAGACTCCATGTTTCATATGTGAGCTACAAAGCAAATATTGGTTTCATATGACCCTTTACCGATGGCTCTGTATTATGAGTAGTATTTGGATTTCAATAAAACATGTTTTACATTCATTTATGATTATTGACAAATGTAAACATGAATATTGAAAACATGTTTTTTTTTATTGAAAATGTTCTATATATTGTTGAACGTAAACAACTCTACGGCCATAGCAAAGTTCCAGAGTGGGATCTGCTACTTTTGGAGTTATGATTCAATTTGTAAGCATTACCAACAGACTGAATGTGAAAATGCTTTTCAAAATGGTCGCCCCCTGCTGGTGATTTGCAGGATGTGCAACGATACAAGCTAAAGTAGGGATGTGATTGGTTACATTGCCTGCTACCCCAATTTCTCTGTATAAAATGGGCATATGAGTATATTAAGTTCAAATTTGCAGAACAAGCGATAAAAGCTTCATATGTCACCAATGTTTGCTTTGTAGCACATACAAACATAATGGAGTCTTAAAGGAGGCCTGGGTGAGGCCAAAATGTCATAAAGATGCCAACTTTTATTCATTATTTCTCAATTATTTCAATTATTTCTCAATTGGGCTTTTAGATACAAATGTCAAATATACACAGAGTGTACAAAATATTATTGTCACTTGTTAAATCAACTTTTGCTAACGTGTTTGCTAACGTGTATGTCTAAAAATTTAGTAAATCTACTAACTTTAAACTCTCATCATTTATAAAGGCCTAACACAGCATAAGAAGTATATAAGAAGTATATGTTGTTACACAAATAATGTGTTTAATATGTGTTATTTCAGCTCCGGATAACACTAAGTTTACCCTGTACTCTCACCCTGGGCCTATGCAACGGTTGGAGACAGGGAGTGAAGAGGAACATTTTACACCATGGCAATCAAACTGAACTCCATCCATGAAAAGTAACCAATGAAAATGGTGCATTGCATGTATTTTTGTTTGAATGACAGGTTGTAAAATCTTGCATTGCAATCATATATATGACTCTAGAAGCATTTAATCTCAAGTAATGGCAATATATAATGTGTTTATTATATATACAGTACCAGTCAAAAGTTTGGACCCACCTACTCATTCAAGGGTTTCTCTTTATTTGGACTATTTTTGACATTGTTGAATAATGGTGAAGACGTCACAACACGTGGAATCACGAAGTGCAAAGCTGTCATCAAGGCAAAGGGTGGCCATTTGGTCCATATGTGCCATTTCAAACTTTCAACTGGTACTGTATATTTCTATGAAAGTCCATTGGCACAAAAAGTGTAATTAAATCCAAAAATGGCAGCAAACACGAATCAAATCAAATCAGTCTTTATTTATTTATATAGCACATTTCAGACATGGAAGCACAGGGGGGGGGGAATGAAATAAATATAAATAAAAACAGAAATATTTACTAAACAACAAACATCAGAGGATAAAAAAAACTATATAGAATAACAATTAAAAATTTAAAGCACCCTAAGGAAAAGCAGAGCCAAAAAGATGTGTTTTAAGATCGCTTTTAAATATGTCCACAGTTTCGGCCCACTCAGGTTCTCTGGCAGGCTATTCCAGAGTCTGGGGGCATAGTAACTAAAGTCTGCCTCTCCATGACTCTTGGTCCTAGGCTTTGGGATAGTTAAAATGCCAGTGCCAGAGGACCTGAAGGACATACT
The DNA here is from genome assembly GCF_021184085.1 of Oncorhynchus gorbuscha. Lineage (NCBI taxonomy): Eukaryota > Metazoa > Chordata > Actinopteri > Salmoniformes > Salmonidae > Oncorhynchus > Oncorhynchus gorbuscha. The sequence goes on along the minus strand of NC_060190.1, from coordinate 17,569,825 downwards.
GAGTACATAACTGTCATGTCTGGCATGTTTTGGGGTGCAACAATCGTGGATTGATTTCAAAACCAAAAGAATAATCTTTAAATGAATTATAAAAACTCACAGGCAGCCAGTGCAGAGACTTTAAACCAGGTGTAATGTGTGCTCTCTGTCTGGTCTTGGTCAGTACCCGCGCTGCAGTATCCTGTATGTTTTGCAGTTGACCAATGGCTTTCTTGGGTAGACCAGACATGAGAGCATTACAGTAGTCAAGCTTACTTGTGATAAAAGCATGGATGAGTCTCTCTGTATCAGCCTGAGAGAGGAACGCCGCACCTTGGCAATGTTCATCAGGTGGTAAAAACCTATTTGGGTCACATTCCTAATGTGTGATTCGAAATTGAGTTCAGAATCTAAAATGACACCTAGGGTTTTTACCTGGTGTTTTATCTTTATTGCCCGTGAATAAAAATGTGCAGCCAGAGTCTCTCTCTGTGCTTTGACTCCAACAATAAGCACCCCGGTCTTGTCTTGATTTAGCTGGAGGAAGTTCTAGCCATCCAAGTATTTAAATCACAAATACAGTCTAATCATTTATCAGTGGAGCTAACATTCTCTAGTGACATAGAAATGTAAAAATGTTTACCGTCTGCATAGCAGTGAAAACCAATGCTATGCTTTCCGATAACGCTGCCAAGGGGTAACATATATAAATTGAACAGTAATGGACCCAAAATCGAACCTTGCGGAACAACATCTAAAATAGAGGATATGTCAGTAGAAAGCCCCTTGGTAATGACCAGGTCCTGAGTATGGCTGCGGTTATGGGTGGGCCCAGTAACATGTTGGATTAAGTCCAAAGAGCTCAAAAGATTCATAAAACCAATGGCTTTGGAATCAGTCTCTTTGTCAACATGAAAATGAAAATCGCCCAACACAGTGATTTTATCATAGATCTCAAGGACATTAGACAATAGTTCTGAGAAATCTGTAAAGAAAGTGGGGCAGTGCTTTGGGGGCCTACACAGGGTTATAGCCAGCACTGGTGGCTGACATTAAAACCTCTTCGACGTAAAGTCCCCTGTTTAGGGGACCTGCATGGTTCTGGTACCGGTTATGAGCAACATTTTGGCTTATAGATCGATCTTTGGACGCCGTAGATTGAAATGGCTTGCCTCTCCATGCTTCTCCTGAGTCTGTGTGACGTAGGATGGGGTATCAAATCAAACGTTATTTGTCAGAAACTTCATTTGTGTTAGAGGAAATTACATTTGAAATGATTAATTATGTATACATTATTGATTAGAACCATTTATTCTAATACTATTATGAGTTCTTGGTTAAGCTGTTACTGAAAATGTAAGTGGGAAGGTTAAGGGGAAGAAAAAGCTTTTCAGACAAGATAAGAATATTTGGGTTATGTTCCATTGGTGAGAGAAAAGTATATCTTTTAGACAGATTGGAATGTCTGGTTTATGAGGGGAGTAGAAAGCATCTCCGGACCTAAACAAAAAACAACGGGGCTATCGTGGGAAACTGATGATGTCATATTGAGTTTATAACCTGTGGAAATCTGTGTATGTGGTTAGTACTCTCTGGAATTAAACGCTCTTACCTGGCTTTTAAGACTGGTCTCGAACAACTTCATGCATAATTAATGAACTTACACCTCATTAATGAATTAGAAACGAGTGCGAAATTGGTTTTGGCAATTAAAACATAAAGGAAAATAGAATTCCTCTATCAATTTGTCACTCCCTATAGGCTGTCTCATCGTTGTCGGTGATCAGGCCTACCACTGTTGTGTTGTCAGCAAACTTAATGATGGTGTTGGAGTCATGTTTGGCCACACAGTCATGGGTGAACAGGGAGTACAGGAGGGGACTAAGCACACACCCCTGATGGGCCCCAGTGTTGAGAATCAGCGTGGCAGACGTGTTGTTGCCTACCCTTACCACCTGGGGGTGGCCTGTCTAGATGTCCAGGATTCAGTTGCAGAGAGAGGTGTTTAGTCTCAGGGTCCTTAGCTTAGTGATGAGCTTTGTGGGCACTATGGTGTTGAACATTGAGCTGTAGTCAATGAACAGCATTCTCACATAGGTGTTCCTTTTGTCCAGGTGGGAAAGAGCAGTGTGGAGTGCGATTGAGATTGCGTCATCTGTGGATCTGTTGTGGCGGTATGCAAATTGGAGTGGGTCTAGTGTATCCGGGAGAGTGCTGTTGATGTGAGCCATGACCAGCCTTTCAAAGCACTTCATGGCTACCGACGTGAGTGCCACGGGTTGGTAATCATTTAAGCAGGTTACTTTTGTTTCCTTGGGCACAGGGACTATGGTGGTCTGCTTGAAACATGTAGGTATTACATACTCAGTCAGAGAGAGGTTAAAATGTCAGTGAAGACACTTTCCAGTTGGTCCGCTCATGCTTTGAGGACACGTCCTGGTAATCCGTCTGACCCCGTGGCTTTGTGAATGTTGACCTGTTTAAAGGTCTTGCTCTAATCGGCTTCCGAGAGCATTATCACAGAGTCATTCAGAACAGCTGTTGCTCTCATGCATGCTTCAGTGTTGCTTGCCTCGAAGCGAGCATAAAAGGCGTTTAGCTCGTCTGGTAGGCTCGTGAGACGTTCACATCGATGGGGGCAGATGTTTTGATCAAGTGAGCTTTAGAAAATATCCACATTTTCTCTAACACTAAACATAAAAATATGTATTTTACACTTTTAAGGAAGGTGGAATTTTATAGTTAATTATTTTATAATTTGATTATACTATATTTAGAAAGCATTTAAGTCATTTCATGCCTTATTCAGTTTTGTTGAATAGGAAATACATAATATCAAATCTTTCATATTTTAATATTTTTATCATATTTGTACTGTGTATTTGAGCTTGTTTCCTCAAAGTGACTACACCTCAGCAATTAAATTATTTTTTACCAGAAAAGTGAGATTTTAACCGTTGTTGGGAGTATGCAGCATTACTAGTTATTGTTTATGGCCCTCTCATGATAAATAATTATGTAGATTACACTTTTTGAACAATATAGCATGATACTCAAAAGACTCAAAGTCGCCAAAGAAATGTCCTTACAGCTGAGAACATTAGTAAAAATAGAGGCTGTCTCCCCACCCTTTTTCCCTTTTCTGATAGTGTATGAAAAGCTGTAGTCCGAGGGGAGGCTTCAATAAGGGCGGCACTACAATCTGAAGACAGACATGTTTCAGTGAGAAACATGTAATGAACTTTGCACTCCGTAATGAGGTCATTCACGAGAATGGATTTCTACTTTGCAGACAGAGTTCAGTGTGTCAAATCGGAGGGCATGCTGTCCGGTCCTCTGACAGTCTCTATGGGGGTGCCACAGGGTTCAATCCTCGGGCCGACTCTTTTCTCTGTATATATCAATGATGTTGCTCTTGCTGCGGGCGATTCCCTGATCCACCTCTACGCAGACGACACCATTCTATATACATCCGGCCCGTCCTTGGACACCGTGCTATCGAACCTCCAAACGAGTTTCAATGCCATACAACACTCCTTCCGTGGCCTCCAACTGCTCTTAAACGCTAGTAAAACCAAATGCATGCTTTTCAACCGTTCGCTGCCTGCACCCGCACGCCTGACCAGCATCACCACCCTGGATGGTTCCGCCCTTGAATATGTGGACATCTATAAGTACCTAGGTGTCTGGCTAGACTGTAAACTCTCCTTCCAGACTCATATCAAACATCTCCAATCGAAAATCAAATCTAGAGTCGGCTTTCTATTCGGCAACAAAGCCTCCTTCACTCACACCGCCAAACTTACCCTAGTAAAACTGACTATCCTACCGATCCTCGACTTCGGCTATGTCATCTACAAAATTGCCTCCAACACTCTACTCAGCAAACTGGATGCAGTTTATCACAGTGCCATCCGTTTTGTCACTGAAGCACCTTATACCACCCACCACTGCGACCTGAGCGACCTGCTCTAGTCGGCTGGCCCTCGCTACATATTCGTCGCCAGACCCACTGGCTCCAGGTCATCTACAAGTCCATGCTAGGTAAAGCTCCGCCTTATCTCAGTTCACTGGTCACGATGGCAACACCCATCCGTAGCACGCGCTCCAGCAGGTGTATCTCACTGATCATTCCTAAAGCCTACACCTCATTTGGCTGCCTTTCGTTCCAGTTCTCTGCTGCCTGTGACTGGAAGGAATTGCAAAAATCGCTGAAGTTGGAGACTTTTATCTCCCTCACCAACTTCAAACATCTGCTATCTGAGCAGCTAACCGATCGCTGCAGCTGTACATAATCTATCGGTAAATAGCCCACCCATTTTTACCTACCTCATCCCCATACTGTTTTTATTTATTTACTTTTCTGTTCTTTTGCACACCAATATCTCTACCTGTACATGACCATCTGATCATTTATCACTCCAGTGTTAATCTGCAAAATTGTAATTATTCGCCTACCTCCTCATGGCTTTTGCACACAATGTATATAGACTCCCCTTTTTTTTCTTTTCTACTGTGTTATTGACTTGTTAATTGTTTACTCCATGTGTAACTCTGTGTTGTCTGTTCACACTGCTATGCTTTATCTTGGCCAGGTCGCAGTTGCAAATGAGAACTTGTTCTCAACTAGCCTACCTGGTTAAATACAGGTGAAATAAAAAATAAATAAATAAATAGTGACTGCTCTAACATTTAAAAGTGCCATATTCAATGTGTGGGCCACTCTGCCCCTGGGGCATCAGTCTTGAGGTAACCAATGGAATAACAAATAAATGAATCATGTTACAACCACGTTTTTTGAAAGTCTCCAATCTATCAGAATGGTAGGAGATGACTGTTTTTATAAACTCAGTAGAAGTCGGATTTAGAGGAAGATAATTTAGTTTACTCACAAAAACCATAGAGTAATTTCTACGGGAGTTGATATGGTTTCCAAGTCCTCTGTTGCTTATTCTTCCTCTTTGCTTGGATCACTACCAGACCCTGTCTGTCAGTCTCTAAAACAGTTTACAATGTTGCCGGAAATACTCCTGGAACCCCTGTGGTTAGGGTGAATCCCATGTCTTTAAAAAGTGCTGGTTGCTCCCACTGCAAATCAAAGTTGTCACAAAAGGAAACATTCCTGTCGTTGCAAAGTTTCTTCAGGGTCAGTGCCTCTTTGCTTGACATCATGGGAAATCAAAAGAAATCAGCCAAGACGTCAGGAAAAAAATTGTAGACCTCCACAAGTCTGGTTCATCCTTGGGAGAAATTTCTAAATGCCTGTATGGCGTTGTTAGAGGAATTCTAAATTCCTATATGTTTTATAGCCAAAATCAAATTCGCACTCTCTCTAGTTCATTAATGAGTTGTAAATTCATTAATTATGCATGAAGTAGATCGAGACCAGTCTTAAAAGCCAGGTAACAGTGTTTATTGCAAGAGAGTACTACCACATACACATATTTCCACAGGTTAAAAACTGAAAATGACGTCAGCGTTTTCTAAACGTTCTATCTCTTAGAGGCCCTATAGTTTCTCAAGCTTTCGCTCCACGCCTGAAGTCAAGGTCAGTCAGTATAAATCAGCATTCCAGACAGTCTGGAGATAGCCCGTTCCTGCCACCTGGAGATTGTACAAATGAATGAACTAAGGAACAGACCTTCATTGTTACTAAACTCCTGACTACATTATATACAATTGGGAAAGGGAGCAAGAGAGAAAATTCATATGTACAGTACATTATAGCATTTGGACTAGTCAGTTCTGATTGGAATGTATACATAATTAGTCATTTCAACCATAATTTCCTCCAACAGGCGATCATGTGTGCAAACAATTGTACACAAGTATAAACACCATGGGACCACGCAGCCATCATACCGCTCAGGAAGGAGATGCGTTCTGTCTCCTAGAGATGAACGTACTTTGGTGCGAAAAGTGCAAATCAATCACAGAACAACAGCAAAGGACCTTGTGAAGATGCTGGAGGAAACCGGGACAAAAGTATCTATATCCACAGTTAAACGTGTCCTATATCGACATAACCTGAAATGCTGCTCAGCAAGGAAGATGCCACTGCTCCAAAACCGCCATAAAAAAAGGCCAGACTACGGTTTGCAACTGCACATGGGGAGAAAGATCGTACTTTTTGGAGAAATGTCCTCTGGTCTGATGAAACAAAAATAGATATGTTTGGCCATAATGACCATCATTATGTTTGGAGGAAAAAAGGGGAGGCTTGCAAGCCGAAGAACAACATCCCAACCGCAGAGCACGGGGGTGGCAGCATCATGTGGTGGGGACTGGTGCACTTCACAAAATAGATGGCATCATGTGGCAGGAAAATTATGTGGACATATTGAAGCAACATCTCAAGACATCAGTCTTGGTCGCAAATGGGTCTTCCAAATGGACAATGACCCCAAGCATACTTCCAAAGTTGTGGCAAAATAACTTAAGGACAACAAAGTCAAGGTTGTGGAGTGGCCATCACAAAGCCCTGACCTCAATCCTATAGAAAATATGTGGGCAGAACTGAAAAGGCATGTGCGAGCAAGGAGGTCTACAAACCTGACTCAGTTACACCAGCTATGTCAGGAGGGATGGGCCAAAATTCACCCAACTTATTGTGGGAAGCTTGTGGAAGGCTACCAAATACTAATTGAGTGTATGTAAACTTCTGACCCACTGGGAATGTGATGAAAGAAATAAAAGCTGAAATAAATAATTCTCTACTATTATTTCACATTCTTAAAATAAAGTGGTGATCCTAATTTACCTAAAACAAGGAATTCTTACTAGGATTAAATGTCAGGAATTGTGAAAGACTGTTTAAATGTAGTTGGCTGACGTGTATGTAAACTTCCGACTTCAACTGTATGTGCTTTTACCAAGCGACAGTACCCACATTTTCTGAACAGCTCGGGACACTACACAAACCCAGTGAACCTGAGCCTGGAATATCATGAGCCTGGAATGTCTGAAAAATAGGCAGTGTACACATAGATTGTACAACACATTTGAGACAGTACAACACATTTGTGACACAAAGGGGAGTTTGTCTGCACAAAAATGTTTACACAACCGTTGTCTCAAGTGATTTATACATCATTTGTACAACCTGAGTGTGTAGGGGGACATAGTGTTCGGTTATTGAATACAGAGCCACATTTCTGAATGCTTTGTTCAGAAAATGCAAAGAAAGACAAAGAAAACATGATGGCATCTTAAGTTCTTGCTTGATTGGTTATGGTTTCTATTCAAGGTATTGTGAGTTGAATGGTAGGCAGGATGGGGCTCATATTACACATTGTTATAGCTTCAGTCTTGAGTTCTCATCTCAAAACACCCACAGTAATTGACATAATCCGGTGATCACAGTGACTAGGCAAAAATAAAGAATAAATGCCAGTTTACCGGTCAACCATGTATGCATAGTGTTGTGCACCTTGCAAACATGTGTTTTCATTGTGTTCAGTGTGTTCAGTTGGGTAATACACAGTAATATCATGGGATTATGTGTTTGTAGAATGTTTGATTTTGGGATAAAGTGAAGTCCATTTGAACAGGTGTTGGTCTTGGATGGACCAACGTGTTAGTAACCTAAACCACAAACACAGATGAAAGTGATAATAAAATGAGGAGTCAATTATGACTGCCACTGAGGTCCTTTAGATAAGAATCCTGTCAGGTGTAGCCCATTACTGCTTGGCTGTAACAAAAAACTGCACCGACACCAGCCCTGGCAGGTGACCAGATTGCCCAATCCTGGTTTGAAGTGATGTTTAGAGTTTGTGTCATCTTCATACCATTGTTCTCATGCTACATTATGCCTAACGCAGACTTGCCCGTTAACACCTGAGCTTCACTCACACTTTTGCATTGAAGATCTACAGTGTCTGTGTACATACTGTACTTTCCATTACTTTGCTGAAGGGATGGGTTGTCACCCAGTGGCCCGAGAACAAAATGTGAAGAATTGGCACACCTGGCTACCCGTCCGGCTACCCGTCCGGCTACCCATCCTTCCAGTATAATAACCCTGATGTGTTGTCTGTCAGACACAGAGGAGTAGGTACAGCTCGATCAGCTGTGCTGTTTTACACTGAACACTGTTCATCGCTTACCGGAACTGAACGACTGGTAAGGACATTTTTATTTAACGGACTCATTGTTTTGACCTGCGTTGTTCTATTGTATGTTGAATGTTCAGTGAAAAAGTTCATATAGGTACTTTGAGAAATGTGATGTACTTTGAGAAAATGCGTGTTTTGATAATTGAGGTCTCACAACATCACCGATTTGCTAGCTCAGGAATATCCAAATATAAATATGTAAATAAATATACATTTTAAAATTGTATATATTTTCTATATTTAAATACAAGAATACATTTTAAAAAGTTGATGTTTATTCATCCCTTACGGTGATAGCTTTGAAATATATTGGTACACTTGACAATACATTTTAAAACATACATGAAAGTGTTGGTTGAAAAATCCTTAAATTACCTGCTCAGGTTTCATATTTTTTTGTCTACAACAATAATGTAAAGCCTCTCATGAACTTGAATTGAGGAGTTTCATTCAAAAACGATATTATTTAGGTACCTTCATGTGTGTCAAATATTACTGTTCTCAGATTCTTAATTAATAGATTTTAGATGTGTCTTAAAATGGGTTTTGTTGCAGAATTATATACATTGTTTAGCTGGAATGTAATGTTCGTATCCTGTATATTTGACTGTGATATGTGGTTGTATCACCTAGTTATCTTAAGATCAATGTACTAACTAAGTCGCTCTGGAGAAGAGCATCTACTAAATGACTCAAATGTCAATATTAAATATTGTAAATATTTTACATACAGATCTCATGTTACTGTATTGATTAATTTGGTTTATATATTGACGTCACAAATGTATGATAAGTTCTCTATTAAAAATGTAGTTACTTATCACATTTGACGGTGTAAAACCCAGCAGTGCTACTTATTCCTCTGAGAGTGAGAAGGATATATAGCGTTTTGCCACAAAACATTATTATTTGTCTCTCTGAAATTAAACCATCAAGTGATAGATTTCAAACAAATACACGTCTGTCATTGAACACCATGCCACGATTAGATGGTGAAAAAAAAACATCCATCTCTTTCATAAGTTCTTTAAACAATAAAAGCTCATTTACCAACATTTCAGAAAATGGATATACTGCAAACGATCAAAAAACATGTGAAGAATTGCTGTGTACAGTGCTTTCGGAAAGTATTCAGAACCCTTGACTTTGTCCACATTTTGTTAAGTTACAGCCTTACTTTAATGACGAAGAAAAAACAGGTTTATAGAAATTGTTGCAAATGTATATATTTTTTAAACTGAAATATCACATTTACATAAGTATTCAGACCATTTTACTTTGTTGAAGCACCTTTGGCAGCCATTACAGCCTTGAGTCTTCTTGGATATGACACTACAAGCTTGGCACAAGCTTCTTCTCTGCAGATCCTCTAAAGCTCTATCAGGCTGGATGGGGAGCGTCACTGCACAGCTATTTTCAGGTCTCTCCAATCGGGTTGTTCAATCGGGTTCGAGTCCGGGCTCTGGCTGGGCCACTCAAGGACATTCAGAGACTTGTCCTGGAGCCACGTTGTCTTGGCTGTGTACTTAGGGTCCTTGTCCTGTTGTAAGGGGAACCTTCGCCCCAGTCTGAGGTCCTGAGAGCTCTGGAGCAGGTTTTCATCAAGGATCTCTCTGTACTTTGCTCTGTTCATCTTTCCCTCGATCCTGACATCCCAACATCATCCCAACAGCATGATGCTTCCACCACAAGCTTCACCGTAAGGATGATATTGGCCAGGTGATGACCGGTGCCAGGTTTCCTCCAGACGTGATGCTTGGCATTCAGGCTAAAAAGTTAAATCTTGGTTTCATCACACCAAATAATGTTGTTTCTCATGGTCTGAGTCCTTTAGGTGCCTTTTGGCAAACTTCAAGTAGGGCTGTCATGTACCTTTTACTGAGGAGTGGCTTCCGTCTGGCCACTCTACCATTAAGGCCTGATGGATGGTGTGCTGCAGAGACGGTTGTCCTTCTCTAAGGTTCTCTCATCTCCACAGAGGAACTCTGGGGCTCTGTATGAGTGACCAACAGGTTATTGGTCACATCCCTGACCAAGGCTCTTCTCCCCCGATTGCTCAGTTTGGCCAGGTGGCCAGCTCTAGGAAGAGTCTTGGTGTTTCCAAACTTTTTCGATGTAAGAATGATGGAGGCCACTGTGTTCTTGGGGACCTTCAATGCTGCAGACATTTTTTGGTACCCTTTCCCAGATCTGTGCCTCGACACAATCCTGTCTCGGAGCTCTACGGACAATTCCTTCAACCTCATGGTTTGGTTTTTGCTCTGACATGCACTGTCAACTGTGAGACCTTATATAGACAGGTGTGTGCCTTTCCAAATCATGTCCAATCAATTGAATTTACCACAGGTGGACTCCAATCAAGTGTTCTCTGTTTGTCTGTTGCCAGTTTGTCTTGTTTGTCAAGCCAACCAGTGTTTTGTGTCAGCTCCTGCTTTTCCCCAGTCTCTCTTTTTTCGTCCTCCTGGTTTTTGACCCTTGCATGTCCTGACCTTGTACCCACCCACCTGACCACTCTGCCTGCCCTTGACCCTGAGACTGCCTGCCATCCTGTACCTTTGCCCCACCTCTGGATTACAGACCTCTGCCTGACCTGACCCTACCTGCCGTCATGTACCTTTGCCCCACCTCTGGATTACAGACCTCTGCCTGACCTGACCCTACCTGCCGTCATGTACCTTTGCCCCACCTCTGGATTACAGATCTCTGCCTGACCTGACCCTACCTGCCGTCCTGTACCTTTGCCCCACCTCTGGATTACAGATCTCTGCCTGACCTGACCCTACCTGCCGTCCTGTACCTTTGTCCCGTTGCTGTAATAAACATTGTTACTTCGACGAGGTCTGGATCTGGATCTTAACTTGATTCCTGATAGTATAGCGTTTTGGAATGAAACTCTTCAATTGTGCCCTTTGTGTAGAACAGCCTTACAGCTTCTCTTTGTAGGATAATCATGTATTTTGTTATCCTATATCTTTCCATACCATTCTAAACAGATCACCCAGAGACAACATGAAGCTGGAGCTGCTGGTGGTGTTGGCTGTAGCAACCCTGGTTCCCAGCCTGTCTGAGGGGCTGCTGCTCTCCAAATGTGAGCTGAAGAACAAACTGGCAGAGGCTGCTGACCAATTCAATCTGACTGAGAAAAATGCAGCAAAGGGTGTCGAACTGGACGACGTCTTGGCCAAAAGTGGGTTGTGAATTCTATGTAGTCCGATTGTATTTCTGCGAGTTTCGAGAGATTACTTGAAGGTGGTGTGAGATAGCGAAAAACGTCAATGTTACTGCACAACGTCTCAAATTTAGTTAAAGGGGAAGTATTTAACAACTTAATGTTAAAGCGGTCGTCAACCTAGAAGTCTATGGGCCTGGAGACGTTTTCTTTAAAGAGCCACTACAAACTTCAGTGAACTTCAGCCTAAATCAATTGGGATGATAAGGGCAATTTACAAAATTGAATGGCCAAATCAAGTGAAATAAACTCAATATTTGATTAAAGTTCATTAAAGGTGATTTGGCCATGAAAAATAACATTGCACGGTTGCCCCTAGCTAGCTAAGGTTAGTTGAAGTTTGTAGTGGCTGTTTAAAGAGAGAGAAAAAAACATGGATTACAGTTTATTAATAGACTACTTTCAGGGTGAGGAACCATCCAACATCAAGTTGTAAAATACTGAACTTCCCCTTTAATGATGGCACCCTGAGGATCATGTCAGGCTTTTTATCACATCAAACCCTTTATTTTTTGCCTTTATTTAACTTGGTCAGTTTAGAACAAATTCTTATTTTCAATGACAGCCTAGGAACAGTGGGTTAACTGCCTGTTCAGGGGCAGATCAACAGATTTGTACCTTGTTAGCTCTGGGATTTGAACTTGCAACCTTCTGTTGGACTAGTAACCTTCCAGTTACTAGTCCAATGCTCTTACCACTAGGCTACCCTACCTCCAGGTACTGCTGTTTTAAAACTTCCAAATATATAATCTCTCTCTATTCCCTTCCTGCTCTCACTGTGACTTGGTTGGTTCAGTTATCTGCAGTTTGGACCTAAAGTCTAGCTTAAACACCAGCCTTGTGACCAACCTTGTCCTGCGCAAACCTATCCTGCATAAACCCAAAAGGCGCCCCATCAGCAGGAGACCTGTGAGACTGTTCGGGTGCAAACGTCCAGGTAGAGATGTTGAGTCGAAGGAAGATGGAGTCAGCTCTGAGGGAGAAGAGGACAAGCCTAGACCTAATGGGAAGCCTGGGGGAATGAGCCCAAGACCTATAGGAAAGCGCTGGGGAATGCAACCAAAACCTATTGGGGAAACAGAGGGAGTGAGCCCAAGATCAGAGAGGCCCGAGGGGAAGGGACCGAGACCGAGACCGAGACCGGGACCGAGACCAGGGAGTCCTGCGAGAGGAAGGAACAAGCGTGAGGCCGAGGAGTCCACTGGTGATGAGGAAGAACATGACAAAGTTGAGGCGCAAGAAAGCAAAGCGGCTGAGGAGGAAGAGTTTGGCGGCTATGAGGACGAGGGTGATGAAGATGAGGTTGACGAGGATGAGCTGGACGAGGAGGACCTGGAAAAGTTAGAGGCGGAGCTGGACGAGCAAGAAGGAGAGGAACTAAATGAAAGAAAGGGGAACAGGAGGAAGAGACACATCCCAAAGCAGTTCAGAGGTCACGGACACAGCCGCAAGCCACTGCCTCGTAAGCCGATGCACAAGCCATTCAGGCCATTCAAGCCGATCAAGACCCTGTCCTTCAGCTTTTTTGGTCTCTTCCAGCTGAGCAATCGCCTCGCCTGCATCTCCTCCAACAACACTCGCTCTCTCAATCTCTGTAAGACAGAGTGCAGCTGTGAGTACAAACATCTTTCTGTCCACAACCTGTTGAGCAGAATGTCATCAAATGCCTGCATGTATGTATGTAGAGTACATGTATGTATGTAGAGTACATGTATGTATGAAAAAATGAATGAAATAATAAACGTCAGGCTTTTGATCAAACCCTTTCTTTGGTGTTCAACAACACACCTCCAGGTACTGCTGTTTAAAAACGTCCAAATACATAATCTCTCTCAATTCCCTTCGTGCTCTCACTGTGACTTGGTTGGTCCAGTTATCTGCAGTTTGGACCTAAAGTCTGGCTTAAATACCAGCCTTGGGACCAACCTTGTCCTGCGCGAATGAATGAATGAATGAACGAACGAATGAACAAACAAACAGATGGATTGTTCTTGTGTCATGAACAAAGACAAGACAAGAGAATAGAACTAGTGGGTTTCGTAATCAACCTCACTTCCCTGTAATCACACTCACTCCGTTTAGTCCTACATTAGCGAACCATTTTAAGGTGCAGGGCTAAGATACCTGCAACGTGCACACAAAGGCCTTAGGTAATTGACGGGAACTGTACTGACTGTATGACTGTGTTTCTGCCCTTCCAGCCTTCGTTGATGTTGACATCCGTGATGACATTGCCTGCTTTGTGAAGTCTCATGCCTGGATGTAAGTTAAGGACAATGACATTGATGTCACACTGATCTTGATCCATAAAACATGAATTAGAGTGAAGCAGCCCCCTGACAGCACAAAAGAGGTGTGGTTTGGGCCTTAATTACTGAAATCTTATTCAATAGAAATTTGACATTCAAAATGCAATAACATAAATGGTTACTTTTGTACGGTAATCGCCTTTTAAGCCGTTGTACAACTTTGAAGCAAGAATATACAATAAGAAAATAATCATCACCATTTTCATTTGTGTATTCCAGGAAAGCTCTGAGGTTCCCATGGAAATGTGCCAAGCTGCAAGCCTCTGAGTACTTTGAGTGTGACCAACCACTTAATAACAGTACTATGAGTACTTTGAGTGTGACCAACCATTTAATAACAGTACTATGAGTACTTTGAGTGTGACCAACCATTTAACAGTACTATGAGTACTTTGCAAACAACAACATGGCATTTTCCTTCCTTCTCTGAATTCTTATCTTCTGCTAAAAGCGCCACTTAGCAGATATGCTACTTTCCATCACTTCTAGATGGCGTGCTAGGAAGGATTTGAGCCCGTTTTCCTTGGGACAACAAGTGCCTCCTATAGACATTAGGTAACAATATCCCATTCTCGTGCTCTCCTCCAACTGTCCAACTACCACCAGTAAGGAAGTTCAATTGAACAGATGCCATTTTGTTGAAAATGCCTCCTTTGTTGCTTGGTAACATTTCCTTCTTTGAAAAACCAAAATACATAAAATGATCATAAAGACTTTTGGTTTCCAGTGTATTATTTCCTACATGCCAATATCTGAATGTCTGTACATTGCTTGTGTGTATTAAATAAATACAATTCTATTAAATGAAGCATTCCATTTTAATCTCAAAGAACTGAAACCCAACATGTATTATTAAGTTGTCATTATATGGAGGGATGATCATGGTATGAAATGAGATATGTAGAATAGAAGCTACCAACTGGGTACAGACATCAATTCAACGACGTGGTGGAATAAGTACCCAATAGTCATACTTGAGTAAAAGTAAAGATACCTTAATAGAAAATGACTCAAAATGACTCATGACTCTTTGGTTTTAAATATACTTAAGTACGTAAGTATCCAAAGTAAATGTAATTGCTAAAATTTACTTAACTATCAAAAGTAAAAGTAAAAATAATTTCACATTCCTTATTTTAAGCACAACAGAAGACACCATTTTCATTTTTTTAAATGTTTTTTTTAACAGATAGCCAGCGGCACACTCCAACATTTAGACATAATTTACAAATAAAGCATGTGTGTTTAGTGAGTCTGGCAGATCAGAGGCAGTAGAGATGACCAGGGATGTTCTCTTGATAAGTGTATGAATTTGACAATTTCCCTGTCCTGCTAAGCATCAAAATGTACTTTTGGGTTTAAGGGAACAATGTATGGAGGAGTAAGGAGCACATTAGTTTCTTTAGTGAAGTAAAAGTAGTCAAAAATATAATAGTAAAGTAAAGTACAGATACCCTAAGAAATGACTTAAGTAACACTTTAAATTGCCAATTCAACGTCTATCTCACGTTGGTTCAATGTAATGTTGTTGAAATGATGTGGAAACAACATTGATTCAGCTAGTGTGTGCCCAGTGGGTATTAACAGAACATGTCATGGGCCTTGGGTCAGTGGATGTTTGGAGCTTTGAAAAAAAAAATGGGGGTAACAACAATAACAAAAATGACAAACATACCTAAGCAAACTTGGTATATCCCAAAAATATAGCCTGTGCACTGATTTAAATAATATCTTGTGGTTCCTCTAATGACAATTTTGTCATTTTGAAAACATGATTAACAAAGTAATCTGTACACATTGCATAACTTGATTATTCATCAAACTGACTGGGAGCAGAAATCTGCCCAATATTAGCCAAATAATGTTAATTCTGCACAAAATCCCCAATTTAGACAGGCCCACTGGGCTAAAGATGGACCAGCCCATCTCTCATTTGCCAGAATTTCACTGTGGCCATTCTGCATCTGATTACTTATAAATCTCACTGACTACAATACAGCCTCCTAAGAAACATCCTGAAGGAAGCCACTGAGTGCTTGGGCTGGGGTACTGGAGAATGGGAGCAACTGCAATGACATAGCAAAAATGACAATAAACCAGCAACCAAAATTTGTTCTGTGAACGTTCCCAGAACATTCATTAGGTTGCCCTAAAAGTTATAATAACACAAAATGGTCCAGTTGTGCCGATGATAATACAGTGTTTATATAAAACATTTGCCTGGTGATGAAAGAACGTTCCCAGAAACAGTTTCTTATTACATTACCTGGAAACCCAATAAAAACATTAGGGGAATGTTCTGTGGTGGTTTTTTACAGATGTTGTGTACAACCTTTGAGGGAATGTTAGAACATTCTAAGGATATTTCATTTCAAACATTTTTTCTGAAAAGAATAAACTGTAATTGTTTATCAAAAACATGTTTATGGGATGTTATCATCCTAATGTTAGATAAAACCCTAACTAAATGTCCTGGGTGTTATGCAGGTGAATGAGGACCCAAAAGCGACTTGGCGAAAACAGAGTTTTTAATCCAGTAAAGTAACTTTACAATCAAAAGGCATAATTCTACTCGTAATGACGAGAACAGACTGGAGACTTGATCAAGAACTGCAGGTTGCCTCGGGAAGGCACTTGAACGTAGCAGACTCAGACACCTGCTCACCACGCAGCATCTGAGGGAAACACGACACGACAGGGCGATACATAGACACAGCACGGTGAACAATAGACAAGGATCCGACAGGACAGGAACGGAAAACAAGGGAAGAAATAGGGACTCTAATCAGGGGAAAAGGATCGGGAACAGGTGTGGGAAGACTAAATGATTGATTAGGGGAATAGGAACAGCTGGGAGCAGGAACGGAACGATAGAGAGAGGAGAGAGAGGGAGGGGGAGAGAGAGAGGGATAGAAAAAGGGAACGAACCTAATAAGACCAGCAGGGGGAAACGAACAGAAGGGAAAGCATAATGACAAGACAATATATGACAAAACATGACAGTACCCCCCCACTCACCGAGCGCCTCCTGGCGCTCTCGAGGAGGAACACTGGCGGCAACGGAGGAAATCATAGATCACAAACGGTCCAGCACGTCCCGAGAAAGAACCCAACTCCTCTCCTCAGGACCGTAACGAAAAACGATAAAAAGGGAAACTAGGGTACTACTCTAAAAAAAAAAATATGAGACACGGGTAGAGAACTGAAAGCTTAAGAGCAAACAGAACCAAACGACAAAAGGAACGGTCGCCCCCTCCAACCACTGTCGCCATTTGCCTAGGGCTAAACGGATGGCGAGCAGTTCGCGGTTAGCCACATCATAGTTACGTTCCGACGGTGACAGGCGATGAGAAAAATACGCACAAGGGTGGACCCCATCGTCAGTATCGGAGCGCTGGGACAGAATGGCTCCCACGCCCACCCCCCGACGCGTCAACCTCAACAATAAACGGTTTAGTGACGTCAGGTGCAACAAGGATAGGAGCGGATGCAAAACGCTTCTTGAAGAGAACAGGACAACAATCATACGACCGGTGAGGAGGAAGGGAGTTGGTTCTGGACCGACTGAAGACCGTGCGCAGACCATGATACTCCTCCGGCACTCCTGTCAAATCACCAGGTTCCTCCTGAGAAGAGGGGACAGAACAAACAGGAGAAATAGCAGACATTAAACACTTCACATGACAAGAAACGTTCCAGGAAAGGATAGAATTACTAGACCAATCAAAGAAGGATTATGACACACTAGCCAGGGATGACCCAAAACAACAGGTGTAAAAGGTGAACAAAAAATCAAAAAAGAAATGGTCTCACTATGGTTACCAGATACAGTGAGGGTTAAAGGTAGTGTTTCATATAATATACTGGGGAGAGGACTACCATCCAAGGCAAACATGACCGTGGGCTCCCTAACTGTCTGAGAGGAATGTCATGTTCCCAGAGCCCAGGCTTCGTCCATAAAACAGCCCTCCACCCCAGAGTCTATTAATGCACTGCAGGAAGCTGCCGATCCGGTCCAGCGTAGATGGACCGGTAAAGTAGTACAGGTACTTGACGGAGAGGACCGTCTAGTAGCGCTTATCAGTCGCCCTCCGCTTACTGATGAGCTCTGGCCTTTAACTGGACATGAAATGACAAAATGACCAGCGGAACCGCAATAGAGACAGAGGCGGTTGGTGATTCTCCGTTCCCTCTCCTTAGTCGAAATGCGAATACCCCCAGCTGCATGGGCTCAACACCAGAGTCAGTGGAGAAAGATGGTAGTGTCGGAGAGAGGGGAGACACAGTTAACGCGAGCTCTCTTCTATGAGCTCGGTGACGAAGATCTACCCGTCGTTCAATGCGAATAGCGAGTTCAATCAAAGAATCCACGCTGGATGGAACCTCCCGAGAGAGAATCTCATCCTTAACCTTAGCGTGGAGTCCTCCAGAAAACGAGCGAGCAACGCCTGCTCGTTCCAGTTACTGGAGGCAGCAAGAGTGCGAAACTCTATAGAGTAATCCGTTATGGATCGATTACCTTGACATAGGGAAGACAGGGACCAGGAAGCTTCTTTCCCAAAAACTGAACGATCAAAAACTCTTATCATCTCCTCTTTAAAGTTCAGATAATTGTTAGTACACTCAGCGCTTGCCTCCCAGATAGCTGTGCCCCACTGCCGAGCCCGACCAGTAAGGAGTGATATGACGTAAGCAATCCGAGCTCTCTCTCTTGAGTATGTGTTGGGTTGGAGAGAGAACACTATATCACACTGGGTGAGAAAGGAGCGGCACTCAGTGGGCTGCCCAGAATAACATGGTGGGTTATTAACCCTAGGTTCCGGAGGCTCGGAAGAACCGGAAGTAGCTGGTGACACGAGACGAAGACTCTGATACTGTCCTGAGAGGTCGGAGACCTGAGCGGCCAGGGTCTCAACGGCATGTCGAGCAGCAGACAATTCCTGCTCGTGTCTGCCGAGCATCGCTCCCTGGAACTCGAGAGTAGAGTAGAGAGAATCCATAGTCGCTGGGTCCATTCTTGGTCGGATCCTTCTGTTATGCAGGTGAATGAGGACCCAAAAGCGACTTGGCGAAAACAGAGTTTTTAATCCAGTAAAGTAACTTTACAATCAAAAGGCATAATTCTACTCGTAATGACGAGAACAGACTGGAGACTTGATCAAGAACTGCAGGTTGCCTCGGGAAGGCACTTGAACGTAGCAGACTCAGACACCTGCTCACCACGCAGCATCTGAGGGAAACACGACACGACAGGGCGATACATAGACACAGCACGGTGAACAATAGACAAGGATCCGACAGGACAGGAACGGAAAACAAGGGAAGAAATAGGGACTCTAATCAGGGGAAAAGGATCGGGAACAGGTGTGGGAAGACTAAATGATTGATTAGGGGAATAGGAACAGCTGGGAGCAGGAATGGAACGATAGAGAGAGGAGAGAGAGGGAGGGGGAGAGAGAGGGATAGAAAAAGGGAACGAACCTAATAAGACCAGCAGGGGGAAACGAACAGAAGGGAAAGCATAATGACAAGACAATATATGACAAAACATGACACTGGGAATGTTCCCGGTTTGCTGTGAACCCGGTAAATGTGTTGCAAGTCCACAATTGACATCTCTGTTTGTTCTGAACACTCTATAGTTTTAATTAAAGATCGGACCCTTTTTTTTTCAATTTTTGCCTAAAATGGCACCCAAATCTAACTGTCTGTAGCTCAGGACCTGAAGCAAGGATATGCATATTCTTGATACCATTTGAAAGGAAACACTTTGACGTTTGTGAAAATGTGAAAGTAATGTAGGAGAATATAACACATTAGATCTGGCAAAAGATAATACGTGCGTTTTTCCTCCCATCATCTTGAAATGCAAGAGAAAGGCCAAAATGTAATATTTCAGGTTAGGCACAATTTAGATTTTGGCCACTAGGTGGCAGCAGTGTAGGTGCAAAGTTTGAGACGGATTCAATGAACCATTGCATTTCTGTTCAAAATGTTGCATCAAGACTGCTCATATGTGCCTAATTGGTTTCTTAATACATTTTCAAGTTCATAACTATGCACTCTCCTCAAGGAAAGCAAGAGAAGCAGAGTGGGCAGTGGGACCATTGAGCATTATGAGCATGGACAAGGGAGCTGAACAGGGTGGGAATAAAGTTGGAGAAAGCTGAACTTTATTAAAATCCTCTACGATATTTTTTTATTTCACCTTTATTTAACCAGGTAGGCCAGATGAGAACAAGCTCTCATTTACATCTGCGACCTGGCCAAGAAAAGGCAAAGCAGTGTGACAAAAACAACACCACAGAGTTACACACAAACAACCGTACAGTCAATAACACAAAATAAAAATCTATGTACAGCGTGTGCAAATGTAGATGAGTAGGGAGGTAAGATAATAAATAGGCCATAGAGGTGACATAATTCAAATTTATCATTAACACTGGAGTGATAGATGTGCAGATGATGATGTGCAAGTAGAGATACTGGGGTGCAAAAGAGCAATAGGTAAATAACAATATGGGGATGAGGTAGTTGGGTGTGCTATTTACAGATGGACTGTGTACAGGTACAGTGATCGGTAAGCTGCTCTGACAGCTGATGCTTAAAGTTAGTGAGGGAGATATAAGTCTCCAGCTTCAGTGATTTTTGCAATTCGTTCCAGTCATTGGTAGCAGAGAACTGGAAGTAAAGGCGGCCAAAGTAGGTTTTGGCTTTGGGGATGACCAGTGAAATATACCTGCTGGAGCACGTGCTACGGGTGGGTGTTGCTATGGTGACCAGTGAGCCGAGATAAGGCGGGGCTTTACCTAGCAAAGACTAATAGATGACCTGGAGCCAGTGGGTTTGGCACGAATATGTAGTGCGGGCCAGCCAACGAGAGCATACAGGTAGCAGTGGTGGGTAGTATATGGGGCTTTGGTGACAAAACGGATGGCACTGTGATAGACTACATCCAATTTGCTGAGTAGAGTGTTGGAGGCTATTTTGTAAATGATATCCACCGAAGTCAAGGATTAGTAGGATAGTCAGTTTTACGATGGTATGTTTGGCAGGATGAGTGAAGGCTTTGTTGCGAAATAGAAAGCCGATTCTAGATTTAATTTTGGATTGGAGATGCTTAATGTGAGTCTGGAAGGAGAGTTTACAGTCTGACCAGACACCTAGGTATTTGTAGTTGTCCACATATTCTAAGTCAAAACCGTCCAGAGTAGTGATGCAAGGCTGGCGGTGGAGCAGTTGGAGGCCACAGAAGGAGTGTCGTATGACATTGAAGCTCGTTTGGAGGTTTGTTATCACAGTGTCCAAAGAAGGGCCAGATGTGTACAGAATATTGCTGTCTGTGTAGAGGTGGATCAGAGAATCACCAGCAGCAAGAGCGACATCATTGATATATACAGAGAAAAGAGTCAGCCTGAGATTTGAGCCCTGTGGCACCCCCATAGAGACTGCCAGAAGTCTGTACAATAGGCCCCCCGATGTGACACACTGAACTCTATCTGAGAAGTAGTTGGTGAACCAGGCGAGGCAGTCATTTGAGAAGTCAAGGCTATTGACTCTGCCGATAAGAATGCGGTGATTGACAGAGTCGAAAGCCTTGGCCAGGTCGATGAAGATAGCTGCACAGTACTGTCTTTTATCGATGGCGGTTATGATATCGTTTAGGACCTTAAGCGTGGCTGAGGTGCACCCATGACCAGCTCGGAAACCAGATTGCATAGGGGAGAAGGTACGGTGGGATTAGAAATGGTCGGTGATCTGTTTGTTAATTAACTTGGCTTTCGAAGATTTTAGAAAGGCAGGGCAGAATGGATAAAGGTCTATAACAGTTAGGGTCTAGAGTGTCTCCCCCTTTGAAGAGGGGGATGACCACGGCAGCTTTCCAATCTTTGGGGATCTCAGACGATACGAACAAGAGGTTAAACAGGCTAGTAATAAGGATTGCAACAATTTCAGCTGATCATTTTAGAAAGAGTGGGTCCAGATTGTCTAGCCCAGCTGATTTGTAGGGATCCAGATTTTGCAGCTCTTTCAGAATATCAGCTGTCTGGATTTGGGTGAAGGAGAAAAGGGGGAGGCAAGTTGCTGCAGAGGGTACAGAGCTGTTGGTCGGGGTAGGGGTAGCCAGGTGGAAAGCATGGCCAGCCGTAGAATAATGGTTATTGAAATTCTTGATTATCGTAGATTTATCAGTCATGACAGTGTTTCCTAGCCTCAGTGCAGTGGGCAGCTGGGAGGAGGTGCTCTTATTCTCCATTGACTTTACAGTGTCGCAAAACTTTTTGTAATTAGTGCTACAGGATACACATTTTTGTTTGAAAAAGCTAGCCTTAGCTTTCCTAACTGACTGAGTATATTGGTTCCTGACTTCCCTGAAAAGTTGCATATTGTGGGGGCTATTCGATGCTAATGCAGAACGCCACAGGATGTTTTTGTGCTGGTCAAGGGCAGTCAAGTCTGGGGTGAACCAAGGGCTGTATCTGTTCTTAGGTCTACATTTTTTGAATGGGGCATGCTTATTCGCCCTCCAGGTCCCCTCTGAGAGTTCATCAATGAACTTGATGCCTTGATAAGCTCCTTTCCTGAGGACGGCTCACCTCTCACAGTTCTGGGCGACTTTAACCTCCCCACGTCTACCTTTGACTCATTCCTCTCTGCCTCCTTCTTTCCACTCCTCTCCTCTTTTGACCTCACCCTCTCACCTTCCCCCCTACTCACAAGGCAGGCAATACGCTCGACCTCATCTTTACTAGATGCTGTTCTTCCACTAACCTCATTGCAACTCCCCTCCAAGTCTCCGACCACTACCTTGTATCCTTTTCCCTCTCGCTCTCATCCAACACTTCCCACACTGCCCCTACTCGGATGGTATCGCGCCGTCCCAACCTTCGCTCTCTCTCTCCCGCTACTCTCTCCTCTTCCATCCTATCATCTCTTCCCTCTGCTCAAACCTTCTCCAACCTATCTCCTGATTCTGCCTCCTCAACCCTCCTCTCCTCCCTTTCTGCATCCTTTGACTCTCTATGTCCCCTATCTTCCAGGCCGGCTCGGTCCTCCCCTCCCGCTCCGTGGCTTGACGACTCATTGCGAGCTCACAGAACTGGGCTCCGGGCAGCCGAGCGGAAATGGAGGAAAACTCGCCTCCCTGCGGACCTGGCATCCTTTCACTCCTTCCTCTCTACATTTTCCTCTTCTGTCTCTGCTGCTAAAGCCACTTTCTACCACTCTAAATTCCAAGCATCTGCCTCTAACCCTAGGAAGCTCTTTGCCACCTTCTCCTCCCTCCTGAATCCTCCTCCCCCTCCCCCTCCTCCCTCTCTGCAGATGACTTCGTCAACCATTTTGAAAAGAAGGTCGACGACATCCGATCCTCGTTTGCTAAGTCAAATGACACCGCTGGTTCTGCTCACACTGCCCTACCCTGTGCTCTGACCTCTTTCTCCCTCTCTCTCCAGATGAAATCTCGCGTCTTGTGACGGCCGGCCGCCCAACAACCTGCCCGCTCGACCCTATCCCCTCCTCTCTTCTCCAGACCATTTCCGGAGACCTTCTCCCTTACCTCACCTCGCTCATCAACTTATCCCTGACCGCTGGCTACGTCCCTTCCGTCTTCAAGAGAGCGAGAGTTGCACCCCTTCTGAAAAAACCTACACTCGATCCCTCCGATGTCAACAACTACAGACCAGTATCCCTTCTTTCTTTTCTCTCCAAAACTCTTGAACGTGCCGTCCTTGGTCAGCTCTCCCGCTATCTCTCTCAGAATGACCTTCTTGATCCAAATCAGTCAGGTTTCAAGACTAGTCATTCAACTGAGACTGCTCTTCTCTGTATCACGGAGGCGCTCCGCACCGCTAAAGCTAACTCTCTCTCCTCTGCTCTCATCCTTCTAGACCTATCGGCTGCCTTCGATACTGTGAACCATCAGATCCTCCTCTCCACCCTCTCCGAGTTGGGCATCTCCGGCGTGGCCCACGCTTGGATTGCGTCCTACCTGACAGGTCGCTCCTACCAGGTGGCGTGGCGAGAATCTGTCTCCTCACCACGCGCTCTCACCACTGGTGTCCCCCAGGGCTCTGTTCTAGGCCCTCTCCTATTCTCGCTATACACCAAGTCACTTGGCTCTGTCATAACCTCACATGGTCTCTCCTATCATTGCAATGCAGACGACACACAATTAATTTTATCCTTTCCCCCTTCTGATGACCAGGTGGGAATCGCATCTCAGCATGTCTGGCAGACATATCAGTGTGGATGACGGATCACCACCTCAAGCTGAACTTCGGCAAGACGGAGCTGCTCTTCCTCCCGGGGAAGGACTGCCCGTTCCATGATCTCGCCATCACGGTTGACAACTCCATTGTGTCCTCCTCCCAGAGCGCCAAGAACCTTGGCGTGATCCTGGACAACACCCTGTCGTTCTCAACTAACATCAAGGCGGTGGCCCGTTCCTGTAGGTTCATGCTCTACAACATCCGCAGAGTACGACCCTGCCTCACACAGGAAGCGGAGCAGGTCCTAATCCAGGCACTTGTCATCTCCCGTCTGGATTACTGCAACTCGCTGTTGGCTGGGCTCCCTGCCTGTGCCATTAAACCCCTACAACTCATCCAGAACGCCGCAGCCCGTCTAGTGTTCAACCTTCCCAAGTTCTCTCACGTCACCCCGCTCCTCCGCTCTCTCCACTGGCTTCCAGTTGAAGCTTGCATCCGCTACAAGACCATGGTGCTTGCCTACGGAGCTGTGAGGGGAACGGCACCTCAGTACCTCCAGTCTCTGATCAGGCCCTACACCCAAATAAGGGCACTGCGTTCATCCACCTCTGGCCTGCTCGCCTCCCTACCACTGAGGAAGTACAGTTCCCGCTCAGCCCAGTCAAAACATTTCACTGCTCTGGCTCCCCAATGGTGGAACAAACTCCCTCACGACGCCAGGACAGCGGAGTCAATCACCACCTTCCGGAGACACCTGAAACCCCACCTCTTTAAGGAATACCTAGGATAGGATAAAGTAATCCTTCTCACCCCCCCCCCCCTTAAAATATTTAGATGCACTATTGTAAAGTGGCTGTTCCACTGGATGTCATAAGGTGAATGCACCAATTTGTAAGTCGCTCTGGATAAGAGCGTCTGCTAAATGACTTAAATGTAAATGATATTCAAGATGGCGTGGACAGCACTTAAAGAGAAACCAGGTATCCTCTACTGACGGGATGAGGTCAATATCCTTCCAGGATACCCGGGCCAGGTCGATTAGAAAGGTCTGCTCGCTGAAGTGTTTTAGGGAGTGTTTGACAGTGATGAGAGGAGGTCGTTTGACTGCGGACCCATTACACACGCAGGCAATGAGGCAGTGATCTCTGAGATCCTGGTTGAAGACAGCAGAGGTGTATTTAGAGGGCAAGTTGTTCAGGATGATATCTAAGAGGGTGCCCATGGTTACAGATTTAGGGTTGTTCCTTGATAATTTGTGTGAGATTGAGGGAATCTATCTGAGATTGTAGGACGGCCGGGGTGTTAAGCATGTCCCAGTTTAGGTCATCTAACAGTACGAACAATGAAGATCGATAGGGGACAATCAATTCACATATGGTGTCCAGGGCACAGCTGGGGCTGAAGGGGGTCTACAACAAGCGGCAACAGTGAGAGACATGTTGCTGGAAAGGTGGATTTTTAAAAGTAGAAGCTCAAACTGTTTGGGCACAGACCTGGATAGTATTACAGAACTCTGCAGGCTAACTCCGCTCCCTTTGGCAGTTCTATCTTGTCGGAAAATGTTAGGGATGGAAATTTTGAGTAATCATGACGCGAGTGACCAATCAAAGCTCACCATGGCTTCCTAACCCTACCCAGAAAGTACACATACAGTACCAGTCAAAAGTTTGGATACACCTACTTATTCATTGGTTTTTGTTTATTTTTACTATTTTCTACATTGTAGAATAATAGTGAAGACATCAAAACTATGAAATAACACATATGGAATCATGTAGTAACCAAACAAGTGTTAAATAAATCAAAATATATTTTATATTCCTCAAAGTAGCCACCCTTTGCCTTGATGACAGCTTTGCACATGCTTGGCATTCTCTCAACCAGCTTCACCTGGAATGTGACCGTCTGGAAGGAGTTCCCACATATGCTGAGCACTTGTTGGCTGCTTTTCCTTCACTCTGCGATCCCAAAACAACTCAATTGGGTTGAAGTCGAGTGATTCCGGAGGCCAGATAATTTTATGCAGCCTTCATCACTCTCCTTCTTAGTGGAATAGCCCTTACAATGCCTGGAGGTGTGTTGGGTCATTGTCCTGTTGAAAAACAAATGATAATCCCACTAAGCGCAAACCAGATGGGATGACGTATCTCTGCAGAATGCTGTGGTAGCCATGCAGGTTAGGTGTGCCTTGAATTCTAGATACATCACAGACAGTGTCACCAGCAAAGCACACCCATACCATCACACCTCCTCCACCATGCTTCACGGTGGGAACCACACCTCCATTCACCTACTCTGTGTCTCATAAAGACTCAGCGGCTGGAACCAAAAATCTCAAATTTGGACTCATCAGACCAAAGGACAGATTTCCACCAGTCTAATTGCTTGTGTTTCATGGCCACAGCAAGTCTCTTCTTCTTACTGGTGTCCTTTAGTAGTGGTTTCTTTGGAGCAATTTGACCAGGCATGATTCTTGCAGTCTCCGCTGAACAGTTGCTGTTGAGATGTGTCTGCTACTTGAATTCTGTGAAGCATTTATTCGGGCTGCAATTTCTGAGGCTGGTGACTAATGAACTCACCCTCTGCAGCAGAGGTAAATTTGCGTCTTCCTTTCCAGTGGCGGTCCTCATGACAGCCAGTTTCATCATAGCACTTGATGGTTTTTGCGACTGCACTTTAAGAAACTTTCAACGTTCTTGAAATTTTCCCTATTGACTGACCTTCATGTCTTAAAGTAATGATGGACTGTCGTTTCTCTTTACTTATTTGAGCTGTTCTTGCCGTAATATGGTCTTTGGTCTTTCACCAAATAGAGCTATCTTCTGTATACCAACCCTACCTTGTCAAAACACAACTGATTTGCTCAAACAGATTTAAAACGAAATAAATTCCACAAATTAACTTTTAACAAGGCACACCTGTTATTTGAAATGCATTCCTGGTGACTACCTCATGAAGCTAATTGAGAGAATGCCAAGAGTGTGCACAGCTGTCATCAAGGCAAAGGGTGGCTACTTTGAAGAATCTCAAATATAAAATCTATTTAGATTTATTTGACACTTGTTATGTTCCTACATCATTCCATGTGTTATTTCATAGTGTTGATGTCTTCACTATTATTCTACAATGTACAAAATAGTAAAAATAAAGAAAAACCCTTGAATGAGTAGGTGTGTCCAAACTTTTGACTGGTACTGTATATCGCACCGACATCGGCCCGATGTATACATGATACATCCGGCAGATGTTGTATGGAGAGTGTTTTCACATTGGCAAGATCTCGCCGAGACTTCGGCCATTATTTACTTTAAAAAGTAGGTTACCTTCGTACGTCCATCCAAATAATTCCAGCATTCGAACAGTGCACTGTGCACCCGGCAACTTTCCTTCAATTCGCAAGTGGCGGAAACTATCTGACCGGATAAAGCATCCGAGGAAGCAAAACAGTGCCCCTTTGTCTTACTAAGCCTGTACGTATCCCAGGTTTGTTGTTTTTTACATTATAGAATATTAGCACAGTGGGGTCGGCGAGGGGGGCGGCAGTCCTGCTTTCAACTTACTATTATTGAAAGTTAGAAGAGTAGAGTGCAATTTCGAAATTGGGTCACGTATCATCATCTGTTCCTCTTGTCATGTCAGTCATTTTATACCTTAGAGACTTGAAATGTCCAGATCAACTAGTCAGCGTACGTTTTTTAGCTAGGTTTTTTTTTAGCCCATAGATTTTGTTTGAGTCACTCAAATATCACACGAATACCCATTGAATGTGGCAAAATGTATAGAATTTCCAGACAATGAGCTTTAAAACAGCAAAATGTTATCTGCACCCTATGACAAATTGTGTACAATTGCAGGAAATATGTTTTAAACCTGCAAAATGTTCTCTCCACCAACAAGAGGGGTGTGAACAGTTTGTGTCATGAACAGTGCTTGTGCCCATAGAAATGATGTTCCCCAATACTAGAAGGGGGGCCTGAGTGAAAATGTTTAGAAATGCCTGATAGAGCAGACACTCTCGTCCAAAGAGAACTTAGTGACATGCCTGACTTTTCTCGTCCAGACAGCATCAGATACGCGGGCTTCAAATACATCTCCTCTGCCTCAATGATGATGGAAGTATTAATAGCAGGTCCTGTCTTTTTAGGAAATAAATGCGTATTGTATCCTCTTAGAGTCTGAGAGCCCGGGGCTGGGTTCTAGTAAGCTAACATGGAATTGTTTTAAGATGGTCATACCAAGGATAATTTAGCTATTTGATTGTGTCTTTTATTACCCCTGTAGGTATCACATTGTTTTATGAAACATTGAATTTGGAACTATGTTTTGAAGTGTCTGTCATATATCTGGGAAATATAAGGAAAATCTGGAAAATGAACATAATTTTTTACAGTGGAATTACCCGTATACCACTATTCCACAATTTTGGGGGCATGTTATCAGGTTACCTTCTCAGACGAGTCCCGTGAAACTTCTCTTAGAGCAAAATGGAGAACACCATTGTGTTCGTGAGAGTCTCATCACTCCATAGAGGGGTCATATCAGTGTGTGTAGAACAACCCGTTCGGATGCTACAGACGTTATCAAGGGAAGACCAACTTCTGGGATGTCTTCTGGTTTGAAAGAAAAAAACGCTGTAGCTCTGCCACCTTCCACCGGTTGTCACTAGTTACCACAGCCACAAAGTACAAATTGGCTATATCGTAATAATTCATGATTTTTTTTATTGAAGGTTAGGGTTAGGCATTAGGTTAGCAATTTGGTTAAGGTTAGCTCTAATATCAGATACATTTTTAAATAGGCTGAGTTTAGCCATTGTTACGACTTTGTGGCTGTGGTAACTAGTGAAGTCCCATTCCACCTCAGATGCATAAGGCTGGACATCTGCAAATGTGGTGGATTGAGACACAGCCCATGCATCTCTAGAGTAAACAAACGGATTTTGACTGGATTTTGTTTTATTGTGCCTCGAGCAGAGCATGGTGGGGTGGCCTCAAACTGAGAAATTAATATTAATTTTATATTATTTTATGCCCAGCTCATATGGCCCCTTGATGATGTGAGGCCTGAGGCAAATGCTTCTTCTGTCTAATGGTAAGTCCATCATGGCATATGGTTTACATCGTTTTCATGCTCATCCAACCGTTCAGTGAAGATGAAGCCTAGGCTAATCACCGGTGATTGCAAATAAGATACTTTGAAAACACTGCTGTTCACTCAAAATTGGGAGTTGTTGAGAAATACAAATTGTCAGCTTCTACAGACAGATCCCACTTAGAGAAACTAGTTAAATCAACATTTCAACCAAAACAAATCAATGTGATGATGTTGAATCGATGTGGGAAAACTGACTGGATTTGCAAAAGTCATCAACTTAAGGGCATTTTGTCTTCTTTTCACCCCTTTTCACATAAATCCAATAACATGGTGACATGTTTTGTTGATTTCATGATGAATTCACATTAGATGAAAACTCAAACAAATGTAAATCAAAAATAGACGTTGAATTTACATCTGTGCCCAGTGAGATTAGTCTTTTCTTTTCAGCAGTAAGTATTTGCTTTCCAAACTGTATGTTTTTCCCGCTATTGTATTTTGAAATTTGCAAAAGGCAAACTGACAGCAGCAACCAACCATAGAAATATAATCCATAGATAGAAGTTTCCATTCAAGTCAGGACTGGCAGCCATTGCCAATGTACCCATGAGTTTAACAGTCAAATTCCCAGGGTTAGAGATTCCATAACCCTTCTATGAATTACATGTCTATGACCACAAAAGAACAAGCTGTTCTACTGTATATTTACCACGCTTGCTGAATCCACAGCTATTTTTTAGATGCTCCTCGGTGGCTAAATGATGCTCTCTGGTGTAGTATTTTGAAGGCTTTTATTTAGGCCTATGTTTGTTCAGACAACGGTAGCCTAAAATTATTTTAGGCAAATTTTTTAAATTTCAATTTATCAGAGGGTGCAGCAGCACCGCCGGCCTCCCTACTTGCCAAAACCCATGTAGGAGGCTACTGAGAAAAAGCATGTGCAGAAAATACAGATTTGGTTGCTCTGTCCTTAATTATTGTTGAAGATCATGTTCGGCGAATGACTTCATAAAAGTCACTTATCTCTTACCACTTCCTAAATCCGTTATGGTCTGGTGTGGGTATAATAGCTAAGTTGGTAGAATTATATGTTTTGCTGGAGAAATGTGCTGTAGACGTATAGTTTGTAGGTGTATAAAAAACTCTCGTAAACGACAATGTGTAAGTCGCTCTGGATAAGAGCGTATGCTAAATGACTTAAATGTAAATGTAAATGTGAAGTATTGGCAATGATTTAGAGTGAAAATATGGATTCCTTTGTAATGGGAATTTTAATGTTTTATTTTTCTTATATCAAATAATTTCTGGGTAACCTTACTGTGATTGTTTTCAATTAAAATGGACGAAAATAAACAAAATAGCTTCTTAGCAAAGAGCAATTTCTCTAAAAATAATTTGCTAGGACTGTCTAGGAGCAGTCTGAGTGGGGAGGTGAAAACTGAAAACGATCAGTTATTGGCAGGGAGGTTTGGAACTCTCTTTATTTTTGGTCTATTAAGTAATTTACCGCCTGGTGACCGGCAGGCCAAAACTCCATCCCACCAAAACAGGCAGACATTTCAGGCGATCTTTTCAAACAGCTCTTACATTAAAATGGCATTATCATAATTTTCACAATCTTATTAATTTACATTTACATTTAAGTCATTTAGCAGACGCTCTTATCCAGAGCGACTTACAAATTGGTGCATTCACCTTATGACATCCAGTGGAACAACCACTTTACAATAGTGCATCTAAATATTTTAAGGGGGGTGAGAGGGATTACTTATCCTATCCTAGGTATTCCTTAAAGAGGTGGGGTTTCAGGTGTCTCCGGAAGGTGGTGATTGACTCCGCTGTCCTGGCGTCGTGAGGGAGTTTGTTCCACCATTGGGGAGCCAGAGCAGCGAACAGTTTTGACTGAGCTGAGCGGGAACTGTACTTCCTCAGTGGTAGGGAGGCGAGCAGGCCAGAGATGGATGAACGCAGTGCCCTTATTTGGGTGTAGGGCCTGATCAGAGCCTGGAGGTACTGAGGTGCCGTTCCCCTCACAGCTCCGTCACGGATGCGAGCTTCAACTGGAAGCCAGTGGAGAGAGCGGAGGAGCGGGGTGACGTGAGAGAACTTGGGAAGGTTGAACACTAGACGGGCTGCGGCGTTCTGGATGAGTTGTAGGGGTTTAATGGCACAGGCAGGGAGCCCAGCCAACAGCGGTTGCAGTAATCCAGACGGGAGATGACAAGTGCCTGGATTAGGACCTGCGCCGCAGGCAGGGTCATGTTGTAGAGCATGAACCTACAGGAACGGGCCACCGCCTTGATGTTAGTTGAGAACGACAGGGTGTTGTCCAGGATCACGCCAAGGTTCTTAGCGCTCTGGGAGGAGGACACAATGGAGTTGTCAACCGTGATGGCGAGATCATGGAACGGGCAGTCCTTCCCCGGGAGGAAGAGCAGCTCCGTCTTGCCGAAGTTCAGCTTGAGGTGGTGATCCGTCATCCACACTGATACACTTATTCCAACATAAATATATAAACTCAGCAAAAAAAAAGAAAAGTCCCTTTTTCAGGAACCTGTATTTCAAAGAGAATTAGTAAAAATCCAAATACCTTCACATATCTTCATTGTAAAGGGTTTAAACACTGTTTCACATGCTTGTTCAATTAACCATAAACAATTAATGAGCAATGCACCTGTGGAATAACAGGTTACAGACAGGAAGGCAATTAAGGTCACAGTTATGAAAACTTAGGACACTGAAGAGGTCTTTCTACTGACTCTGAAAAACACAAGAAGAAAGATGCCCAGGGTCCCTGCTCATCTGCATGAACGTGCCTTAGGCATGCTGCAATGTGGCATGAGGCCTGCAGATGTGGCCAAGGCAATAAATTGCCATGTCCTTACTGTGAGACGCCTAAGATAGAGCTACAGGGAGACAGGGAGGACAGCTGATCCTCGCAGTGGCAAACCACGTGTAACAACACCTGCACAGGATCGGTACATCCGAACATCACACCTGCGGGACAGGTACAGGATGGCAACAACAACTGCCTGAGTTACACCAGGAATGCACAATCCCTCCATCAGTGCTCAGACTGTCCGTAATAGGCTGAGAGAGGCTGGACTGTCTTTTAGGCCTGTTGTAAGGAAGGTCCTCACCAGCGTTTATTGTCAAAGGAATGAGCGTTACACCGAGGCCTGTACTCTGGAGCAGGATCAAATTGGAGGTGGAGGGTCCGTCATGGTCTGGGGCGGTGTGTTACAGCATCATCAGACTGAGCTTGTTGTCGTTACAGGCAATCTCAACACTGTGCGTTACAGGGAAGACATCCTCCTCCCTCATGTGGTACCCTTTCTGCCGGCTCATCCTGACATGACCCTCCAGCATGACAATGCCACCAGCCATACTGCTCGTTCTGTGCGTGATTTCCTGCAAGACAGGTGTGTGAGTGTTCTGCCATGGCCAGCGAACAGCCCTTTTGTTCAGGGACACATTATTCAATTGATGTTAGTCACGTGTCTGTGGAACTTGTTCAGTTTATGTCTCAGTTGTTGTATCTTATGTTCATACAAATATTTACACATGTTAAGTTTGCTGAAAAGTTGACAGTGAGAGGATGTTTATTTTTTTGCTGAGTTTATATAAAACACAGGAAATCAAGTTTACTGCACTGGGCCTTTAAGCTCATTCTTGAAGTGCATATTGTACCTTCACACAAGTATATCCTCAAGATACTTTTGAAACAGTGTTATATCATTGATAAATGTCATTTTGGTTGTTTGGTTTATTACAGACCTATCCTCCATCACCTCCACTCTTCATAAGGCCAGATATCGCTGTGGTCCTCCACCTGACCCAACAACCTTCTACGCACATGGAATAGAGAAGTAAAGAGTAACAGCAGTGAGTCTAGAGGCCTGGCCGGTGTGAAGGGTGAGAGTAACAAACATGAGTGAGACAGAGGCTTTACTTGCGCTGGTGATCTGCACTAAAGAGGTTTTCCTTTCCTACCAGTCAAAGATCCATGTAGCAGACATGAACATACTGGGCCAGGAACAGAAGATCAGCCCCGGTACAGAACATCTTGCAGTCTCCAACAGACCAGCTCAAAGTCCTGTGGTCCAGGGCAGACCAACAGCTGAGCCCCAAGACCAGCACAGAGGGTATGCTTGGCTTTGGGCGTAAGGCCACCTCCCAGTTGACCCCATCAAATCTGTAAGATTCCTGTTCATATCCTGTCTAGAAACATTAGTGGAATACACAGACCCCTGGCCCATTTAGCATGCAGAGTTGGTTGCATGGCAATTGTTGACGAGTGATAGGTAAAGTGACATGGTCAAAGATTGATTGTCATCTTACACAGGTCATCTGGGATCAGACACTAAATAGATGAGGATAGGAGCGCACCGCTGTCATTTTAAAATTAGAGCCAGTCATTGTATTTTAATTGTGAGCATGTAACATTTGTTCCGATTGCAATTTAAAAGACAATGATATCCCATTTTACAAAGGATGTACACCCCTTCACCAACGGGAGAAACAGACTGTGGGTTATCCCAAGGGTGTCAATAATATTAGCATGTACTCTGAATGACACGACTAAGTTAATGTCACAACTTAACTTCCCATTCCACATCAGCCAATCATGGCTCTGCCTGGTGTTCTCACCCCCCCAGCTACTTGTGCTAGTTACACCATTTAGCTCTGATGGAACAGCCTGGGAATACCCAATTAAAATGTTGTTATCCATGTTTAAAATGCTGGGCACTTAAGTATACAATGTGCATGTCATGTAGTAAATTCAGTGTGGTGTAGACCACCAGAACCTCCATTTTAAAATGATTTATGTTTACCAAAAACCACCCAATTTGACACCACATTTTGTAATAAAGTTTATTTACAGGTTGTAGAACAAGGAAGTGTCTGTACTTATGTACACTTGTGAAATTGTGAAGGACTACAGTACACATACAAAAAGACATACAGGACACAAGAACATTTAAAAGTTGAAAGTGCTTTGGTTCTCAGGAATTTGGAAGGCGTAGCCGTCAGTTGTGATTTCTGGAGCAACAGACTCATCCTCCTCATCCTGAAAGCAAGACAGATGGTGTCAACCAGAATAGTTTTAAAATTGGCAGAGTATCATGGCAGAGTTTCACTCAAAAGAGCTGTACTCTACCAATAACACCTGAAGCTTGGGGAATAAAACCAGGCTTATGGTCAATGTCTCCTTTTGATAACAATCAGCCGCTTCACCCATGAATGGACCTGAAAGACGTGAGACAAGCTAGAGGACATAAGTGTATTTGGACTTTGTCATTGCTTGGTGAAGGTCTCACCTCGCCAGAGAAGTACTTCTCGATGAGGTTGAGAGAGGCCTTGTAGACCATCTCGTTCTCGTGAGACTGCAGCGCCTCAATCTTGTCCAGGCCACCACACTCCTCGATCATATCGCACAGCTTCTCCACCTCGCCGATCTTCTCTCCTGCCTAAGACGTTTAGTATGGGTTTTTACACACACGCGAATCCACAGTACCCATTTCTAATTTTAAAACCAATAAACATAACATGCACATTCAAATGTTAAAATCAATGCTAAAACATGAATGTCTCAACAACCGGGCTACAGAAGTTACTTGGAGTGGTAGCTCCCATGCATAAATCGCAGAGATTAATATTTGCCGGTCAATCAAAACCCACAGATCAGCACGGTCCAGCTGTCTCTAGGAACCACTCGGCAAACTGTCAGTGTTATAGGGTGCTCATTAACCATAATGTGTTACTGATAGAATTCTGGGTTATAAGAGGGACATCTTGACCTTCATAATGATTGTGTCATCACTTAAGCTCTACCCATTGGTTCTTCTAACAGACCAGAGATGAACTTACCAGGAAGATGTTGGTTATGGCGTCCAGAATGACCAGGATGGTCTTGCTGTCCTTAGCAGAGAGCAGGTTGAGCAGGGGCTCCAGCACATTGGCCTGTACCAAATAGATCACCTGATCCACTGTCCCCCCGCTGGTGTAGTTGGTGATGGCCCACACCGCCTCCTTCTGGGTCTTGTAGTCTCCCTGGTTGAAGAAAGACAAATGAGGCAAGGTCATAGAGCTAGGGGACTCATCTTTGTATTTGTGCCATTGTAGTGTCTATGACAGCACCATCAACACCATTGAGGCCATATCAATTTTGGAGCAGTCAATTTCCTTCATGATTGGCTGATCACTCCTGATGTCCCAGTTGGACATGACTCCAACAGGTTAAACAGGAGAGATCAGCCAGTGAAGTCCCAACAGTTGAGTACATTCATATGGCACTGCCCATGCTAACAACATTTTGGCCACTAGAGGCCGCTATCAATCTCGATGGGCAGGGCTCACGTCATGCAAAGACTCATTTCTGCTGTCGGCACCCTCAGACAAGGAGTGCAGATGTTTGTGGAGCAGCACAACAGAAACAAGGCATAAGATCAGTAAGCATGAAACCGAGGAAAACAGTCGAACGGGGAGGTCAAATCTGGGGCTGCATGTAGCAATAGTCTAGGTCCTAAAGGGACAAATTAATCTAGTCGATCAGCCCTCGATGCATAATAGCCCCTGAATGGTTTGCCCCCTAATGAAGAACCCTTGTCGTACCTTTTTGAGGATGTCCACCAGCAATGGAACGAGGCCGGCGTTGAGGACTTCCTGGATCTGGGTGTCCTTGCCAGCCGTGACGTTGGACAGGGTCCAGGCCGCCTCCTTTTGGATGTTGGACTTGTGGTGGCGGAGCAGCGCGGGGAACATTGTCAGAGCGCCTGAGTTCAGCACACACTGCGTCTGCTCATCTGTGCCAGTCACAATGTTGCCCAGCGACCGCAGAGAGGGAGTCTGGGACAATGGGAATTTAAAAATAAAGGGGGAGGGGGGGGGGTCAGGATTTGGATGCAAGCTACACAGTTGACTCATGTCTGTGACAACAGGCTTTCCTCAGTAACTTGGAATGTCTCAACAACCGGGCTAAGGAAGTTACTTGGAGTGGTAGCTCCCATGCATAAATCACAGATAATTTTAATATTTGCCTGTCAATCAAACCCCACAGATCAGCAGTCTCTAGGAACCACAAGGCAGACCACTACAGGTGCAATCAAAAATGTAAAGCCTGGTAACCGTGGAAAAGGGACGTACCACGATGGTGAGCTCCCCGGAGCCGAGCAGCTGGACGAGGCGGGGTACCAGGCCGGCCTGCACCACTACTTCGATGCGCTCGTTAGGGCCGTCCGTCAGGTAGGACACGGCCCAGCAGGTGTCGGCCAGCACCTCCTTGTCATCGTGGTGGAGCAGGCGCACCAGCGTGGGCAGCAATAGCTGCACAGCCGCCAATGGCGGGGCAGGGTTCTTGTTCCGACAGAGGTTAGACAGGGTCCATGTCACGTTCCTAAGGTAACCAGACTGAAAGGAGCAGGGAGATGTTGTTAGAGATCAATGTGCCACACCGTTACCAGCTATATTTAGATTTATTGGAGGCATCAAATTGAGGTAATGAGCAAAGATGAAGATGAGAAAGCTAAAGCAGTCAACTTTATTATAGCGCATCATAAATCTACCACACCTATTTTACGAGAACCACCAGGAAAAATAGCTGACGAGTGGAATTTTCCACAGCACTTGCTAACAAATTCCACAACAATCCAGAGGTTTTAATCATTATATGTAAACTTACAGAAAACACAGACAGGTCAGGGGCGGCCAGCAGAGTCAGGAGAGGCTCAATGGCGCCGTGTTTGATGACCAAGTCCCTGTAGGTGGAGCCATCACCTATGGATAAGGAGGAATCAGGCCATGTCAAAAATGTGGTCACAGAAGACCGTTGACCTGGCATACAACCAGAGTAAGGAGGCTTATTGCAAAAGGTATATTGAACTAACATATGTTCAAGTAGTAGAAATTTCAAAAGAGAAATACTGATATAAATTGATATTGTTAACTTCCTGGTAGCAATATCAATATTTATCAGCATTTCTGGTGTAACAAACATGAAGTTCCACACTAAAGTTGCACCAGCGTAAAGATGTTTGAAAGACACAGGGTTTGACAGGAACAGTTATTCCAACAAACACGGGAAAAGCTTTCAGATCACTCTTCCTGTACTATCAATGACAATGGCAACAGTCATGCCATAGTCACTTTCGATACAGGTGAAAGTGTGCCCTCTCATACCAGCGATGTTGCCCAGGGCCCAGACAGCCTGCTCGCTGATGTGGGGGTGCGGGGACATCACCAGGCTGATGAAGGCGGAGATGGCTCCTCCGTCCACCACTGCGGTGGTTTGGTCCGAGTTGCCAGATGCGATGTTGGTCAGGGCCCAGGCCGCCTCGAACTGTATGGGAGGACACTCAGCCAGGCCCAGGAAGCGGACAAAGTTTGAGATGAGCCCGGCGTCGATAATGCGATCAATGGGAGGGTGCCTCTCTCTGGACAGCAGCTTCCTGTGGTGGAAGAAGGCCGGGTCGAAAGTCTTGGTTAGGGGTGGACAAGGCCTACAGTCAGAACGGAAACAGTGATTACCCAACACCGGTTTCCAATGGAAAGCTTAGTGACTTACCTGGCTGCCTGGGTAGCCTGCACCTGATGATCTAGGCTTTGGCTATTTACACCAGCCACAATCTCCTCAACCGTCCAGTGCTGTGCAGGCTATGGAAACATGGCAGGATTACACATTAAATACATGACCTGGCACGCCCTCTGTGGAGCGTCTGCATGCGTATCAATGGAAAAAAGTGACAGAATATAGGCACTAGCTAACAGGCCTCTGATCGAGTACAAGACAGAAAAGCACCAAATCAATCTATTGGGAAGAGGGACAGCTTTGGCTTGCTCACCCTTTGTTGATGGCATGTACAAAGTCATAATCCAAAACTTGCCATTGCCCGTTTTACTTTCAAATAAGGGTAGTTACAATATGGATACAAAATATTACCTGTGCATTTTGGTCCTTCTCTTGGAGTGGAGATGTAGGCTCATCTGGGCAGATACTGACGTTCCTTCTTTTGAGAAGCTGGTCATCTTTCTTTGCCTTTCGAAGTTCGACATTGACCTCGACTCTTCTGCGCCTCAATTCCTGCAGATGAACAGTCAAGTAAGCATGGTTCTAGACAAATGGCAATACTGTAAACTAGGTGTTAATGATTGACTAATCAATCAAGATATAGGCATCAATGGCGATATCAACTTACGTTGGTATCTTTGCCCTTGTTTTTGAATTGGGTGATACGATCGGCGTCGTTCGCAGTTGTCGACATTGTTTTCGTTGCTTATTGAACAAGACGATGAGTTCACTGTAGTGTTGATCACTAAGGTAATGGGGGGACATTTAAATGTTAGCTCTGTGCCCGTCTTAAATAAAATAACCAACGTTCTCCTAGTTAGCAAGACAGTTCCGCTTTCCTGCTGCCCGGCGAACTATAATCTGACGTAGACCACCATGTGGCCGGTTGAAACCGCTTAAATGTACCATTTAGTCATAACCAGTACACCAGAAAATCAGTCATAATGTAACACTATGTCAACGCATATCACTTATATCGAATGCACCCAGTAACTATAATAGTTTTACCATTAAAATAAACCAGAACTAACAAAAGCATATGGACCGCACTCACCTTGTTCTTGTTCTTACTGGCAATGACGTCAAACGTGAGACCGACTTTAAATTTCCGGCTTTCTCGATCTGTGATTGGCCCATTCGAGTCAAAGCACCTCTTCATTGGCCCCTTTTTGAAAAAGTCAAAAAGAGTCACTGGTGGTGATGCGCTGTTATCGCGAGACGATACTACAGTTTTTCACAAAGTGTGACTAAATTTGCCTGCGACATTTCGCAGAGCACAGTAGTTTGGTTAAACCTGGTAGCAAATATGTTCATCATGAAATAAAATATACCCATTCTATGGAACTTTTCATGCATTTGGCGTCATGTTTTCAGAGTTATAAATTGTGCCTGTGCTCACTCGGAACGTGATGACCCAGTGGCCTAATGGATAAGGCATCAGCCTCCGGAGCTGGGGATTGTGGGTTCGAGTCCCATCTGGGTCGTATTTAGTTTCCGTTTTACGTTAAATGACATAGCACATTATAAATGATTGATAATAGCTACATGGATTATAAAACCGGATGAATGCACTCCGACAACAATTTGTCTCATATAAATGTGATTGCATTTGCAAACGTCACAACTAAGCTATGGAGCCTTGACCCACGAAAATGTACCATACAAATCAATCACATACATAGCAATAAGGTTTAATCACGACTTTAATACAAATGTTTGAAATTTGCAATACCCACGAGCATCCAAGCGTCGCCTCGCGGTTTGTAACATTGTGTCCAAAAGGGGGCAGTGGTTCTACGCGTTTGACTTTTACCGGTATAGGCTACACATTCACAGTGGCAAACAGAATTGTATTTATTTATTTAACCTTTTTTTTAACTAGGCAAGTCAGTTAATTAAGAACAAATTCTTATTTACAATGACGGCCTACCAAAAAGGCAAAAGGCCTCCTGCGGAGATGGGGGCCTGGGATTAAAAATACAAAATAAATACAATATAAATATAGGACAAAAAACACATATCAAAACAAGAGAGACAACATAGCACTACATAAAGAGAGACCTAAGACGACAACATACCAACGCAGCAACACATAACAACACAACATGGTAGCAACACAACATGACAGCAGCACAAAACACGGTACAAACATTATTGGGCAGAAACAACAGCACACAATGGTCAAGAAGGTAGAGACAACAATACATCACGCGAAGCAGCCACAACTGTTAGTAAGAGTGTCCATAATTGAGTCTTTGAATGAAGAGATTGCGATAAAGTTGACCAGTTTGAGTGTCTGTTGCAGCTCGTTCCAGTCGCTACCTGCAGCGAACTGAAATGAGGAGCGACCCAGGGATGTGTGTGCTTTGGGGACCTTTAACAGAATTTGTCTGACCGAACGAGTGTTGTATGTGGAGGACGAGGGCTGCAGTAGATATCTCAGATAGGGGGAGTGAGGCCTACAAGGGTTTTATAAATTACCAGTGGGTCTTGCGACGTGTATACAGAGATGACCAGGTTATAGATCAGTATAGAGTGCAGTGATGTGTCCTATAAGGAGAATTGGTGGCAAATCTGACGGCCAAATGGTAAAGAACATCTAGCCGCTCGAGAGCACCCTTACCTGCCGATCTATAAATTACGTCTCCATAATCTAGCATGGGTAGGATGGTCATCTAAATCAGAGTTAGTTTGGCAGCTGGGGTGAAAGAGGAGCGATTACGATAGAGGAAACCAAGTCTAGATGTAACTTTAGCCTGCAGCTTTGATATGTCCTGAGAGAAAGACAGTGCACCGTCTGTCCATACTCCCAAGTACTTGTATGAGGTGACTACTTCAAGCTCTAAACCCTCAGCGGTAGTAATCACACCTGTGGGGAGAGGGGCATTATTCTTACCAAACTACAAGACCTTTGTTTTGGAGGTGCTCAGAACAAGGTTAAGGGCAGGGAACGCTTGTTGCGGACCTGCTCTCATTTCGTACAGAGAGGAAGATGCGAAGCGAGAGGGATAATTGTGCCCAAAATCTGTCTTCTCCAGCAGGTGGCGTTTTTTTTCACTCACCAAGCGAGGAGTTTTTGTATGGAGATCAATAAGCGTGTCGAATTCGGTTACAAAAAATGTAATGTCCTTATTTGCTACGTGTGGATTATTTGATCGAATATACATTTCGTAATGATTGCGTTGTTATGAGTGTACTGAAATAAGTAGGACACGTGACATCCCGGCAACTTTGAGAAAAAAAAACATTTTATATAGGAGTTGTGCCTGATCGTCACTAGTTACTACAGCCACAACGTCTTAACACGGCAATTATTAAAATGTCTCTTTTAAACATTTATTTGAAACCTAACCATAACCACACCTCTAACCTTATGCCTAACTATAATCTTAAATTAAGACCAAAAAGCTCATTTTTGTTTTCATTAATATTTACTATAGACATATTTTGACTTTGGGGCTGAAGTAACTAGTGGAAACGTTCACACGCGAATCTGTCCCACCTGATCTTGCCGCCTCCTGACTGCCTCCCATTTTTGAAGACATTTATTTTCACTGTTAGAGCGGGTATTAGAGTATCAAGTCAATATAATGGATCATCTGTGTTGAGGACCAAAACCAGGCCATTGGTACTTTTCAGATGTAATTTACATAACAATCGCTAACTGTGAACTTTAACACCATGTTACTTTTTTTTTAAATGACTGGGCAAATGCAACAGCCTATCACAATCCGTAAAAACTAATAATCATTATCATCAGTAATTAGTGGAATTAAAGGCTAAAATATGGGCCACGTTTTAAAAAAAATGCCCTCACACACAGTAGCCTACTAAAGACCGAAGGGCGTTTCATGCATGGAATTTGGAATTTAATAGGACCTCTATGGCTTCATGAATGAAGTGTCCCTGATGTCACTCTATTTACCTCACGCCTCCCATTCCAGGCTCGAGGCATATAAACCTCAGGAATTCAGAGACACTCCAGCAGACTTCGAAGTTGGTCCAATAGTACTTTTCAGGATGACAGTGATTATTCTACTCCTGCTGGTACTTGCTTTTAGTTTTTCTGACGCGGAGGACAATGGTAAGTCGGGTAACAATTCTTGCTGCTTTCCAACTGTCTTATTACATTTACATGTTACATTTTAAGGAGAAGAATGGTGAA
The DNA here is from genome assembly GCF_021184085.1 of Oncorhynchus gorbuscha. NCBI lineage: Eukaryota > Metazoa > Chordata > Actinopteri > Salmoniformes > Salmonidae > Oncorhynchus > Oncorhynchus gorbuscha. The sequence goes on along the minus strand of NC_060190.1, from coordinate 17,528,155 downwards.
GAATGGTGACAGTATTATTGTAGATCAGAAGATCCGTTAGGAAATAGCAAGTTTTAAAACGAATATACTTGGAAACCTTTTTGTATCTATTGTAAATGTGATGACATGGTGATTTTATAAAGCATTTTCCCAGAGGTGCAATAAAGAATAAATAAAATGTCGATTTATCACATGCGCCGAATACAACTTTAGTAATAGACATGACTAAATGCTTGCTTACGAACCTTTCCCAAATGATTCAGTTTAAAAATAATAATAAAAAATATTACCCAACACGAGGAATAAAATACACAAGAGTGGAGCTATATACAGTGAGTACCAGTAACCTACCAGATCAATGTGCAGAGAGAGGTACGAGGTCTTTGAGGTAGATACAGTCTGCACATGAAGTCAGGGTGAAGTGACTAGGCATCCGGATAGATCATTAATAAGAGTAAAATAAGGAAAAGAATAGCAGCAGCAAATTATGAGTTTAAAAGTGTCTGTGAATGTGCGCGTGTGTCATGTGTGTATGTTTTTTGTGTGGGAGTGACAGTGTAGTGTGAGTGTGTTAATGGTGTGTGTATATAACATCTAGCGAGTGTGCATAGGGTCAGTCAGTGCAGGTAGTTTGGGTATCCTTAATTTACCTTTTAACAGTCTGGCTATTTAGCAGTCTTCTGGCGTAGGGCAGAAGCTGTCTCGGGGCCTGTTGGTCTGAGAGCTGATGCTCCGGTACCGTTTTCCGAACGGTAGCATAATGAACAGTCTATGGCTTTGAGTGGCTGGAGTCTTTGGCAATTTATCGCGCCTTCCTTTGACACAGCTTGATATGAGTTCCTGGATGGCAGGACTTTATGTATATTTATGTTTGGAATTAAAGTACATTTTATGATTGATATTTAAAAATATATATATTTCACGAATATAAGCCTATAATTAAATCTCTGACATATCTATTTAAATATTTGTATATGCTACTTTGCAACAATATAATAATCTGAAATATGCATATCATATAGTTGGAATTCACAAAAAGAGTGACATTCTCCTAATCTGACAACTATCGGTGTCAGGCAGTTAAAGCTAGTTCGAATGACAAAGCATACTGCCACTAGACATTTACGTAATTTAGCACACGCTCTTATCCAGAGTGATTTACCGGAGCAGTTAGGGTTACGTGCCTTACTCGAGGGCACATCAACAGATTTTTCACATCGTAGGCTCGAGGATTCGAATCAGTGATCTTTCAATTACTGGACCAACGCTCTTAACTGCTACCTCCTGTCAATCTGCCACCCCATGATGTCGATTTTGATCATTGAGTCTACAATGATTTGATCATGTGAATGTTTTACTTTACTTTTGGGTGTTTGGCTTGTGTGCTGACAGTAAGACTATACATACATACTTCTAAGATCTGGATGAAAATGGCTTTATAAATGACAATGTAATATCAATATATTAGATTATATGGTGACACAAAAAAACCCCACAATTGAATAGAATATGTGCAGTGCACTTTGCATGCTTTAGTTCAGTGCCCACAATCTTTTTATTGTTTATTTGATGTTACCAGGTTAGTCTTATTGAGATGAAATATCTATTCTACAAGAGACCTGGCCAAATATCACCACACATTTACAGCATAATAAAACACAAAGCATTACAGTTTAAAGATTGAGCAGGCATTACTTTGGAGGTGTGGTGCACCCTGGGGTCAGAACATTGACAGCCCCCACTTCATTGTTCACCATAGTTGTTACCCTAGCTTTAAACACATTCAAGGAGACAGGCTCTTGTAATTTCATGCCCTTTTGTAGTTTCTTCTAAGTGGAAGGGGCAGAGAACTGGAATGCTTTTTTTTACTCAGCTCTGACAGTTAAAAAAAAATATTGATAGTCTCAAGCTATTGCTTATATTAAGAAGCAGTCAACTGTACTCAGAACCTTATATGATGGAGGTATGATATGGGGCCATTGATATGATACATTTATAATATACTGCTGGGTGTAACTGTCCTTGCCTGCTTTATCCAGAGCTGTTCTCCGTGATAAGCACCCCCCCTGAGAAGGGCCAGAGTGTTTTACCCGACCCTGGCCAGAACCAGAGCACAAGGCTAGGGGCCAAAGACCCCTCTCTTACCATCAACGAGCCCCTGGAAAAGAGCAGCAAAGCTGGGGACCCCAAGTACGCCCTCCACCCCCTTCCCTCTGGGGTCTGGCCCAAGCACAGTGACCCTCGCCCCGGCCCCCACAACAAGAGCAAGAAGGGCCCTAAAAATGACCGACTGATCGAGCACAACAGCGAGAAGAACCGCGGCGAGGCCAGTCTAGCACTTCCCAAAACGTCACTTACCGCTGCTACCAACCGCACACAAAAAGTAAACGTGGACCCTTACCGAGACCCCCACACTTACTTCAACAACCCCCCCGCAGATTGACCCGGACAGTCACCCCAACTCCAGACCCAGGGGCCACCCCCACATTCACCCAGCCACCTCCCCTCGCAGGGACCCCCCAACCAGAAAGCTGGACCCGGAGGAGAATCGCCCTGGAGGGAAGTCCAGTCTGTACCAGTCTGGCGGCGCCAACCGGAATAACAGCCGCTCATCTGTGCTCCTCAACCGTCGCTCCTCCAGCCTGCTCTACCACTTCGACATCCTGAAACGAGGTACGGAAAGTGACACTGCACCCCCACACTATGTATGGTACAAAGGGGAGTCGTCACAGTGAGTCTGCTGAGATTTCGGGATAGTTAGCTAATTACCTCTCCAGCCAGAAGTTGCTGCCTACATCTGGATTGAATATGTCCCTTTGTGTGAAGTCTTGGGGGGTGAGAGGTCATGATAGCAATGCTAAATATGCCTAAGTGAGATCAGTTAGGATACAGTAATTAAGGGGTGAGACCGGAGCGGGGTGGAGGGGGAACGTGGAGCCCCCTCCTGCGGTATGCGATGCCTGGGTTCTGTAATGACAACCCTGGTCCTTCGAATGACACTGGAATGAAGTCTGGCTCCACACAAGCAGGAAAGGCACGGTCGGTCACACTCTCTCCTTCTTCTCATCTGTCTCTCTCTTTCCTCTTTGTCTCCCTGACTCACAGAGTCTGACTTCACTCACGAGGCCGTCTGCATGAGTGAGTGCAGGAAGGAGAAGGAGGAGAGAGACCACTACTGCTACAGTGAATTTGGTGAGTGTGTGTGTGAACGATGGTTAGACTATTGTATGAGAGTGAGATGGATGGCCTGACCATCTCTCCATAAAGACGAAGTGAAGTGAAGGAATAGGAAAAGGGGACAAAATAAGGACATGACACAATGTCTGGTGTTGTCTATTTGCAACCTGCCAATAATGCTGTAGTTTAGACTGGATTGACAGACATTCCCTTTGGTCATGTAGAGTCTTCTCACCATGGTGCAGGGTGAAGTTGCCCCAAAACGCTGATCTTTGGTCAATTTCGCTGATCCTAAATCTGTACCTATGAGTGCTCTGTGCTACTATCCACTTTAGAGTTAAAAACAATGACCTTCACTTTAATTTGACCATTTACCTTTGACATTTCAGCCGTCAATGGGATCGTTCATGACATAGACATGGTGCGTAAGGGGATTAGACTCATCACACTGATGGTGAGCAGCGATGGCTTCTACAAGATGAGCCGTCTCTACGTCACTCCAGACAGCTTCTTTCTCAAAGTGCGTCTCCTAGTCCTGGACACCTACAAATGTAGCAAGCCTTGTCCTGACATCAAACTAGGTAAGTGTCAACTTAAGGAACCAATAAATTCACCCCAACTATCACCCTATCCCCTTAATCAAGGCTCTCCAACCCTGTTCCTGGAGAGCTTCCCTCCAGTCCAGTGGTAATTGGGGCGGCAGGTAGGATAGTGGTTAGAGCGTAGGGGATGTAACCAAAAGGTTGCAGAATCTCCAAGGTAAAAATCTGTCGTTCTTCCCCTGAACAGGGGCAGAACGACAGTAGGCTGTCATTGGTAGGCCGTCATTGTAAATAAGAATTCGTCCTTAACTGACTTGCCTAGTTAAATAAAGGTTACATAACTAACCTGATTCAGTTCATCAACCAGCTAATTATTATAATCAGGTGCGCTATATTAGGGTTGGAGTGAACCTACAGGATGGTAGCTCTCCAGGAGCAGGGTCGGAGTGAACCTGCAGGGTTGGAGTGAACCTACAGGATGGTAGCTCTCCAGTAGCAGGGTTGGAGTGAACCTACAGGATGGTAGCTCTCCAGGAGCAGGGTTGGAGTGAACCTACAGGATGGTAGCTCTCCAGGAGCAGGGTTGGAGTGAACCTGCAGGGTTGGAGTGAACCTACAGGATGGTAGCTCTCCAGTAGCAGGGTTGGAGTGAACCTACAGGATGGTAGCTCTCCAGGAGCAGGGTTGGAGTGAAAACCAACAGGATGGTAGCTCTCCAGGAGCAGGGTTGGAGTGAAAACCAAAAGGATGGTAGCTCTCCAGGAGCAGGGTTGGAGTGAAAACCAACAGGATGGTAGCTCTCCAGGAGCAGGGTTGGATTGAAAACCAAAAGGATGGTAGCTCTCCAGGAGCAGGGTTGGAGTGAAAACCAACAGGATGGTAGCTCTCCAGGAGCAGGGTTGGAGTGAAAACCAACAGGATGGTAGCTCTCCAGGAGCAGGGTTGGAGTGAAAACCAACAGGATGGTAGCTCTCCAGGAGCAGGGTTGGAGTGAAAACCAACAGGATGGTAGCTCTCCAGGAGCAGGGTTGGAGTGAAAACCAACAGGATGGTAGCTCTCCAGGAGCAGGGTTGGAGTGAACCTACAGGATGGTAGCTCTCCTGCCCTACATGGTGCAGTAGTAGACCATATAGGTATTCAAGAGTATTCAAATCCTGTCCTGGTTGTCTGAAGTACTGCTGGTTTACTGTTCTATGTGATCATTAATAGCACACAACTGGTGTCCCAGGTCTAAATCAGTCCCTGTTTAGAGGAGAACAATGAAAAAAAGCATTGGAACTGGCTTTGCGGTCAAGTTATGAATTTGAGGGATACAAGGTTCCACCATGGTTACGTTCCGATATCAACACTAGCATATTACTTCTAATCGATTCCCAATACATTTCTCCATGCTATATGGTATGCTAGTATAGTCAATGGTACTGAACTCATGTCTACCAGTTGAGCAGAGAGACCAAATACTGCTAATAAATTCGCTGACACCTTCTCTTACCCCAATGCTATTCTATAGGTAGCCGGTACATTGTAATGGGCCAGATCTACCACCGGAGGCGCCACCTTCCCAATGACCTTCTGGCCCTGCTGGGGGGCAAACTGAAGCCAGGCGACGGCCTCCTGCGCAGCAACAACTACGTTAAGCGCTTCAACAAGAGGAGACACCAGAAAGCCCTGGAGGCTACCCGCTCCAAGTGTAGGTGAAACCAAAACACACTATCGCCCCCTGCAGCGGTGGAAAAGACATTGCAGCCGTCAACATGAAGTGACTGTGACCTATAACCCTACAGCATTTCAGCCGAGACGTAGATGGACGAGGCCAAGGTGTTGTTGTTTTTTTACGGCATGGACCTCCTGCACTTGTCTGTGTCATAATCCAGGTTGAGTGGTAATGTTTTTGCTTGTCTGTCTGTACAGTCTTTGCCTTGTAGCTTTGCGTCCTCTTTGATAGAAGACACAAGTGGAGTCTATATCAAAGGTTCTCGTCTTCAAACCTCTGCTTGAAGTGTTGCCCCATTTCCTCACACTGTTGCTCTCTGTTATTGTGCATGAGCATTTAGTTGGATAGAGGGCACACTTAACAAAGGTAAAAGATGAGCTCTCTAGTATATCTCTTTGTTCATAAGTCTTCTATACTCATTTATTAAGATGTCGTAGTACTTCAAATGATCATTTGTTTCATGTCTGGTACATGAATCGGTCAGATCAGTGCATCCCTCTTATTGGTTTCTTTTACGATTTCAATATTCTGCCAGCGAACCCAGAGTTCTGTTTCAATGGAATAATTTAGGTAGACATTTTCATTGGCTAATTCGATGTAACACAGCTTTTCATCAAAATGTTTTGGTTGTCCCATGTCCACATTTGAAGATGTTGTCCGAGCATGTGAAAGAAGCCCATAATTGCCCTGAGGGAGGAAGACTGCCAACTCCAGCTCCACTATTCATGCGAACACACACATCTCTCCAATTGGCTTGTTCCAGGTTATCCCAATCATCCATGAGAAAGACTATCTGTTCAGATCTAGTTGCACACGGGTGCTTCTCCAATGGCAAGAGTTCAATTACATTTCGCCTTTCGAACTTGGTAGGAAACTCTAAAGGACTTCCTATTGACTGAATGTACAATATCAGCAATCTCCTATTTATGCCTGTAACAAAAGCGGTCGCATCTTCACACTGTTTTGTTCCTGTCATTTGATTGCAGGAAATGCACTTTTACTGTATGTGAAAGAGAAGAGGGGGGTGGGATGTAAGACTGGAAAAGCAGCATCAACAACAACAAACCCCAGAGGAGGGATAAGTTGAGAAAAGAGACCAAACGTAACCTAGTTTTCTAATGTTAAAGAAGTGTACACGTTGAAACATCCGACGGCGATAACAGACTTCATAAGGGAACCTGGTGGTATTAGTGGGTGTTTTTGTAAATCTAATCGCGGGAATCTGATCCCCCCCCCAGGACACCTGGACACACGGATTCAGAAAAGTGCGGCTCTCCTTGCCGGCTCTCTTTGGAGATGGTGAGGTGAAAGCTAATGCCACCTTTGACCCTTATTTGCTCACGCACACACACACACACCCACAACCGATGCGGACAAAGTTCAAAGGAGACATTTGAGAGTGGCCAAGGGAAGGTGAGATGGAGGAGAGAGGGAGGAGGAGGGAAGAGAGAAGGGGAGGAGGAGGGAAGGAGAGAAGGAGAGGAGGAGGGAAGGAGAGGAGGAGGGAAGGAGAGAAGGAGAGGAGGAGGGGAGAGAGAAGGGGAGAGAGGAGGAGAGAAGGAGAGGTGGAGGGAGGAAGGAGGAGAGAGGGAGGAGGAGGGAAGGAGGAGGGAGGGAGGAGGAGGGAAGGAGAGAGGGAGGAGGAGGGAAGGAGAGAGGGAAGGAGGGAGGAAGGAGAGAAGGGAAGGCAAAAAAGAAAGAAGAGAAAGAAGGTTGTAGTGCCTTCAGAAAGTATTCACACCCCTTGACTTTTTCCTCACTTTGTTGTGTTACAAAGTGGGATTAAAATGGATTTAATTGTCATTTTTGGTCAACGATCAACACAAAATACTCTGTAATGTGGAAAAAAATGTGAATATTTATTACAAAGTTATGAAAAATAAAATACTAATATATCTTGATTAGCTAAGTATTCGCCGCCCCATAGACAATACATGTTAGAAACACATTTGGAAGAGGTTACAGCTGTGAGTCTGTAGGTGAGTCTCTAAGAGCTTTACACACCTGGATTATTCTTGGTAACATTCTTCAAGCTCTGTCAAGTTGGTTGTTGATCATTGTTAGAAAGACATTTTCAAGTCTTGCCATAGATTTTCAATCCGATTTAAGTCAAAACTGTAACTAGGCCCCTCAGGAATATTCAATGTCGTCTTGGTAAGCAACTCCAGTGTATATACTGGCCTTGTGTTTTAGGTTATTGTCCTGCTGAATGGTGAATGTGTCTCCCAGTGTCTGTTGGAAAGTAGACTGTACCAGGTTTTCCTCTAAGATGTTGCCTGTGCTTAGCTGTACTCTGTTTATTTTTGTCCTAAAAAACTCCCGAGTCCTTGCTGATGACAAACATACCCATACAATGATGCAGCCACCAAAAAGTTGTTGATCCATCCTCAGTTTTCTCATATCACAACAATTAAACTCTGTAACTGTTTTAAAGTCACCATTGGCCTCATGGTAAAATCCCTGAGCAGTTTTCTTCCTCTCTTGCAACTGAGTTAGGAAGGACGCCTGCATCTTTGTAGTGACTGGGTGTATTGATGCATCATCCAAAACCTAATGAATAACTTCACCATGCTCAAAGGGATATTAAGCATCTGCTTTATTTTGTATTATTTTTTACACATCTACCAATCGGTGGCCTTCTTTGAGAGACATTGGAAAACCTCCCTGGTTTTTGTGGTTTAATCTGTGCTTGAAATTCACTACTCAATTGAGGTACCTTACAGATAATTGTATGTGGGGTACAGAGGTCGGGTAGTCATTAAAAAAGAATGTTAACCACTATTATTGAACACTGAATGAGTCCATGCAATTTATGTGATTTGTAAAACCCATTTTTATTCCTGAACTTATTTATGCTTGTCATAACAAAGGGGTTGAATACTTATTGACTCAAGACGTTTCAGCTTTTCATCTTTTATGATTTTTTTTTTCTACAAACAAAATTCCACTTTTACATTATGGGGTATTGTGTGTAGATCAGTGACACAAAATCTTAATTTGATCCATTTTAAATTCAGGCTGTAACACAACAAAATGTGGAAAAAGTCAAGGGATGTGAATATTTTCTGAAGGCACTGTATGTACATACATCAAGAAAGAGAGAGACCCTGGGAGAGAAAGAGAGATCCTGGGCTCTCCATTCCTGAGGGAAAACTTTGAATGGATGATAAGATAGACATCCAGGCCACAGACCTTTGGTCTGGCCTGTCATCTTTGACTATGAACATACTTAAAATGAGAGAAAAGCCAAAGGTTTGCACTGCGCATATCTCATCTCATACTACATGAAACTAATAAACATGTATTTGTTTTTTTACTCATTGGGTGTCGGTGTGGTCTGTGGGTCTTATTCATGTGCTATCGGTGGGGGCTAACACTCAGCCGAAGCCTTGCAAACACACATTCTTGAATGGCACCACAGAAGTACATATATAATCACTTTTGGATTCATTCCTGACCAGGATGGCTGCCATAATGAACACATTCTGGAATTATGAGGGTCTATGACATCAGCCTCTCTAGTGAATTATAGGATCTCTATGTATGGTGCACACAGATTTGAACTGGAGTGTATAGTTAAAAATACTGTTTCAATCATGATGATAACCCCTGGCGATTAAGTGCCCAAAAACAGGGTCATAATTGGGGTGTAATAGGGGCTCCGTCTGGCCTCGGGAATGATTTTCGAACCAAGCCGTTCCCATGCTTTGAAGTCCATCTGGGAACAGAGCTGGAGAGAACAGATGCAGTCGGGCAGGAAACGGGAGCTCGCTCGCATCTCGGCTACCATCACAGTGGGACAACATTCCTTATGGAGAGGAATAGGGATAAGGGGTTGGGATGGGGAAGAGGTGGGAATTTGTACTAGTTCCTTCCTGTGTGACAGAGAGAGAGAGTTCCAGCCCCCAAGCCACAGTGAGAGGAATTGATGGGACTTGTGGTCATCTGTAGTCCATTTGGTGTCCATGCAAAGCTCTGGATTCAGTTAGGGGTTTGGAGTGAAGGGGGAGCGTGAAGAAGAGAGAGAGGGAGGGGTGTGTGTGTCTTCGGTGAGAGGGGAAGGTTAAAGGAAAACTCTCTTGGTATTTGTGTCATTAGTCCATTGTTGATAATAGTCCCAAAAGGTTTTGCATGTCAGCAATAAAGTTTTCAAGATATGTAACTGAACATCCAGAAATCTGGCCCGTATGATGCATTTTGTAATCATATGATGAAAAACGCAGAATCACATGACGCAAAATGCATGACACGGGACTATATCAACAATGAACTAGTGAAACAAACACCCCCCCAGAAATGTTGGGGTGTTTTCCTTTAATGACAGCGGTGACTTGTGTTCAACACTCCTTTATACAGGGGAAATACAATGTGTGTGTGGGGGTACCCAAAGTATAAGTGCTGCCCTCAGGCATCAACCCCTGCTCTGGACTGGGTAGAAGTTGCATCTAGGCACAGATCTAGGGTCAGCTAATCCTCCACAAATGTCTTACCTTTTGTGGACTCCAGGAAGAGTAGTTGTTGCTTTCTCAGAGGCTAATGGGGATCCTAATAAATACCTAAATACCTGAAACATTACAGGGGGAAATGCAGGGAAGCTGACTCTAGAACAGTGTCTGAGGCAACTTAATTCAACTCCACCGTGGAAAGGGATGAAAAAGGTACAAACTACTTAGTATTCATTATATTATATGTTCCTGACCACGTGACCTGACAGGATGAACAAGTCCGGACAAAACTCCTGGCCCTTAAACACAAATAAATGACAACATAAGAACACAAAACCAAAGAAGACAGCACGTTGGACAATCGATGTCAAAAACATGACTTTATTATCTTGGATGAAATGTCCTATCAAGTACAAAAAAGGATCTCTTAAGAGTTGCCACAATCTGTTAAAAACATAGTATTTTTCCTCTTACATTTACTAAAAAATGTCATATTTTCAGCGATATGAATAAATAAAAACAGATATTGTGATGAAGTTATTAAGAGATGTGTAGAACTGGTTGGTTCTTTAAAAAAGAAAATCTTCAAGAAGAGTCAACATTTTCCACCCCGTTTTAAATCAATATGCACACAATATGCAGCACTTTTAATATAAAGGGCAATTTTACCTAAATGTAGAGTTCACTTTGACAAAAGATAGAGAATATCTATTGAATGTACAGGTAGGCTTAGTTGCTGGTTAAAAATGGACAAAAATAAAAGTACTAATGCTCTAAAAACCTCTAAAATATATTTGTATATTGACAGCCATATTATACAATATGAAATACAAATGGTGGACGATGCATGTAAGAATAGAAACTGGAGTGCATGGTTTAAAATGCAAACAGGTCTGTGAATAGGACTGACAAACAAACAGGCTTCGGTCACCTCATCTCTCAACTCAGTCCACCTCCGAAAAAGTTGTTGGCACTTCAAACCAGGGTTTCGGTTATTCCCATTTCAATTCAGGAAGTAAACTAAAACCCCATTGAAAATGGAAATTTCAGTTCACTTCCAAAACTGAAATGAAATTTACCCCAACCCCTCTTCAAACCTAAGGCTCCCCCCTACTATTAAGTTGATCTTTAAGAGATATTAACTAAGAGCACCAGTGACAACTCCAAAAATGTTCTCCCCCAAACAAACAGTACTGCCGACACAATTATTACAGTTTAGAAGAGTTCCAATTATGATAAAAATGTAAGTTCCTAAAAAAAATCTTCACACAAACCCCAATTTAAAATAAAGATTCCTCAACTTTGACTTTCTGATTTACTGTTCTAGACCACAACATGTTTACTTGATGCAGTGGAAAACTCAAAAGCATTTGACTTAATCCTTTATAGGGGGCCTATCGAGTTGAGAGATGCATGTGATCCAACCTTCTTGACAAACCATTGGGGGAGAGAGAGAGAGGGGGGGGGTTGCGGTGTGGATGGTCAGTACACTTAGGTTAAATATGCCCTTTAACAGTTTTCACATTCTCCAAGTCCATCCTCGGTTATTTTCCTGTGGAAGGACTTCGGAGTGCTTTTCTTGTTTTCATCGGATGAATGTCTTCAATTAAAAATGTTAGAGAAGCCTCTACATGGCGAGAAATAGAGCTTGTTTTCTCTGTCGGCTGTTTCATATACACCAATATTCCCATCTTAGGTGGTAACAAAGAAAAGGATAACAGAAGTTCAACGTCAGAAAAAATGTTTTACAAACAGGATAGCATTTCCACTGTGAGACATGACATAGAAATGGTAACTTGGGACTCTCCATGGCCTGTTTGGAGGTCAGGGCACATACATCTTCAAGGTGGCACCAAGTGAGTTCACGATGATCTAGGATCAGCTCATTCCAAACACAAGCAGCAAGACAGGTGTGTGCTATTTAGACCCATTTCGAATGAGGGATCACGAGATGAGGAAGCAGACACAGCTGGAAAGTGTCAGTGGGTGTCATCCCAAATGGAACCCTATTCCCTTTATAGAGCACTACTTTTGAACCAGGGCCCATATGGCTCTGGTCAAAAGTAGTGCACTATATAGGGAATATGGTGACATTTGGGACATACACAGTCTGAAATGGGAGTTGACCCCCAGGGAAGGAAGAATAGCTGATACAAAAGAGATGTGAGATTAGTTACGGAATAAACAACTTGAAAAGAGTCTACTGCTGCCTTGTTTCGAACTGCCCTTGAACTGCCCATTAGCTTATTGACTTCAGGGGGGTTTTCTCCCGCCATCCCTCCATTTCATCCACCAGATCGGAAGTGCTTTGAAGGAAGGAAACAGGCTGTGAACTGAAAGTCTGAGCCTCCCTCCCCCCGTCTGTTGGGGATGTGGTATCGCCCATCATGAATACTAAGGGTTTGGATAATGGAACCTTCCACTGCCAGTCTCTTCTCTTTCCACGGCCTTAGAGGTGGTTGAGGAGTGGCGAGGGCTCATACGGTTTGGGAACAAGGCCGTTCGGCCTGAAGCACGCGTCGGCTACGATCTTCGAGGAGTGTGTGCTGGTTTTCAACGGGGGTGTAACTCCCACTCCCAAGTCCGACAGGTGTGGTGGTATGTGTGTGGACACGTAAGAAGTAGCCTGGCTTCCCCATTGGAGTACGAGTGTTCAGGAGGAACCACATTGGCAGCCATTTTGACAGTAAGCTTTAGAAGGAGTGCCGACTGTGTATTCTAAGATGCTGTAGACTGCAGTTTGTTGTTATGAGACCTACAGAACGCAGAGAGAAGGGGAAACAGTTGATGTGATCGATTGACGTGGTTTTTTTTTATTAAAAGCTTGACAAATCACAAAATATGCACAAGGGAATACAAAAACAGTTATTGGATGCCAGTGGGGTCAGACGTTTGAGCAGAGAGAGCAGCCATGTTGGTGTAATGTTCGTTTAATGTTCTATATGGCTTGTATATACAGTGAAAACATACCATGTAAAACATGGGACAGTCGAGTTCACCAGAAATGAACTGCAAAGCTACACAAAAAACTATGACCTATATCTTATCATTATTTTTCTTTTTGAACATACAATACTCCTTCACAAAAGGATATAATATGCACATAAAACAATAACATTATACATTAATAATTCAGATAAAAGACTAACTGATAAATGTTGTTAATCTTTTAAAAATGGCCAGCTAAGAGGAGATACAATCTTTGTACTTCATCTACACAATAAATGTACTCCATTCAATTAAATGATAGGTCATCTGCACATGTGGAACTGAGTTGAATACAACATTACATGTGAGAAATGACTTAACATTTTAGCAAAATCTAATCACAACCATGTTGTGAACTAACCTTTTCGATACTTGATATTGTGCCTCACACATCACCAGATTGAGATAAACAGAAATGAACTCAACTTCCATCGAATATCTGTCGTCTTTGAAATGAATGTAAAAAAACCTAACAGATGTTTCCCTTGATTGCTGTTTGTGACCAACATGGCTGCCATTATCAAAATGGAGAAATGTTTTTAAAGTGTCTTTCCTTCTAAAAAATACAAAAAAACACACCTACGGTGGTTTATACTGTAAATATACTTTCTTACAAATAGTTTGATGCTGTTTTTAAAGACATAAAAACAGCAAGGTCCAGGATAGCCTAATGTTTTTTTTTTTAGAGTGACCCCGGCACCCAGCTCAGATTCCAACTACAAGGCCAGACTTATGACATCACAATCTGTAAGAGAGGGAGAGAGAATGGATGACATAAACACATGCAGGTGGAAGCACATGACCATAAGCACACAAACACACAATGCAGGCGGAGGGGAGGAGGTATAGATGCAAAACTACGTGCAAAAGACAGGAGATGGGATGCTAAGGACATTGAGAATGGATTGGACAGCTCTAAAGTGAAAAGGGTGGAATGAGCTCAGAGTTCAAAAGGTCAGAGTTGACTGACGAGGTCTTACCTGCTGGCTTTGAACCCTTTGAGCTTCTGGACGAAGAAGTTCTCAAGGACCTCGGCGCTCTGGTAGAACGGCGAGTCGCTGGGGTTGTAGTAACGGCAGTTGTCGAAGACTTTGGTCATGTCCGCCACGAACTCTGTCAGCTTGATGTAGTAGCGCTTCTGCAACCGCTCCTCCATCGTAGAAAGATCTAGAAGGGAGGAAGACAACAGAACATGAATCACCTCGGACGACTCTTCTCCAGCATCTCGCATAGTTGCTTCAAAAGTAATTGCAGTTTTTGTGGTGTGAATGTTTGATAGATATTCAAGTATTAGTCTGAAAGCGCAATACATCACTTGTACATCAACTTGACTGTCAGAAATCCCAGCTCAACGCCAGATTCAAGCCTCAAACTCTGGCTCGGCCCTTTCAAAGTGAATTACACTGGATGTGACCGAGCGGCCGACCAGTCGATTCTAGCAACATGCTGTCATCGTTATGACATTTGCCTTTGAAAGAAGTTGAAAGTTGACCCTCAATTATTACGATAGGTAGCGAGGTAAGCTAGCAACAAGCCTGGTCCTTCATAATTCCCCAAAGGGCAGCAGTGGTTTTCTCCCGTGTCGTGCCCCGGGGCTCCATTTTAAACAAACATATCCGATTCTTAACCTTCCCTCACCCCCCACCCAGTCAGCAGACCGACCCCGTGCCCATATCAAAGAGGGCCTTCTTCTCCGTCATCAGACTTCATCTACAAACCCCAAACTTACGCCGTCCGGACCGTTGTGGCTAGACTTGGCTTTTCTTTCTGCAGGGTGAAAAGGTTTCTTTTTTGCAGGCGGTGGACTAGAGTTTCCAGGCCCAAGTCGAATGCACTGTAGTGTAGAAGGGGGCTACTGTAGTGTCCAAGTGTAGAAGTCTCTGGGGTTTTTCCGCCAGCTCATTAATGGTTTGTTTGTGTGGAAGTTCAAAAAGGCCCTGTTGACACAAGTCCGCCTTTTACATGGGCAGTTTGATCTGAGTTGGAGGCCTTTCCTCTCGAGCAGGGCGATGGGGTGTGTGTGTGTGTTTGGGGGTGTGTTTGTGTGTAACAACTTAGGAGTCCCTTGTGATGACTATTCACAAGGGACAACAGCACCTCTTTTTACAATGTTGAATCAATGCAAACCGGCAGAACTCTCCCCCCACTCACCCATTGGTTCCTTAATGACTCCGTAGTAGTCTGGGGCATCGTTCGGGTCCACTGGCTCCAGGAACGGCCACGCCATTTTGTGAGCCTGAGAGAGGTAGGGAGAGAGAGAGAGGGAGAAAGAGAGAGGAGACACTTGAGAGACGTGCAGAAAAAGAAGGAAAACAAACAGAGGTTGAAAATGTCATTGGAAGCAGCTGGTTCAACACAGATGTGCTCCGTCTACGTCCGTGCCATGCGGACACAGAGGAGGAGGGGAAGAAGAGAGACGAGAAAAGGAAGAGGGTGGAAAAACCCCCGTAGCCAGGGCAGTTGTCCAAGTGCCGCCCAGGGGACCAGCGTACAGATCAGATAAGAGATGAGAACAGAGGAAAGCTTTGTTTTGTACCGTCCCGACGCTACGCTAGGTAGAGAGGGAAGGGAGGAGGGAAGGAAGGGGTGGCATACCTGTAAGGAGCGCAGGATTCTCCTTAACCCCTCGTTATCCTTGTCAGTGAGCGGCGTGAGCACGGTCATGGCGTCCTCTGTGGACTGGCACTGCGGACACACGTACTGGTCGATGTGGTTGGCCTCGCTCTGCAGGATGCCCACGCAACGGCCGTGGTACCAGTTCTGGCAGCGGTCGCAGCCGATGTAGAACCTGAGCGGGGGCGGGGAGGAGGGTGGCAGGGGTGGGTCACGTTCATTGTGCTTGACGAACACGACCCTGGTTTCTGTCCCAAGTCTGATTGTAGAAATAGACTCTGGCGTGTCTGAATACCCTAGTCGCATTCTAAATAGGCTGCATTTTGGGTACGTAGCACGTAGTACAATTAGCACACAGTAAGTCGTTTTAGTCAGTGGTGGGCAAGACAGATTTCGGACACGGCCAACGTCTCGACATAAGGAATTCAAGCTGTTACATAGAACAACCTTCAACCTTAGACATCAAAGGAAATATGAAACAACACGATCTATAACTGAAACTAAACAAAAGCTCAACCGATATCACCATCTAATAGACACTATTGTACGTTTTCGCCCATGAGGAACCATACAGACAAAAAACACACACACACAGTCCTATGCACTTACTGTGCTTCGTCGTAGGGCGTTCGGCAGATGCAGTAGAGCTCCTCGGTCTTTCCCTCCTGGGCCCGCTTGCACTCGCTGCAGATGTAGTCGTCCATCTTCTTGGCGTCCTTCTCGGTGACGCCCACACACTCGCCGTGGTACCAGTTGGTGCACAGGTCACAGCCAATGTAGAACCTGGGAGAACACAGGACGTGAAAGAATGCCAAATCACTATGGGGTCATATGAGGTCATCGTAACCACCATGGTTTCAGGTGCGTTTGTTAGGAATGTATTGAATGCCATTCGTGTGTTGCCACAGTGTTTCAACTTCCTGGTTGCTGACATTTCAGGAAGATAAATAATGGAGAGTCACCTGTTAAAGTCCTAACACACCGCAATAGTTTCAGGTGAAATTGATCTTCACATCTGATAATGTTTGAGCTTTCCCGTAAATGGTTAATGGTATACATTTTGACCGTCTCTTCAGAGAGGCATCGGCGGTAGCGTACTATACATTTAACGTGTTTGAACAATATTGAGGCTCCTCAGAAGGGCTTTAGACAAGGGTCATGTTTGAGGTACATAAACGTTGGGTATGTCCCAAATGGCGCATATTCCCTAGTGCACTACTTTTGACTACAACTCAATGGACACCCTAATTCCAGTATAGTGTACTGCTTTTCACCTGGTTAGGGAATAGGGTGCCATTTAAAACACAGCTGGTCTCTTACTTGGACTCGTCGTAGGGCGTTCTGCAGACACAGTAGAGCTTGGTCTCCTTCTTGCTGTCTGAGGTAGTGGTGGTGATCATCTTCTTCTTCTTGGCGTTAGCCGTCGACGCCGCGTCCCTCTCCTCCTCCCGCTTCCGCTTGTGGACGAAGGCCGCCGGGTTGAGTTGGGAGGTGTGTATGAGGGCATGATGCTTGTGCGCGGCGGCGGCCGCCTGGTGGGCGGCGGCCTGGGCCCTTTCCTTGTCCCGCCGCAGCTTGGCGAGGTCCCTCCTCAGCTCATCCTGTGGAAGGAGATAAGGGTAGAAAGTAAGATCAGAGAGTTGGACATCTGTGCGCAGCTCTGCTACCATGTGTCCATCATGAGTACAGTATCTTCATGGGAGAATGCCATGTGTGTGTGTGTCTGACCTGCGTCTCCAGCTGCAGCTCCTTGTCCAGCAGGGCTCTCTTCTTGAGGATCTCGGCCTTGAGCGTCTCCTTGTGCCGGCAGAGCAGCGACGACAGCTTGGTGGCGTTGGCCTTGGTCCTCTTCTGCTCGCCTGCTTCCTCCTTCTTCCTCTTCTTGACCGCCTGCTTCTCGTCCTTGTCGATCTTGTCCAGGATGAACTTCATCACCTGGTTGCACACAATCATCCTGGGTGGAAGGGGAGAGAGACAACATGTTACAAGCCTTATAAGACATTATAAAGGCTCCTATACGCTTATAACAAGTTTAGCATTATACTGCCAGCCACACAACATCCTGGGGGGAGGGGGATAGACGTAACATATTATAATACTTGTTATGAGATATTGTAAAGACTCATACATGCTTATAGACATTTATAAAGATGAATACCAACAGGAACCCAATCATCCCGAGGGAAGGGGTGGATGGGATTTTAAAACATTTTGTATTTCGGTGACAGGGACAATGTACAGTCTTCCTTTCAGTGTTCCCATCGATGTAACAGGAGAGTTGGCTATGAAGCTCATTTTCATCCATAGTCCAGTGAAGGACATTTTGAAGTTAATATATTTTGGGGGGTTATTCAAATGATCAAAGATACATTGACTTGACTTGAAGGAAATGTAATGTATAATGTTTCCATACATCATAAACCCTTCCATCACCCGCTACCTCACACTACGAAACAAAACACTGTAAGCCAATCGGTAGCCATGCCACAAGGTCACATGTGACAGATGTAAAGAGTGTTTTTGTTCCCCGTGTTGATTTAGAGGTGGGGCCAGAGAGCGATGGAAAGATAGTGGCTTCCTATTGCTAGTCTGCTCTCTCTCTTTCTCAACACACACACACACACACACACACACACACACACACACACACACACACACACACACACACACACACACACACACACACACACACACACACACACACACACACACACACACACACACACACACACACACACACACACACACACACACACACGGTAACCTTTCCCATGACCCAGACACGTTAAATATAACCCCTGGCTTTCTCCATAGGGAGGGAGAGGATGACACCTCCACACACACGGCGGGTCAACACAAGGTATGATCGTCATGGCAACAGCACTAGCTAGCTCCTTGTCCCTCACCTCTGGTTCTCCTCTCTCTCGGCGGGGGACATGGGCTTCTTCTGCTTGAGGTGCTCGATCACTGCGTTCTGCTTCATCACCACCTGTCACAGAGGAGACAGAGGGGTCAGAGGTCAACTCACACGATTCTGTCCCAAATGGCACCCGATTCCCTTTGTAGTGCACTACTTTGGACCAGGTTCCATAGGGTTCTGGTCAAATGTAGTGTACTATATAGGCAATAGGGTACCATTTAGGGAACATTCCATCTCAGGCCTCACACAGAGAAAGAACAGAGAAATGCCAAAGACGTGAAATATACAGAAAGCAGGTGTTTCTTACACCACAGGTAAAATACATGCGTTGTAGAACGCAGACACATATACATAGGTTACTTCCCAAATGGCATCCTATCCCACTACTTTTGACACGGCCTCATAGGGCTCTGGTCAAAAGTAGTGCACTATATAGGGAATAGGGTGCCATTTCAGAGGTACCATAGTGTGTATGCACTAGACTAGGGGCGCATGCAAGCCACATACGTACACACACACACATGAAGATCATGCATATCCCCCCCCCCACACACACACACACGTACAGAGGTAGCATTTAAAATAGACAAAGACGGTGGCGGGGGACAGCTTGGAAAATAAACCAGTCGTGGGAGCAGGCTTTATAAGAGGACTGTCTATGTGCCGATGTCAGAGAGAGACGGGGATATTATAGTGTTACACCACCTGTGTCTGGCTGGCTGCCTGAACACACACACACACAACCCCATCATCCAAACACACAGACATACGCACACACACGTAAGTACACATTTCTGATATTGACCACCTGTTTCTGGATGATGTGGCTCTGACTGGCTGCCGCCAGCGCCTGCTCCCGCTTGGCCTCGGCCGCCAGCCTCTTCTTCTGCTGCTGCTGCTCCCTCAGCTGCTGGATCCTCTGGAGCTGCTCCTGCACGCTGGCCGTCTGGATGGTCACCACGTTCTGGATCGGACCTCCAGGCTGGGCTCCACCAACCCCGGGTTGCTGCTGGATCTGGATGGGAAGCTGGAGCTTGATCTGCTGGGGGAGAGAGCCTCCAGAGGTCCCCTGTTGGGCCTGGAGCTGAGCCAGGACCTGGACCTGTTGCTGGAGGCCCGGGACGGTGATGAGCTGGTGGGGGGAGCCCTGGAGCTGGAGGGTCTGCTGGGGCCGGCCCATGGGGGTGCCGGGGGGGTTGGGGGACTTGACCTGAAGGGGGGTTGGGGATTGGATGGGCATGTGGGCCTGGGTCTGGGAGGGGAGTTGGCTCTGGGGGGTGGCGGATGGGGGGGTGCTGGTGGCCAGGGCGGCCCCGGCCTGGATGGGAGCTGCAGCCTGCTGGGCGGGCTGGGCAGGGGCCTTGGTGGTCTGACCCGGGGCGGTGGGGGCTGAAGGGAGCAGAGAAAGAGGATTGGCAGACCTTTAGAAGACACACAGGCTATGAATAGTTTATACAGGTAAATATTTGAAAGGTAAAACAATGATCTGCGAGTGTGTGTGTGACTGCTGGTGGGCAACATAACATCTGGGTTCTGGGTCCTGTTCAGTGGGCACTAAACAGGATAAAACACTTTTGACGTACGGCCGTAATCTCTCACGGTTTGTTCGAAAACATTTCCCCCTTTTGTGTCAACTGAACACAACCCTGCAGTGGATGATGGTGACCGTGTGTGTCCTTATCCGTGTTAATAATACACACGATTGTCAGCTCCTTTGACTACCTGTGGAGGTTGGGGTTGCGGCAGGGGCCATGGGGGTGAAGAGGAAGCGTTGGACCTGGCCGTTGGGCATGGCCGCCTGCATGAGCTGCTGACCGGGCCCGGGGATGACCGTGACCCCCTGGGGGATGACCTGCAGCTGGCCCGTGGCCTGGCCCTGGCCCTGGATCATCACAGTCAGGCCCTGGGCCCCGCCGCCTGGCCGCTCTACTGCCTGGCTCTGCTGCTTCTGATGGGGGGAAAGACAGAGATGAGGGAGGGGTGATGTTTTTGGAGGTAGTTTAGAGGTACAACGGTAGCCTGGTCCCAGATCGGTTGGTCATGCAATATATTACAACGACCATAGGAGTTGGCTCAACAAACTGATCTGCGATTAGGCAAGGGTGCACTACTCTTAAAAAAATTAAAAAACTGACCATGTTGAAACTAGCACATATAGATATACTAACAGGGACATGAAAGGGAGTTATTCCGATCTTTCCTGTTGAATAGGACTAAAATCAAAACAAACTTGTTTTGAAAGCTGCAGAATTACGATACACTAGGTGGGCAGAGCAGAAGCCTGTAGTCCCACTGTTGCCTAACATCAGTAGAAGGGTTATTATGAGGTAGCTGATGTTACCTGGGTGAGCTGGGTGAGTTGTGCCAGGGTGAGTTTGACCTGGCCCTGCTGTGCCCGCTGCTGGGGTGTCTGGGCCGTGTTGGGCTGGCCCGGGGTTTTGGGGGCACTGCCCACCCTCTGCCCAGCCACGGTGGTGACGGGGCTGGCACCTGAGATGGCCGTGGATACGGCCTGCCCACGGATGATCTGGGTCACCACCTGCTGGCCAGCCTGACCTGGAGGAGGAAAACACACACACATAAGTGGACGCACATGTAACAGAATAACTTTACGTCCCCTCACCCATACCCGGGCGCGAACCAGGGACCTTCTGCACACATCAACAACAGTCACCCACGAAGCATCGTTACCCATCGCTCCACAAAAGCCGCTGCCCTTGCAGAGCAAGGGGAACTACTACTTCAAGGTCTCAGAGCAAGTGACGTAACCGATTGAAACGCTATTTAGTGCGCACCGCTAACTAAGCTAGCCATTTCACATCCGTTACACACACACACAAGTACAAGTACACACACACACAGAGAGAGAGAGAAAATCAGAACTTGCATGAACACACATGTTAGTGAAAGAGACTATTCTAACTGGCCTATCAAGCTAAAATTGAGTGGGTAAATAGAAACAGCCTACCTTGCTGCACCATGAGGGGTGTCTGGAGGAGGGTCTTACCCATGGTGCCTGTCTGATGGATGGGCGTGCGGATCACGGTCATCCCCGGACGGATCTGGCCTCCAGCGGTGAGCACCTAGAAACACAGCCAAGATCAGAAACACTGGGACTTCCCCCAATACCACAGGGACGACACTGACTCCAGTGAAGGGTTGCTGTTAATTGTTCATGGGGAATTCTTTCAATAACGTGTCAATCACGTGTTCCTGCTAATGACCTGTTTTAGAGGGCTGTGGGGAGAAGAAGTGACAAGGAAGAAGGGTGGATGTCGGTAAGGAAGGGGGAATTTGAAGATCAAGGCGGGGTTACCGTAAAGCCCTTTGTGACAACTGATGGTGTAAATAGGGTTTTATAAATAGATGTGATTGATTGACTGACAGATGGGGAAAGATGTTCCATGGGGTGTTACCTGCTGTGGTGAGCCAGGCATGCCTGGCCTGATGTTGATGGTTGTGGTGCGAGGCTGGAACGAGGCGAAGGTCTGGGCGCCGCCAGCTTGGCTTGTGGGAATGATGCCCAGCACCTGCTTCTGAATCATACCTGGGGAGAGGAGAGGACATATTATTACTGTGAACAGACAGGATTGGTATTTATCTAATACTCTGGATTGTTGAAAAAGGACCTGTAAGTAAGCATTTACTGTCAGTTTACACCTGTTGTTTATGATGCATGTGACAAATAAAATGTGATTTGATTTATATCACCATAACATTAGCATTAAGGAGAAAATCTATATTCAGAATATTCAATATTCAGAATACTATACTTGTGTGTTATTCTGACTTTTGATTATCAAATGCTTCACATTTAAAAACAGAAATGAATCCACTCAAAATTCACCAACATCTGGAAAAAAACGATATCCCTAATCTAGTTATTCACTTTTGTCTTTTGGCAATGAAGAAAACTGAAATGTCCCCTCAAGGCTACCAGTTTCACTTCATCAGGTATAGAAACAAACTATCCATTCTGCACGGTTCATGATGTATCAATATGTCACTCTATAAATTACTTGTGGATTCTGTTCCTTTCAAGTCGCAACCCTCTCTGATCTTGACCACAGTAATATATTAACCCAGCAAGTAAACAACATCAAAACTATCTTCAAACGGGGTATGTTGGTTTGAATCCATCACGTATGACCCGCTCATAAATTATGGATGGATTTTCTTTGAATTCATACATTTTTATTTTCCTCCGACAAAGCGAGTGTTTCATATTTGTTACTTTGGTCGCGCTTCCATATTTTGGACACAGGACGGCAACCCAAATGAAAACGCGTTTCCTCAAAAGATGTTAAATTGTCGTCTTTTTCTCTCTCTCTTCACCATCTCTCTGTGTATTTTTTAATGCCTTTTAACTGACCACAAAACCGATCAGGTAAAGCTCAACATCAATGGTTTCCCTCTTCAAAAAGCGGAGGTTAAACCATCTACAGTAGAAGACTGGGGAGTTTCAGTTCTGGCACCGACATCAAACGCCCACTTCATAAGTGTAGCTGTTTGGAGAGTTGGTGAGCTAGCGAGTAAGCGAAACTGAAAGAAGTAGGGGGGTGGAAATCCTTCCATCCTCCACCTCTCTATAGCGGGTTCCCTGTCTGATGAAGCAGACCTCAAGGTAAACTTGTTTTCCTGCTCTGCTTCCTTAGCACGCTCCAAAACAAACAGGCATTGAAACAGTCACGCTGGAAAAATATACTACTGCCCCTTAATACCAGCTCTCTCTCTCCCTCCATGGTCGACAGGATGAAACACGGGTGTCACTAGACAGGAGCGCTGTTTGTTTGCGGAGTAATTTAGCCTACCCGCTTGAAACATGGATGTGTTGTGTGTGTGAATGAGAGAGCATGTGTGTGTGTGTGTATATATATATATATTTATTCAAGGAGTGTAGACCACCCTTTTATATAGATAACTGGAAACAGGAAAGATTTTGTGAAATTTGGGAGGCACAAACAGGTTCAGGACAAGGTCATGTGTTTGCATTGTATATGTTCTAGTAATAATGGTGAAAAAGCTAAGCCTTATTGAAGTAAGACAACGTTTCGGCACAGATAAGTCTACAAGCTTATCTTCGGTATCTGACCTTTTTAGACACTAGAAAACTACCTCAACTACAATCACTCACACACTAACAACCAAATATTAGTCCAGGTCAGTCATCGCGAAGCATCTATTACTTACAGATATCCAATTGGAATTTCAATGAATTGCCATTTGGCTGAATAAACAAATGAAGGTTTGTGTCTTTAAACAGTGTTGTACACTCGTCATCAACCCACTATTAAAGGTGAACTCAAACGGGACAGTGGTTCTAAAAATATGAACCCTC
Source organism: Oncorhynchus gorbuscha (assembly GCF_021184085.1). Lineage (NCBI taxonomy): Eukaryota > Metazoa > Chordata > Actinopteri > Salmoniformes > Salmonidae > Oncorhynchus > Oncorhynchus gorbuscha. Next base: position 17,504,438 of record NC_060190.1, on the reverse strand, counting down.
ACCTCATCCGATGGGTCAATATTGACTTCTAAATTAGCTAGCATGCTACTTCCAAAGACGGCTCTTAGACTACACAGTTCTGTCCCACCTAAAATAACAACGGTCTATTCCATTACCATGCCGACAGGGTACAACTAGACGTGATGTGCATGTGCCACTCCAGACTGAGCCACTGACTCACGGGTTGGCGGGTGGCGGAGCACCACAATGGGGTTGGCATCGAGTGGGCACCGCACCACTAGCCTGGTCAAGAGGACAGACCTTACCACAGTGTTGTGCCACATCAGTTGTGAGAGACAGTGCTTCTGTCAATAGCGGTAAGTTAAGTTAGTGGTTGGAGAAGACGGCGGTTGGTTGAGAAACATTTTGCTTTCAGTCATCCATCCTTGTAATCATGGAAAAAAGGGAGGAATGAAGGATGCATTTGAACAGCATTAAAACAGGACCTCTCTCTTGTTTAATTGAACCTTATTTTACCAGGTTGTCCCATTGAAGTCAAAAAATATATTTTTCAAGCGAAACCTCTCGCTCGCTGTGTCTCAGGTGTGGGCACATGGGAGTTACTGTACCTCCTTGAGTGGTTGGCACGTTGACAGTGACAATCTTGCTGTTGGCGGGCAGCGGCAGCTTGGCGGTGAGCACCTTGCCCCCCATGGACGTGCCCGTGATCTGGAAAGTCTGTCCGGCTGACGTGGCTACCGTGCCCGGCGAGGCTACAGGGAAATATGCAAATGAGGCTCCGCTCGAGAGTCAAACAACAACCGCTGCTAAACAAGCACAGTTGCTAGCGGTGACTCAAACATTACATTTAGTTTGTTAGGGGTTGATTTATACACCAACCACTACTACTTTCTATTTGCAAGGATTCCCTACTAAGTAAAAAATAACATCACGTGAGTATAAATTAAATCAGAACACATTTTATTGAGATTCAATGAGGTTATTCTCTTTACCAATCTACTGAACATAGAAAAGGACATATGACCTTTGACATACCTCCACTGGGCTGCCCCTGCTTGACCCAGGAAGCAAATGACTGCTGGAAGTTCTTGTTCTGTTGGAAGGTGACGGGGGTGCCCATCTTGGTGGCCAGTACCACTTTGGTTCCTGGGGTGACCTGGCCCGATAGGGTCACTACCTTGGGGGTGGAAGCGGGCGTGGCTGGGCTCCCTGGGGTGGTGACGATGGTAGAGCCAGCACCAGGTTTCTGGTCCAGACGCTTCTAGAACAAGAGAAACCGTGAAATAATTCGGAAACACAACAAAATATCCCTATTTTTCACACAGCTGGTGGTCCTACTCACCTTGGCCTGTTCTACCGCCTGGGCTTTCTCTTTCTCAACCCTTTGAAGACAAAAAAAGATGCATCATACACAAACCAGAGAAAGAGTTAGAACATAATTATTTTTCCCCCAAATTAATGCAATTAGCTATACAAAAAGTATAGTAAAGCAAATTTAGGGAATTGTTTAAAAAATAATTAGTCTAAGAGAGTCGAAGCGGGTTCATAACAGAATATATTGACAGTTCAATCCAATAGCATGGAGTATGCAGTTACTATGCCCCCTAGAACTCGTGCCCTTTGCCCTCTGACCTCTCGGAGAAGGCCCTGATCTCCCAGAGATCCAATTCCTCCTCAGCAACCCAGGACTCAATCACCACCGGCCCAGTTTCCTTTTTGGGCTCGGGCTTCTTGGGCCGCAGGTTGCTGGAGCGCAGGCCTTTCCTCTGTGGCGTGTGGGTCTCTGTATGTGTGTGTGTGGAATGGATCCAAGAGATAAGGGGGGGTGGGTAAGGGTCGAGCAAGAAAACAAAAGTAGAGGGGGAAGGAGTGAGAAGAATAAGAGAGAAAGAGACTGAGTCAACAATGGCATAAAATGAACCACCTTGACAAAAAAATAACACTATCCTCTCTTTTATATTCCATGTGGAGTTTTATTCTAGCCGGCTGCTGCTCCCTCACCTTTCGGGGTCTCGGGAGCCCCGAGGGGGCAGATGATCTTGCGGATGCAATATTCCGAGCGGATGCCGTAGGGCCCCACGTCGCGGCGCTTGATAATCTCTGTGGTAGTGATCTCCGTCTCGGAGGTCTCTGTGGCAATGAGTGGGGATAGGGCTGGGTTGGTGTAGGATGAAGGAGGAGGAAGATGCAGAGAACAACTCCCAAGACATGACACAGTAACGACTTAATACGCTGCCATTCAATACAGTACACAGGAATGACATTCCATGGGAAAAGCCTCTGACATTTGAGTAAAAAAAGAGTAGCAGAGGAAATAGGCTTCATAGTGGATATTTTAGTATATACACTCCCCTACATATTTATTTCAACAGTAAAACTAAAACTTATTCTACATTTTGTCGTGTTACAACCTGAATTAAAAAAAAAAAAACGGAAAATATATACTCACACCCTTGAGTCAATACCTTGTAGAAGCACCTTTGGCAGCGATTACAGCTGTGAGTGTTTCTAGGTAAGTCTCTAAGAGCTTCCACACAAACTCTGTCAAATTGGTTGATGATCATTGCTAAACAACACGTTTCAGATCTTGCCATAGATTTCTAAGCAGATTTAAGTCAAAACTGTAACTCGGCCACTCAGGAACATTCACCGTCTTCTTGATAAGCCACCTCCAGTGTAGATTTGGCCTTGTGTTTTGGGTTATCGCCCTGCTGAAAGGAGAATTAATCCCCCAGTGTCTGGTGGAAAGCAGAAAATCAGGTTTTCCTCTTGGATTTTGCCTGTGCTTAGCCCCAATCCGTTATTTTTTTAATCCTGAAAAACTCCCCAGTCCTTAATGATTACAAGCATACCCATAACATGATGCAGCCACCACTATGTAATGCATTTGTCCCAAACTTAACATTAACAAAGTTCCTTACTTTTGCCTCATTTTTTTGCAGTTTTACTTGTGTGCTTAGTTACCAAACAGGATGCATGCTTTGGAATATGTTTTATTCTGTACAGGTTAGTATTGTGGAGTAACTACAATGTTGTTGATCCATCCTCAGTTATATCCTATCACGACCATTAAATTCTTCAACTGTTTTAAAATCACTATTGGCCTTATGGTGAAATCCCTGAGCAGTTTCCTTCCTCTCCAGCAACTGAGTTAGGAAGGACGCCTGTATCTTTGTAGTGACTGAGTATCTTGATATACCATCCAAAGTGTAATTAATAACTTCACCATGTTCAAAGGGATATTCAATGTCTGCTTTTTTTTCCTGCCAGTGTCTCACTTCCACATTGGTGGTGAAAGGTGGCCGAACTAGAGTCTGTTTGTCAGACCATGAGACATCCAGAAAATCATTCTTCTTACGTAAACGTTTGTAGCGTCAGAAAGGTTTGGGAAATCGGTACCGTAGATGTGATTTGTTTGGTAGCAACTGAACCGTTCGAGCTACAAACGAATGGGCAACACATATTTACTCATGAACTTATTTAGGCTTATAATAACAAAGAGGGTGAATACTTAGACTCAAGGCACTTCTTTCTTTTTTTAAATGTTATTTTTTACATTTTACCCCCTTTTCTCCCCAATTTCGCAGCATCCAACCATTAGTAGTTACTATCTTGTCTCATCGCTTCAACTCTCGTACGGGCTCGGGAGAGACGAAGGTTGAAAGCCATGCGTCCTCCGAAACACAACCCAACCAAGCAGCAGCATCCAACCCGGAAGTCAGCCGCACCAATGTGTCGGAGGAAACACCGTGCACCTGGCGACCTGGTTAGCGTGCACTGCGCCCGGCCCGTCACAGGAGTCGCTAGTGCGTGATGAGACAAGGATATCCTACCGGCCAAACCCTCCACAACCCGGACGACGCTAGGCCAATTGTGCATTGCCCCACGGACCTCGCAGTCGTGGCCGGCTACGACAGAGCCTGGACGCGAACCCACAATTTCACTTTGACATTATGGGGTATTGTGTGTAGGCCAGTGACACAAATATCTAAATTGAATCAATTTTAAATTCAGGCTGTGTAACAACAAAAGGTGGGAAAAGTCAAGGGGTGTAAATACTTTCTGAAGGTACTGTATCCATTTTACGGTTTAGAAATTCAAACACTATGTATCTTGTCCCCCAATTAAAATGTGTCATAACTATTTGGACAAATGCACTCATATGTGTGGTAAAACGTTTAGTATTTGGTTCCATATTCTCAGCATGCAATGACTACATCAAACTGGTACACTTCCCCTACAGTGTGTATGGGTGTGTGGGTGAAGAGATACTTGAAGAGAAAGGATGGTCTACCTGTGCGTGTGGTGCCTACAGCGGCGGAGGGCTTGACGGCCATGTCGTCCCACCTCAAACAGGCCCACAGTAGCCTCAGCATCAGACTGACCCCTGCCAGGGACTTCACTGTCTGGAGACGGTACCTGCAGAGACAGACAAATAGGTTACCACACACACACAGGAGCACAAGCGCGTGCACAAACACACATTGACATATTTACATTTACATTTAAGTCATTTAGCAGACGCTCTTATCCAGAGCGACACAAGTGTCTGGGGTCACCAATGGAAAATAGACTACGCACGCACGCACATACAGAGAGTTCAGGAAGTTTATAAGTCAACCCTGGCAGCCTGGTAAAATGACCGTGTTACTTCCTTGTTTCCGAGGTTGGCTATGAACCTGACTCTTTGGTATGCTTCCACAGCATTAAATGGCTCTATTGGCCATTTAAAAAAGGGGACAGTCTAGGTGTCTGTCCCAAATGGCACTCAAATCCCAATAGAGTGCACTACTATACCATAGTATACCATAGGGCCTTGGTCAAAAGTAGTAGGGAATAGGGTGCCATTTGGGATACAAACAGAGAAAGCCAGTCCCCCTTTCCCAGAGTGACTGACTTAACCACAGGCAGGGAAAACATCCTTGGAGCGGTTAAAGCACAACGTGAATATCCTGACACTTGCAGACCGCCAATATGATTCACGTCTAGCAGTAAAAAGGCAGTAAAAGGCAGTGGTCAAAATAGTCTGAGGTCTCTCTGAGAGACACAGGGGCCAAACCAAACCCACTAACGGTAAACAGAAGGCATAACCAACAAATCAACAGGACAAGACGTGAATATTGTTAGCCGGAGCATTAATGCTCGAGAGGTTTCAGTTATTGTGGTGCAGTGACTGTATCATCGCTCAGAGTTGATGGAGTGAAAGGCTGAAAATAATGCTAATCGTAAATCAGATGAAGCATTAGAAAACTCATATATTTAAAGACCTGAATTTTCTCTAGCAAAGTAGTCTGGAAAAACTCAGGGCCCTAATCATATCAAATAATGCAGCTAGCTAAGGTGCTAGCCCGTTGAAACCATGGGCGCCAATGAGAAATCTTAAAAAGTGTGTTTTCACCTCCATGTGATGCCATAGGTGGGCCTGGGCGAGGGGTAGGGCCAGATGTCCTGGGCCGGCTTGGCGTTGTAGCTGAAGATGGACACCTCACGGATGCCACCCCGCCGTGCCAGCTTCTTCAGGTCATTGTTGGGCAGGACAAAGATGCTCTTGCGCTGGCTCTTAGTAACAAACTTGCGATAGGATGGCAAGGCGGTTCCTGAGCGCGTCTTCTTGGTGCGCGAGAACTTGAGGAGGCGAACGCAGCCCTTGGTGGAGGTCGACGAGGTAATGCCCCCCGAAACATAGGAGGTTGAACGAGAGGACTCCTTGCGGGAGGCGAGGAGTGCGGTCTTGTACTCGGTCACCGTTTCGCTCTGGCTCTCGTCCGATTGGCTGTCAGGCGTGGGTGAGCGCATTTTGGTCACAGTGGTTTTGGTCATGGTGGTGAGCGTGGACACCGCACTGCTCTCAGTGGTTGAGACAATGGGCGCGGCCGTCGTCCCCGAAGAGCTTGAGACGCCCGCCTTTAGCCGAGACTCTGAGGATACCGTGGTGGTGGTGGTGGTTGTTGTGGTGGTTACCTGGGTGAGTATGGTGTTACAGAGGGATCCCACCCCACTGTTGCCGCTCTCCTCTGCAGAGCACACCGACAAGGGGGGCATTTTGTTGGGCGTGGTAGCATCGGGCTTAACTTCCATGGGCTGGGTGTTGATGAGCTGCTGGGTGCTTTGGGTGGTCGTAGACCCGAGCGCCTCCACGTTGTTTTCCAACCTGGCCACCTTCACAGGGGGCTGGTAGTCCTGCTCCGACACTATGACCTTGCTCTCCAACTCTACCCTTGGAGCCGGTCTTGGTTCTGTGCTGTCCGTCCCGGTTACAGGGGCCACATTGCCGTTGAGCAGGGGCTTTAGGGGCGAGACTACTTGACCCTCTCCCTCTGCCTTGCCAAGGCTGTTCACTTTGACCTCAGAGCTGTTAGTGAGAGTAGTGGAGGCCTCGTTTGGAGTTGGTAAAGAGTTGGTCAAGGCTTTAGCCTCCACACTGTCATTTCCATTGATCCGAGGTAGAGAGGAGGGCTGGGACCCAGTGGTGATGGCCTCGATGCTGCACTGTCTGTTATCCTGCCTCTCCTCAGGCCCCTTCCCGTTCTTCTCTGTGCTTTGCTGGGGGGGTTTAGGAACGGTAGCTGCACTATGGCTGCTCTCCTGGGTTATAGTGCTTGGAGGTATCGTTGTGGAGTGGGATTTAAAAATGGGCACTTCAGGTCCTGCACCCTCGGTGGAAGCGGGCTTGGCACTGGTAGACTCTGATGGTCTGCCAGTGTAGTAGATCCCACCTGAAGTTTCCATAGGTTCCGCTGTGCTGCTGGGCCTTTTAAGGCCCTCCTGCCCTGAACCAGCACCTGTGGGTCCTATAGTCCTCTCAGGGAGGTCTCCCTCCTGTTTTTGGGGGGTCATTTGGTATTGTGTTCGTGGGGATGCTTCAGCTGGGGTCGCTGGGGCTGGCTGAGGGACCCCCTCAGCGGTCTTTGAAGGGTCCGCCTGCACCTCCCCTTTGACTGACAATGGAGCAAGTGCAGGTGGCATCGAAGGGGTGCTGAACTCCAATTTCACTGTGGGACTCTGGGTCTGGAGTGGGGTCTGTGGCAGGACCGGGGTGGTCTTTATTGGGGTAGGCTTGGCCAGGGAGCCCTGAGCTCTCTGCTTCTCCTCCAGGGCGTGCTGCTTGACGCGGCGCTCCAGCAGACCATCCAGCTTGGAGGCCTTGACCTTCTTCTTGTAGGCCACACGCGTCAGGAAGCCCTGGGCCACGTCCACCACGTCGTAGTTAAAGGGCCTTGCGTTCCCCTCACCGGGCTCCTGCTTCACGCACGTCATCTCCGTCTCGGTCCCTGGGCTGCTGCTGGTTCCTGAGAGAAAAACAAAATGGACACAAGTTACTGGATCATTCTTCTTATCCTCTCTCGTCAGAACAATGGTAAAGAAGCTTAGTGCCCAAGTATGGAAGTATATGAGCCACCCTTCACATCGGCATGTAGAGCAGTATAAGACCTGATGGATTCAATAATACGTGTGACTGATATTGCATGTGTTATTTAGCGAAGTTAAAGCTAACAATCAATAAGGGAGTCAATGACAGTCTATAAAAGCGCTAACCTTTTTCATCGTCTTGTCCTGAGTCTGAGAGGCTAGGGTCCACCTCCATCTTGTCTGCAGCCTCCTCTGCAGCGGAGTCTTGCATCTTCACTTTCGCTCGCCCGTCACTCTCATCTTTCTTTCCCTCCTCTAGCTTTTCCTTCGTCTTCTCTCCCGACAGGCGGTCTGCTGAGGGCTCTGGGGTGGTTGTGGTGGTAGCACCCCCATCTTTCTCTACGGGTCTTCTGCTTCCCTGGGGTTCTGAAGCTACAGTTGTTTTGAACAACCTTGGCCTCGGACCCAAGTCCAGCAAGTTGCATTTCTCACCACGTCTGGCAGCTGTGAAAGAAGAAAACATACAGGTTTGAGTTACCATTGACACATTTACATTAGTTGAGTCAATTTCACAGGGGACATTATCCAATGTGACTTAACAATTGATCGCACATTTCTCACAACTTTCGGCAATTAAGAAGGAAGAGGAGGAGTTTGACAGCTATGTGTACATCTGCCCACTGAATTCCTTGATTTCCTTCAAACCAAATCAGAGATGGATAAAGATCTCTATTTGGATATAATAAATATTTTGCATTGACATTGCCAGTGCTGTCACAGATGCAATAAAGGCACAGATACAAAGATGAGAGCTCTATCCATCTCTATGAAGAGGACACAAACTGGAACGCTCCTACTGACCTTCCAGCTCGGCGCGGTAGTTGGCGTTGGTGTTGCCGGGCAGCTTGGTCAGGAAGCAGTGCACGTGTGTCTTGCTGATCCAGCTCCAGCCGCCCCAGCCCGTCACACGATACTCCTCTCCCTTCTGCTTCCACACCTTCACATGAGAGAGAGACGGAAAGAGCGGAATGATGGAAGAGAGAGAGGGTACAAAGGGATGAAGAAAGCAGGCAGAGAGAGAGAGAGAGATAAAGGAAGCAGACAGGAGTGAGAGAAGGGACAGAAGAGAGAGAGAAATGAGAGGGCCTGAGGGTATTCACACCCACCATTAAGTAAACACATCTAGCAGGGCCACTATGTGAAAGATGACACTCTCACCGGAACTCTGACACTCACGCCTCGTCAAAGGGCTTTTTAGCACCGGTCGCCATTCTGGCAGGCAGGAAGTTGCAATTAAACACGTCTTAGCGATTAGCGGTGGTGGTGAACGGCCCGGTCATAAATAGAGTGGTAGAGCTTCGACTTAAAAGGGCCTGAGTTCGCTCAGTAAAAAGGGCCAAATGAAAAGGGTGTATGTGTCTGTGGAACAGCCCTTAACTGTGTGTGCGTGCGGGTGTGTGTGTGCGGGTGTGATTGTGTGTAATACCTGGTGCTTGATGGGGAAGGTGTACTTGACCCAGGTGGCCTGCTGCATGGTCTCCTCGTCCTCCAGCTTCTTCTCCCTCTTCTTCACCTTCTCCTTCTCCTCCCGCTCCATGGACGTCATACGGTGTAGCCTGCATGGTGGCACAGAAAGGGGGATGAGAGAGAGAGAAAGTCAAAACACAGTCAGTTCAAAAGCGGCTTCCTTCAATGCACTCTGGTGTGAGTGAAAGGTCTGGGGTAGCCCGGATCATAAAGTAGAGGAGGGTAACTCCCTCGTTGCTCTTGGCAAGGCTCCGAGCAACACACACACAAATGATGTGAGCCCCTTGACTGACTCTGCACACCCACATACCCACCCCTACTATAACATAATCAAGTCTTTTAAAGAGGAGGAGATTTGCGGTCTTTACCCATCAGTAGAGCAGCATATAAATATTGCGCTACACGCCGGGGGTGGGCCATTGGGTCTGCTGCTGATCACCTCTGGGTAAACTGGTCTTAGTGGGACAGGAGGGGCCAGAGGAGTTGCTAGAGTGGGGTAACGTTCCATATGGCACACTTTTGTAGTACACTATATAGGGAATAGGATTCCATTTGGAAGGCACTATATTCCAATGTTTATACAAGCATATCCCTTTGAGTGCATACTGAATGCATTGCTTCATACGATTTTTTACTTTTTATTTAACTAGGCAAGTCAGCTAAGAACAAATTCTTATTTACCACGACGGCCTACTTGTAAAGCCCCCCCACCCCAAACCGGACGACGCTGGGCCAATTGTGCGCCGCCCTATGGGACTCCTGATCACAGCTCGTTGAGATACAGCCAGGGATCGAACCCGGGTCTGTAGTGACGCCTCTAGCACGGCAATGTAGTGCCTTAGACCGCTGCGCCACTCTGGAAGCCCACCATGGATGTAACGATACACCGATACACGGTTCAAATGTCTCGCACCCCACGTGAGACTAGATCTGATCTATGAGGTACAGATGAACCTCTATATAAATAATCCTAACAGTCATGGGAGCCTGGGACTTGATAAACCGGACAAGTACATCCAACAAGAGTCGAAGGACAGAGGGATACACTGGCTAGAACCTTCTCATCGTGGATCTGGTCGGACAAAAAAGCATGACGGAGGCTGGCCAATTGCATTTCCCCCACATGGTGATCATCAGGTTGTGCTGTAGGTGACAGGGCAACATATGTGGACTAAAAACTGCATAACACCGTGTATATCATAACGCATGAACAAATGAATTAGACAGCTACATTAATTTTGTGAAACATGAATAAACAGTTTGGTTGAGTTTTTGGTCAAATTAATCAGTATTATCAGCAGCTAGCTAGCTCCCATGCCAATTTCAAGTCTTTCAAAACTAATATTTGACTAACTCGGAAAATATGAGGTTATTTCAGAATGAAAGTTTACTGCCTAGCGCACTATGCTTTGTGACATGTTAGCTAGTTATGCCCAGTTAGATAATGTCAAATCAAATTGTATTGGTTACATACACATGGTTAGCAGAAGTTATTGCGAGTGCAGCGAAATGCTTGTATTTCTGTTTCCGACAGTGCAGCAATATCTAACAATTCCACAACAACTACCTAATACACACAAATCTAAAAGGGGTGAAAGAGAATATGTATATGTAAATATATGGATGAGCAAGGTCAGAGCGGCATAGGCCAGGTGCAAAAGATGGTATAACATACAGTATATACATGTGAGTAGTGCAAGATATGTAAACGTTATTAAAGTGGCATTATTAAAGTGACTAGTGATCCAGTTATTAAAGTGGCCAATGATTTCAAGTCTGTATGTAGGCAGCAGCCTCTCTGTGCTAGTGGTTTGCTGTTTAACAATCTGATGGCCTTGAGATAAAAGCTGTTTTTCAGTCTCTCGATCACAGCTTTGATGCGTCTCGTGTCTGAGCCGTTGAATTGCAACTCAACGTTGTCTCTATACTGACAGTTTGCTTGTTTGATTGCCTTGCGGAGGGAAAAACTACACTGTTTGTATTCGGCCATATTACCAGTCACCTTTCCATGGTTAAATACGGTGGTTCACGCTTTCAGTTTTTCTTATCAATGGTTTCTGGTTAGGGTAGGTTTTAATAGTCACAGTCGGGACAACATCTCCTATGCACTTCCTTATAAACGAACTTACAGAATCCATGTATAAATCAATACTATTCTCTGAGGCTACCTGCAACATGCCCCAGTCCGCATAATCACCTTTGTGACACGATGTTAGCTAGTTATCCCCAGTTAGCTGGTTCTCCCCAGTTAGATAATGTGTCTTCACTTATTTCTTTGTGACATTATGTTAGCTAGTTATCCCCAGTTAGCTCTATATTGTGGAGCTCCACCACATAGGGGAGCTCTGGTCCTAGTGGTTTACCCCGCTGCCTGGGCAGTGAATAGCCTGAGAGAAGATTATGCACACACCTGCATCCAATAGGAGTACAGGTGTCACTATATAAGGGGACGCTTTCCCTCAATCAGTCTCCCATTATCTTCAGCGACAGGACTGGACTGAAGAAGCCTAGAGAGAAGACTCAGGACAAACCCGCCGTAGATTTCCTGGTCTCGACGTCATGCTTCAATGAGCACGCATTTTCCACCCCCCCAAATCTCTTTTTAAGAGCTCAGTGTCGATGCTCCACTATGGTGGCTACGGACCCACACAAACTTGTTTTATGTGTTTGGGTTCGCAGCACGCTAGGGCGGCTTCACAGATCCCCCAGAATGCCCTAGATGCATCCTCCTGTCTTTCAAGGAAAGGAAACAGCAGTGGGAATTTTTCAAGGGAGATCTCCCTCTGGAAGACACCATGTCTGTGCTAGCCTCAGATTCTGAGGGAACATATGACGATAACGTCTCCGGAGATGACGAGGATGCTGGGAAAAGCCCAGTCTACCGACCAATGCTGAGATGACCCCCCTCCATAGGAAGAGCAAGGGGAATTTCACATCTGTGGGTGAGGAAGAGACGGACTCTTGAGTTTTCAGCAGCCCCCTCCTACGCAACCGCCTCTCTGCGCTCTGATTTTACAAGCCTCATTGAGCAGGCCGCGAGTAGCCTAGAGATTGTACTGCCCCCCATTCCCCCAACCCAGGGGTGGCCCTTAATCTAGTCCGAGACGGGCGGCGGTGCCATTGGCACCTGCCATGCCCTTACTCACTAAGTCTGTGGAAGGTGCATGGGAATCGCCTTTAACAGCCAGAGTGCTGATGAAGGCGTACATCCCATTCACCAGAATGGATGGTGAACTGCCTCAGGAGATCCCTAGGCTCGAGGACGTCCTGGCTGTGTACCTCGTCCCAGGTTCGAGCTCCTGGCCGTCATCCAAGAAACCCACATTACCCAGGACGAAGGACAGAATTACAGTCCAGCTGATAGGGAAGTCTTTCACTGTAGGAGTGCAAGCTGTAGCAGCAGCTAACAATATTGCGTCACCACGGGTAAGACTGAGCAATTGGGAGAGGAGATAGAGGAAGCGTCGAGAATTTCCGGCGCCATCCTCCATCTCATACAGGCGTCAGCTATATGCGGCGGGGAGGTCCATGGCCACTTTGGTGGTCGCAGAGCATCTGGTGCACCAAGAGTGGGACCTGCCCCTCTGGGAGCACCAGAGAAGGTGCTCCCAGAGGGACGAGATGGCAGGAGAGGTCTTCATCTCGTCGCCCTGGCAGCCTAGGGGCAGCCAGAAGAGACGAAGACCATGACGGGAGAGAGCGCAGCACCTCGCATGACATCGCCCACTGTTCATCCCCCACCCCTGCAAAGGGATGGAGGAGCTAATGTGTCCTTTGTTCATAAAGAATGTGTTCCATCTGACTTTGTCACAAGATAACCTCTTTTCCATAACAAACTCGAGACCGTTCATGTTCCTTCTCTCTATCGCTCACCAACCTGTGTGTAGCACAGCCCACCAGGGGTGCGAATCTGAGCACACACAAGGATGTTGAAGGAAAATGACATGAGGGCAGCAAAGCGGATGCTCTTGATGAGCCGCCATGCTATACCTCATAAGAAACCTGTACCACACACTCACAGGAGTAATGTGGTTAAGGGTTTAAAGAACAGCTAGCGTACACAGACTCATGTTGGGCCGATGATGCAATCACTATTGGGAGAGGGCACACTAACACAGGCGAGCACCTCAGTTAGTGTAGCTCAGACCTGTGCTGCGTTCATGGAGGGCTGGAACCACAAGGTTTCATGTATAACCAATGTGGCGTCTCCCCCGTTTCTCACAGAATGCGCTAATAATCCCAACTCTACACCACACACACTCTGAGGAGTAATGTTGATAAGGGTTTGAGGAACATCTTGCGTACACAGCCCCATGTTGGGCCGATGACGGAATCGCTGTTGGGGGACGGTGCACCGACTCAGGAAGGAGTCTCAGTCAGTGCAGCTCAGACCCGTGCTGTGTTCACGGAGGGCTGGAATCACAAGGTTACACATATTACCAAAGTGTTGGCGCCCCCGTTTCTCACAGAACGGGCCAATATTTACTCCCCCTTTCGAGGGGGTCCACCCTGGGCTGTCCCACTATTTCAGTGTCTGTACCACAGCTTGGCGCTCTCCCTCTTTCAGGGCATTACTCAGCAAAGCTGCACCCTCTCTTCCTGGCTAAGTCGGACGCTGGAGAAGGGTTCTGCCATCCAATTTCACCGAACTCCTCCCCCATTTTCGGTGATGAAGACGCCAGAGAAAGTAGCCACTCTTGTTAAAGAGATTACGGAACTTTTTGCGAAGGAGGCGGTCACAGTAGTTCCCCAAGAGCAAAGGAACAGCTGAATATATTCGCCCTACTTCCGAGTGCCAAAGAAGACGGGGGAAGGAGGCCGATATTGGATTTACGCACTCTCAACGAGAGTGTAGCAAATCGCCCTTTCGAATGCTTATGATAAAACATCTACTGGAATGTATCCACAACAAGGACTTTTGTGTAAGCCTAGACCGAAAGGACGCATACTTTCATGTGCCAATGCATCCGCGTCACAGGAAGTTTCTGCGTTTCGCCTTCCAAGGGGTGGAGTACGAGTATATGACGATGCCATTTGGTTACACCCTGGCACCTTTTCCAAATAAGGGATAAGGCTACTAGCCTACCTACTGCTTCTCGCCCCGTCAGCAGAGCTGGCGATCTCACACACACACACAGACAGTGATTCGCTGTGAATTGGGAAAAGAGCACACCCTGGCCCAGTCATCTAATTGTCTACCTGGGATTACAGCTAGACACTGACTATGAAGGCTCAAATTTCAGATCCTCGGCGGGCTCCCTTGTTGCTAGCCTTACGAAGGTTTCATCTGAATCACATGGACAGCGCATTCCGTCATGACACTCTTGGGACTCCTCTCACTCTGTGGTTCCGCTGGGACTTCTGCAAATGCGCAGAACAAAGCGATGGTTTTCCCAACTATGGCACCATCGTTGGTAGTTCCCCTCTTGCTCAGAGCGGACCTGAACTATTGGAGAGACCCGTGCGTTCAGACGCAAGGGGTCCCAATGGGCAGGCGCCACATCAACCTCCTGGATTTGGAGACAGTTCTACTGGTTCTGACCCACTTTGTGTCTACCCTACGGGGACACTGCGTGTTGGTCTGGTCGGACAACAGAACCACAGTATCCTACATAAATCGCCAAAGAGGAGTCAGGTCTCCTGCACTCCACCGGCTGGCAGAGGAATTGTGGCTGTGGGCTCACGAGCACCTCCGCTCATTGACAGCTGCACACATTCCAGGCTGTCAGAATGTCGGAGCAGACCTCGTGTCTCGAGGGGGTCCCCGAGACAACGAGTGGCAGCTGCACCCCGACATTGTTCTCCAAATATGGGAACGATACGGGAGAGCAGAGGTAGGTAGACCTGTTCGCGTCACGCGTGAACGCACTGTCGCCTATAGTTTTCCCTACGAGCCCAGGACGAACCGCCACTAGGGATAGACGCCTTTACGCACCAGTGGCCAGATGTTCTCCTGTACACATTTCCACCGCTGTGCTTCATTCTCCCACTGCTAACCCGCGTGAGATCAGGAGGGCAGTAAATCATACCATTCGCCAAAAGGGCTCCGTGGCACACGGAGATGACTCAAATGTTGATTGCGCCATCACTGCAAATTCCACAGAGAGGACGCGATGTCTCAGGCGGCAGGCATGATAGAGCAATTGCCTCTAAATCTGCTAGCCACTGAGGGTCTGGCTCCTGAAAGGGACAGGTTAGAGTGCCGTGGGTTATCTGATTCAGTAATCAGAACCATACAGGGCTCGCGTGCCAGTTCCACATCCAGGACATATGCCAGCAGAT
This sequence comes from Oncorhynchus gorbuscha, assembly GCF_021184085.1. Taxonomy (NCBI): domain Eukaryota; kingdom Metazoa; phylum Chordata; class Actinopteri; order Salmoniformes; family Salmonidae; genus Oncorhynchus; species Oncorhynchus gorbuscha. The sequence goes on along the minus strand of NC_060190.1, from coordinate 17,489,318 downwards.
GGAATGTGTTTTCACAATGGTGCGCCACAGTGAATGTGGACCCCGTGTGCTGTCAGGTCGAGAGCTTGTCATTAGAGGTTTGGCAGAGACACAGTCTTCAGCCACCCTCTAGTGAAACGGTTTCTATTTGGAACGCGGCGGCTTAGGACAGCGGCGAGAACCACACTGCCCCAGTGGGATTTAACTTTGGTACTCGAGGCACTCCGCGAGACGCCGTTCGAGCCATTGAATCAAATCCCCCTCAAGATGTTGTCTCTGAAGACGGCATGGTTGCTTGCCTTGACTACAGCCAAGTGCGTCAGTGATTTGTGTGCTCTTTCGACGAGACCTGACTGCCTTGCCATCAATGGCGACTTGAGCAGGGCGGTGTTACGTCTTAACCCGGCAGTTATGCCGAAGGTTAATAAGAGCTCATATAGGTCACAGACCGTTGTGCTATGGGCTTTCTCCCCTCTCCTCATGAGGAGAGGAGAGGCTTCATTGCCTGTGCATCGCACGGCAATGGTTAGGTCATCACCTCAGTTGTTTGTGTGTCACGGCGCTAGCACACTTGGTAGACAACTTTCAAAGCAGCGGCTGTCTCATTGGTTTTGCGAAGGCATTGAGGCGGCTTATGTGGCGGCAGGGCGACCTCACTCGTGGAGTAGCGGCGTCTACGGTCCTTTTCAGAGGAACAGGGGTAGAGGATACTTGTGCAGCAGCGTCTTGGTCGTCACCATCTCCGTTTATCGGATTCTAATGGTTAGATATGTCGTCTAACTCTCTAGCACGTTCTGTACTCGGCGTGGTTGAAGGATGAACTTGAGTTAATAAGAGATGCAAGACTATTGGGCAGGGTTCCCATTAGGTCCGCTCTCTTAGTTGTCAGAGAGTAAGACACGTGTGACATGACCTTTGCTTGACACCGTCAGTACAGCAGGGAATGTCTAGACTGCCCACCAGTTTATCACTGTGTAGGGGCGGCGTGATGAGGGAAATAGTGCTGTAACTTGTGTTGCTTTACTATTAGACCGATCACTGAAATTGATGGAACATTGAGGTTCCCTATCTATCTGCTGAGGCAGAGTAGCTGGCCCACATCCTGTTATCTGCCCATGAATCATTGGCTTTGCTTATGGATTATTTGTGGCGGGTTACACTGAGGAATCAGTGAGTAGGCCTTCTAAATTGGTTCAGCTTGCAGCTTTGCTGATGGGAAGGCTAGAATTAAGGAGGGAAACGCAAGATCAATGGACAGGGTTTCCATTAGGTCCGCTTTCTCCTATTAGAAGGACTACATGACATGACTCCTGGCTGGGGTGGCAGAGTAGAATCATGTATTTTATCCTGCCCACAGGTCTATGACTGTGTTTGGGCGGAAGGATTAGGGATATAGTTTCTATAACTTGTGTTACAGTACTATTTGACCCATCTTTAATACCGACAGAGTGTTGAGTTCATTATCTGCTTGTACAGATTAGTTCTGTATTATCTGCCCACTAGTCATTACCGGTGCCTCGGGACTGATTAGGGCGGATTAGACCGATGACGCAGTACATTGTGACAGTCTGTTTTCACAGTGTGTTACAGTATTGCAGGATTTGGTCGCAGCCATTGATGGAACAGGCCTTTTCATTAAGTTGGGAAATGTTAGGTTAGGCAGGGAGTACATTTTAGAGTGTTTACGCTCCGCCTTAAACCACTAGGAGCAGAGCTCCACGATATAGAACAATAGTTACCAGAGTTGTAACTCCCTATGGGGCGGAGCTCCACTCATAGAACTGGAGTTACAACTCCGGTAACTATCGACAATGTGTCTTCACTTATTTCTTTGTGACATTATGTTAGCTAGTTATCCCCAGTTAGCTAGTTATCCCCAGTTAGATAATGTGTTTTCACTTATTGCATCTGCATGCTTGTTACGTTCTTCCTGGTGCACTTTGTTTGTGAGCCGGCTGCTGATTCTAAATAGTATAATCTAATTTGTTCAAAACAGTGGCAGCATGTTCAGCAGTGGTCATTTGTTTTGGTTTTTTACATGGAAAAGTGAAATAGGTGTATTTCTGCTGCTGATCAAATACACAGATCCCTTTACATACAGCATCTTCTCAAAGAAACGACCGTTCGTTCAAAAACTTGGCATTATATTTCTGTCACTCTGCTTTGTTGACATCTCCAACCACCCAGCGCCCCGGGTAGTCAGCAGCCGCCACTGGTCTAGGGTTTACACTTGTTCTAAGAAGTCAGACTTGCAAGTGACTGCAGACTTGCATGATTAAATGGTATTAAGGCGTTATTTGAAGTGGTAATGACATGTAAGGATGACATAACACGGTAAAATAGGTTCTCTTGAAGACGATGCCAATTTCAAGTGAAAGACGTGGCTGTGTGTGTGTGCGCTTTGAGTCTACTCGCCTGGTGTGTCCCAGGGAGTCCTTCCAGACAGGGAGCAGGGCCACAGGTTTGATGGCACACTCCAAGATGGCCATGGCCAGGGCAAACTCCCTGGCCTTACTGCACATCTGCACCGCCTTAATCCAGTTGTTCCTGATGAAAACCAAAACAAAGCCAAAGGGAGTCAGACAATGGTGTTATCCATCATATGGAAGCACGGTGACATCACATTTTTATTTATTTTATTTATTTCACCTTTATTTAACCAGGTAGGCTAGTTGAGAACAAGTTCTCATTTACAACTGCGACCTGGCCAAGATAAAGCATAGCAGTGTGAACAGACAACAACACGTAAATCATGACATTTGTCACCTAGGACTGCTGGGGTCAGAACTGAACAAGAGCAGAGCACGCTAACGTCAATGAACATGTAAAAACAAATATGTTATCACCAAATAATGTCACAAATTAGTATCTGAATAATAACCTGTGCCCCCCTCCCCTAACGAGGAAGAGCACACAATGGTTACACGAACACTTAACCCCTTAAGGTCGATGTCCACGCCCCCTGCATGACTCTAATTAGCATAATAACAAATACAAATAAAAAAAAACAGTTTAAGCTAGAGTTTTTTGCAATCGACCCGTCTCAATCGACCTCATCCGCCTATGTCGCACTTCTGCATCTGCGGTGAAAGAGCTAGAGCGGTGTTTGTCAGACCATGAGACATCCCGAAAATCGGTCTACTCACAAAATCATCTGTAGCATCTAAACGGTTTGACCTATAAAACTATGGAAAGATGACTCCCACAAACACGATGGTGTTCTCCGTTTTGCTCTACGGCCCCCACAAGCATCTTGGGAATCGTCTGAAGTCGGTACAGCCGATCTGTCAACTTCTGTCTGTAGCGTCGGAACAGTTTGGGCAACAAAACTCACGAGTCCTCTGTGGAAAGGTGAGACTCTCACGAACATATACATGTCGGTTGTATTGTTCTAGGACATCCATAGGCCTCACAAGATTAGTCTGAAGGTCCCCCGGTACCAGTTGAAAACATTTATGGAAGTTTATATGGAGACCGTTTAATGCCAAAAACAAGGGGTTAAATAAATGTAAAAAAAAAATGTATGTTCCTTTCTTATATCTCAGATATAGGACAGACACTTCAAAACAATCTTCCCTTTGATTTTTCGGGGGGACTGTTGTTCAATGTAGCGAATATGTTATTCAACACATTTGTATGGGCCTACAGCAGTAAAGCAAAGATTTGTAATCATTCCCCCAAAAAAGGTATACTTCAAGGGGTCTTAAAATTCTAAATCAAATAGCTAAATGATCCCTGGTATGACCTTCTTAAAACAATTCCATATAACTTAGTAGAACCCCCCTCCCCTGGCTTAGACTCTTAACGGGTTAAGAACATTTTGATCATATTTTTTCAAAACATATAAATCAACCAACTAGGATCTCAAAATCACCCAGAGCCCACATTCCATCCGTACCTGTGTGAGGCCCAGTTGGGGTGCATGAAGGGTGCGGGCACGTTGGTCTCTAGCTGGATGATGGTGAGGCGCAGCGTGGAGATGGTCAGCACTTTAGAGCCGTGGATGGAGCCGTTCCACTTGAAGTCGCCTGCCGGCGTCATGCAAAACTGAATAATAAAATAACAGTTTTATATTTAGAGAGCTTTTCATTACACGGGGAAAATCACAAAGCACTGTATATCTAAAACAAATTAAAAATGCTTTCAGGAGCAACAATTAGAAAAATAGATGGAAAAAAAATCCAGCTAAAATTAAACAAGGATGTAGGACCAGTACTGTACAAGATACAAACACGATTGAAAGGAGGCATCATAGACTTAAAGGGATACTTAAGAGTTTTTGGCAATGAAGCCCTTTATCTACTTCCCTCACAGTCAGACAAACTCATGGATACCATTCTTATGTCTCTGTGTGCGGTTTGAAGAAAGTTGCTAACTAGTGAAATTGCTATCCTGTAGACTTCCAGTCATTGCGCTAGTCAGCATTGGCTCGCAAAACTACCTATAACTTCCTTTATATTGGACGCAGAGGCATAAAAGGTATCCACGAGTTCATCGGACTCTAGGGAAGTAGATAAAGGGCTTCATAGCCAAAATCTCAAAGTATCCCTTTAAACAGTTGAACTTAAAACTTATCGCAAGTGTTTATCTGCTCAAGTTTCTGTTGACTCCTTCAGTTGTGTTCAAGCTAAAGTTATCTTAAAGTTTACCTTGTGCGAGAGGTGTCGCCGCTTGTCCAGGTCCTCCCGGTGCTGGGGCTTGTTGAGGGCCAGCGTATTTCCACTGTATTGGTTGTGGTAGACGCGGAACTTGCCCTCCTGTCCCAACTTGAAGAAGTGGCTGAGTGTGCCCTTCATCACCACCTCCTTGCTTGTTAGGCTGCGCGTGCTGAGGCGCGACACATCGCCCGCCGAGGTCACCACCAGCACCTTGAGTGAGGAGAGGGGGGTCAAGTCAAAGGTAAATCAAATACATTATATTTCGATAACAGACGAGCGACACATGAAATAAATGCATGATATTCTTAGAAGAGAAGAATGTGACCCACGATAACGAAAAATATAAAGTCATCTCAAACAAAGTTTGGTACACCGGGCAACAACCTAAGGATAGCTAGGAATGCAATGGGTAATCAGTATTTTTTTGTAGATGAATAGTGATCACCTCTTTGCCCTCCTTGTAGCCCTTGTTGGCCTCGTGAACGGCTTCCTCCACCTTCTTGCTCTTCAGCTGGCTCAGCTTACTCTCCGGGTTACGCAGGCGGGTCACCATGCGGCCGCCCGGCGTGACTGCCGACCGCTTTCCACCGGCCTCGCCGTTCACCCCCTGGTCGTCCTGGCTGTTGATAGAAGACTGAGAGGACCTGTCGGCTAGGTCGGGCTCCTCCGGGACCCCCCTGGCAATGGTGCTGCTGTTGCTGTTCTCCTCACCACCGGGCTGAGAGGGCTGGCTCAGGCTGGGGACCCCCTCTCCCCTGGGAGAGCTAGACACAGAACCTGCCTTCTCTGCCAACCACAAAAAAAATCACAACATAAGTCTCTATTTAAAATCATGCTTTACAGGGATGTTATACGGCAAAATCTAAGTTTGACACATATTTTCCAGACATCAAAGTTAGTCATATGTCAAGATGAGTCCACATCCTATCTGTTTGCAGCTGGTACGCAATCATGTATGTAGATCCAGCTATATGCCTCGACCCAAACGAACTAATAACCACCAGGGAATTAGGAAATTATACAGTGCCTACCCTTTTCATTCATTTTGGATTGTGGCATGTAATCAAATATACATATTTTTGTTTGCCTGGGATGTGGACTTCTAAAGAGAAGACCCAACAGACAGTCCCTTCAAAGTTCAAATGACATGAAATAGCTCCCTCTGGTGTCATGAATCAGCATGCGTGTCATTCCTGTAGCGCCCACACAGCCTTTTACACAGCCAATAGAGGTATGATGATCCATAGTAATGATCTGGACCCATGCATTAAAGGCATGACCAATCACCCCTAGACATTGATCTACGGTCAGTTCTGAGTTTCCCTCCAAAAATGGTGAGAGAGGGGTAAGGCTGATTGTAGATCTGAGCCTAAGGTCAATGTCTACCCAGCGGTGAATATGGATGTCAACAGATAAGACACCAATCAAAGATTGAAGGTACAGTGTCAACATGACAGGAATGCAACATATGGCCAAACCCAACACACCTTGTTTTATACCAGCAGTACAGTAAAGGTAAAGCTCTTTATTAAAATGCAACACATGAAGATGGATATTGAATCATGGCAGCCATGATGGTTAAACTTCACAATGAGACATGTTCTCTAAGGGTAAGCATTCAACAGTGATGATAATGATAACAAGCCGGCAAGCCAGAAGCGAAGCACTTCTGTTGACTGGTTAAATAGCGCCCGCAAGGCTCAGAATCAAACGCTATGTCTGAAAGTCATTGTGATTCATGCCAAGGTATTCAGTCTGATTGCATATCAAAGCAATTAGCTTTAAGCGTTATTTTGGAATGAAATAAAAGCAGGTATTCAGCAGAGTTGCAACAGGCGTTCAGTAACGAGGCTGAAATTCAGGTGTTTGAGAGGGATGAAAAATCCTACTGTTTGCGGGATAAATTATTGAGGTGCTTGACAGCCAATGAAATGATGGATGCAAGAGGGACAGCGAGCAATGGTAGAGCGGTCCGACAAGGGTAAGGCGGGATGTGAGGAGAGGAACAACCCAAGCACAGGAAGTTAAAGGAGGGGGTTGATGAATGGGGTTCAAAGTTCACAGTGACACCACCCCCTTGGTACCTTCAGCCTCCTGCATTCCCTTCATGTTGGTTAGGGCCTCGTCCCCAGGCTCTCGGGCCCCGGTAGGGAGGTCATGCCCCCCCACGGCAGGGCTGGGGGCCTCTGTTGCGGGGAGGGTGGGTTGTGGAGCCAGAAGATCAGGCTTACTTCCCTCAGGGATGGAGCCCTCACCAGTAGAGGGAGCCAGCTCAGCTACAACCATAGTCGCAGATATTCAGAATTTGGCAAACTATGCTACATGTTGAAAACATTCCAACTCCATTCAAATGTGCATTCTCACCAGAATGTAATTATCTTGGAACTTTTGGTACCAAGATGGCAGCCAATAAAATTACACATTTCAAACAGAGTTGGTCAAAGTGTATGTATCAGACTGTGTGGAATACGCACAACAAGCACTTCCAGCTTGTGTATATAGAAGATGCTGTATTGTAATAAGACTAGCAGGCATTGTGTAAAACTTGTGAGTTATCAGCAGTATTGCTGAAGTCATTGTTTTTAAGATGACAAAGTGGTCTCCGATGTGTTGACAAGCAACACAAGGGATTTCTAATTGGCTCAGAAAGAGAAGAGAGCTGTGGGAAACAGATCAATAATTCATTAGGCCTTCATCGCTCTATATCAAGACACAGTAATATCAAACAGGCCGTAGAGCCTGTAGGACCACGATGTAGCAGTAGCTGTAGTTCGATGGTGTGTGTGTGTGTGTGTGTGTGTGTGTGTGTGTGTGTGTGTGTGTGTGTGTGTGTGTGTGTCTCTTACCTGTAATGGTGGTCCCCTCCTTGGTCGCATGGTCATTGTCCTTCTCAGCCTTACCCTCCCCTGCTCCCTCCTCATCTCCCTTCTTCTCGAGTTCATCAGTTTTCTCCTTGGGCTCTCCCCCCTCTGTCTCCTCCTCCTTCCGGAGAGTTTTCTGCACCTCCGCCTTCTCCCTCTCCTCGGCCGCCCGGCGCTTCACCTCCTCCAGCTCCTCCTCCTGCTTGGCCCTCAGCCGGTCCAGGATCTCCTCTGGATAAGGGATAGGACACAGATTGATTGATTAATTTAATTGATTAGATAATTAAAATTAAAATACATATTATGTATGTCTAAAAAAATGTTTTTGTGGGAAAACTAAACATCTTTAAAACATTCAGCAGTATATAGACTAAACACTATCAAGGACAACACAATAAAATCTGAGTTATTAGAGAATGGTGATCAGTCAGGTATTTGAAACCAGCGGGACAGCAGAAAATCAAGGCGCTGAGTTATGCACCCCTGAGCTACACCTTGACGGTCTCATATACGGTCTGAGCATTAACTACCGTTTTATTGACTAGCCTATAAAACAGTTATAACTCAAAGCATTTTTCGTATTCTTGCCAGCAAGCGATAGTGAGTAGAGTCAGTCAGCGTATGCATTCGCTATAGCTTCATCCCTCACTGACAGAAAACGCTAAAATCAATACATCTTCTGAATTGACCCCGGCGCAATTCTGCCAGAAGAATCAAACTAGAGTTCGACTGATTATGATTTTTCAACCCCGATAACGATTATTGGAGGACCAAAAAAAGCAGATACCGATTAAATCGGACAATGTTTTATTTATATATAACATGTTCAATTTGGTTTAAATAATGCAAAAACAAAGTGTTGGAGAAGAAAGTAAAAGTGCAATATTTGCCATGTTTGCTAACGTTTAAGTTCCTTAATCAGAACATGAGAACATGAGAACAAGCTGGTGGTTCCTTTTAACATGAGTCTTCAATATTCCCAGGTAAGAAGTTTTAGGTTGTAGTAATTATAGAACTATTTCTCTCTATACCATTTGTATTTCATATACCTTGGACTATTGGATGTTCTTATGTTCTGTATGTTAGTATTGCCAGCCTAATCACGGGAGTTGATAGGCTTGAAGTCATAAACAGCGCAATGCTTGAAGCACAGCGAAGAACTGCTGGCAAATGCAGGAAAGTGCTGTTTGAATGAATGTCTACGAGCCTGCTGCTGCCTACCACCGCTCAGTCAGACTGCTCTATCAAATCATATAAAAATAATAATACAGAGAAATAGGAGCCGTTGGTCATTAATATGGTCGAATCCGGAAACTATAATTTATAAAACAAAATGTCTATTCTTTCAGTGAAATACGGAACCGTTCCGTATTTTATCTAACGGGTGGCATCCCTAAGTCTAAATATTGCTGTTTCATTGCACTACCTTCTATGTTATGTCATAATTATGTCATAATTATGTACAAATCTGGCAAATTAATAACGGTCTTTGTTAGAAAGAAATGGTCTTCACACAGTTCGCAACGAGCCGGGCAGCCCAAACTGCTTAATATACCATGACTCTGCTTGCACAGAACGCAAGAGAAGTGACACAATTTCCCTAGTTGAAATAAATTCATGTTGGCAGGCAATATTAACTAAATATGCAGGTTCAAAAATATATACTTGTGTATTGATTTTAAGAAAGGCATTGATATTTATGGTTAGGTACACATTGGTGCAACGGCAGTGCTTTTTTCATGAATGCGCGTGTTAAATCATCACCCATTTGGCGAAGTAGGCTGTGATGCGATGATAAATTAACAGGCACTGCATCGATTATATGCAACGCAGGACAAGCGAGATAAACTAGTAATATCATCAACCATGTGTAGTTAACGAGTGATTATGTTAAGATTGATTGTTTTTTATAAGATACGTTTAATGCCCGCTAGCACCGTACCCTGGCTCCTTGCTGCACTCGCGTAACAGGTAGTCAGCCTGCCACGCAGTCTCCTCATGGAGTGCAATGTAGTGGGCCATATTCAGTATCCAAAAATGCAGATTACCGATTGTTACGATTACCGATTGTTATGCCCTAATTAATCGGCCATTCCGATTAATCGGTCGACCTTTAAATCAAACACTCAAACCTGTGCTTGAAAGCTTGCTACGGACTGTGCTTTTCTCTGGGTTATACTATAGGAATGGTCATGTAGTCTGTCCGGGAATGAGCACATTAGCACCCAGCTGTGCTTTGAATTGAACACCGCCTCAAAATGAGACTTATCTGAAGTGATAGCCGCATAGCGAGAAATTGTCACGGCTTAATACAACTGCTCAATGCGGTAAAAACAAAGAAATTAGCCTGTATTAATGTGTGACTTCAACTCTATGGCAGGACCACATGCGGAGAAATTTCAGTCGTACTCTGTAATGAAGCAGGTTATTTAATATTTTGGGGGGAAGGATGGAATGGTGACAAAGAAAAATAGGTTGTTGCAGGTATCAGAAATAGCCTACTTCCTCTGTCATTTGTCACTTGACAGCATGTATGTGTGGGTGGTGGAGAAACCTTGACAGCAGCCTAAAGTGTCTTCATAGGGGGCCCAGTCTGGGATCGCGCTCCCAATGTCAGTGTCTTATGGAGTGTGTGTGTGTGGTGTGTTTGTCTATGTGCATGTGAGAGTGAAAGTCTGTAAAACGCTCTTTCAGACAAATGTGATTTCCACAGTGCAGGAGCCGGTCGTAAGTAGACTCACTGGTGAGATTTCAAACCATTCATTCTCAATGGGAGGCACACCAACAGAGAACTGGATCTCAGCCTGTATCCGAGTCCATCACAATTGCACAGTTACAATAGCCTGGTCCCAGATCTGTTTATACTCTCTAACACAGTCCTATGGTCATTGCCATGTCAAACGAACAAATCTCGGACCAGGCTACAGATACTAGTCCCAATCTAAAAAGCCTCAGCAATAGCATACATAGCCGAATAGCTGTTACAACAGCTTCCTATTATTGTCGTCACCTCGAGACCACTGATAGGGTGTTAACCTCTTGGCACGCCTGGCACGCAGGCGTCCCATCTAGAGCTCTGGAAATGCAAATGCGCTACGCTAAATGCTAATAGTATTAGTTAAAACTCAAACGTTCATTAAAATACACATGCAGGGTATTGAATTAAAGCTACACTCGTTGTGAATCCAGGCAACAAGTCAGATTTTTAAAATGCTTTTCGGCGAAAGCATGAGAAGCTATTATCTGATAGCATGTAACACCCCAAAAGACCCGCAGGGGACGTAAACAAAATAATTAGCATAGTCGTCGCTACACAAACCGCACAAATAAAATATAAAATATTAATTACCTTTGACCATATTCTTTGTTGGCACTCCTAGATGTCCCATAATCACTATTGGGTCTTTTTTTCGATTAAATCGGTCCATATATAGCCTAGATATCGATCTATGAAGACTGTGTGAAAAACGGAAAAAAATAGCGTTTCATAACGTAACGTCATTTTTTTTCATTCAAAAAGTCGACGATAAACTTTCACAAAACACTTCGAAATACTTTTGTAATGCAACTTTAGGTATTAGTACACGTTAATAAGCGATAAAATTCATCAGGAGGCGATGTCAATTCTATAGGTGTCTGTTTCGAAAAAATGTCTTGGAGAGAGCTCGACCAAAACATCCCGTCGGAGACCAGAGGGAATCGATTCCCTTGATTCGGTTAGACCAAGAATCAATTGCGAATCAAATGACAAGACTCTAGACAACGTGTGGAAGCTGTAGGCACTGCAACCTCGGCCTCATTTAATTCGATTCACTTTGAACAATTCCTTGAAGTCGCGGATGGATATTTATTTCCATTTTCAGTGATCAGATATTCCTGCACTTTTCGATGAAACGCACGTTCTGTTATAGTCACAGCCGTGATTTAACCAGTTTTATAAACATCTGAGTGTTTTATATCCACACATACTAATCATATGCATATACTATATTCCTGGCCTGAGTAGCAGGGCTGAAATGTAGCAGGGCTGAAATGTTGCGCGATTTTTAACAGAATGTTCGAAAAAGTAGAGGGTCGACTTAACAGGTTAAGGTTATCCGATCCTTTTACCTATCACATTCAACCATCCCATTTGTTCTTTCATCAGATCAGTTGTCATGAAGGAGATAAGGAAACTGTTTGGAGCCCAGCCAAACTGGGACTGGAGATACAAGTTATGTCATGGAATGGCTGTACTGGTTCCTATGGCCCTTCAACATGACTGAGTAGTATTCACTTAACTGGGGGAGGGTGAGAGGGAGGAAGGAGGGAAAGAGAGCGAGAGAGGGAGAGCAAGCGAGTAAGAGAGATCGAGGGAGAATGAGAGAAAGAAGGGCAGAGAGAAAGAGAGCAAGCAGGATAAAGAGAGATAGACAGAGAGGGAGACAAGACTGGGCAGAGGAGGAGTCATTGGTAGGCTCTCTGGTGTTAGATAATGGAGCGCCTCACACTCTCAGAGCCAGGGACCTTTGGCTCAGCTGGACTGTCTTGGTTAACTTGGCTACGTATAGAAGACAGGTGGACACCCAGCATAGCCATGCCCCCCCTCGTCTTCCATCTCACTCTCTTTCTTACATTTCTCTATCCTCTATCTCCGTCATTCTTTCTCCATCTCTTTCCTCCCCTTTCGCCTCCATATTCTTCCACTGTTCCTCAACCCCACCAATGACTATTGCCTCTCTATCCCCGCCCCCTTACCCTCTCTCTCTGCCTCAGAGGCATTCAGTCCTGCCATCTTGGACCTCCTCCCAGTGAAGCCTGCTGGAGCAGTGCCACAGCACCCAGAGCCTACAGCCAGGCCAAGCAAGCACTGGAGGAGATAGAGGCACTCAAACACAGCCAGTCAGCCAACCTGCTACTGCCCCACTGATTAAGGCCTACTTACCCAAATATGAGGGGTTTGGAAATATTTAGGATATTGCTTTGGGATGGCAGTGGTAAATCCACTATGATAATCTGACAAGAGGCGGGTGGGAGAGGGACAGCAGTATGCTAGTCACATACATTAGTGCTGAGCGATGTGCTTTTTGAAGTCGATTCGATTATCACATTTTTATAAAGATTTTTTCCTTTCAATTATTTTTTAAAACATGAAATGCATGTGGGTTGAATGCTGTAACAACAGAATAAAACAATGAATAAAGTCCCACGATGCAAATGACTGCCAATTACTTATTAACCATCTGCTGTTCACATTACTTTACTTTAATAAAATATTTATATTGTTGTGTATATTACAACTTTATTATTTAATTTATCATCTCATCTCTATAAAACTGCAACCTATGCGGTCTGACAAAATAATTATTTTAGTTGTTCTTCAAAGTAAATAAGGCATAAGTTTTATGACTGCTGAATACCAACTACCAATCACTTAGATCATGTATTTTCTTCAGTCTCTTCCGTAGCATGTGGTAAAAGAAACAGACAGGACAAGTAGTTGTGCAATGGATTATGGTCATCGTAGTTCATTACAATTTTGTCTGCGCTAAACTATGTAGAACATTGGCCTGTTGGAAACTACAATTCCCATCTTCATCGCACAGTTCGCTCACGATGTGATTTATCTCTAGAGAAACTCAAACGCAATGTGCAATTTGAGCTCACAGAAAAAAACGGAACAAATTGGAATTCAAATAATGGAACTGACATGGTGAAAAATTACCCACAACACTACCATACATGGACTACTATATCTAGAGCCTCACATGATGTGCATGTGCACGTCCCTCCTAACAAACATGCACACACACACAAAATGCTAATGTGCACAACTTTCATGAGTCATAATTGTAAAACCCATACACACACACACAATACCATGGATCTGAACTGAGTAAGTGTGTGTGTGTGTATGCTGCCGTGCTGATCAGCACCCTCACATTACCAACACAGAGACATTGAGAGGTACAGCCGTGGGCAGGAGGCAATCTGCAGCCTCGTTAGAACCAACCGAACAGAGAAATGATGCCAATGATGAATATCAACAAAAGACAGCGTACCTGCGTCCCAAAAGGTACCCGGTCAAAAGTAGTGCACTACATTTGCCATTTTGGGACACAGTCAGAGTAAGTATTTGCTCATCACTTAACACCATTCATTCACCATAGGGGAAGAACTGAAAGGGGAATAGAGTAATAGACTAGTAGTTCTCTCCAAACCACTGAGCATTGTCAAGAGGCAAAACCAATGACTGATGGAAATGACAGAGTGGCCCAATTCAGAGAGATTGGTAATCTATTCCATTGAGGCAGGCATTGCTGTAATTGTGCTCCTTTCCCTCAGACGGGCAACAGCCAAACAACCAATCATTGATTTTATTTGTCAGAGTCAAACGCTAATTACTGGAATTAGCCGCTCTTGACTAAGTGTACATCCCAAATGGCATCCTATTCTCTTTATAGTGCACTTATCTTAACTAGAGTCCTATGGGGCCTGGTCAAAAGTAGTGCACTACATAGGGAATAGGGTGCCATTTAAGACACAACCAAACAGTCTTATTTGAAGAAAAAGCCTGAACTTACTTTATAATGTAAAAACAAATACATAACAGCTTTACCCTACTAAAATGTGCTGAAAATTCACTGGGGTCTCAATAGATTCAATGTAAAGCTTTCACCCATCCAATGATAGTAACACAATGATAGACTTCAAAAGACAGGAAACAATAGGATGTGTACTATGGGGAATGTAAGGTTAGTTATCTAACAACGTACAGAGAGTTGCATTCAATAGACACGTTGTCAGTATGTAATACCGGTAGGTTAATAGTAAATAACTACGCAAAGAACTGGTAAAACCTTCTTCTGAAATGACTGTAAATGACAATACTAGTCCTAGAATTAGAGGTCAACCAATTAATCGGAATGGCCGATTAATTAGGGCCGATTTCAAGTTTTGATAACAATCGGAAATCTGTAATTTTGGGCGCTGATTTTTAAAAAAGATATATTTTTAAATGCCTTTATTTAACTAGGCAAGTCAGTTAAGAACACATTCTTATTTTCAATTACGGCCTTGGAACGGTGGGTTAACTGCCTTGTTCAGGGGCAGAACGACAGATTTTCACCTTGTCAGCTCAGGGGATCCATTCTTGCAACCTTACAGTTAACTAACGCAATAACGACTTGCCTCTCTCTCATTGCACTCCACAATGAGACTGCCTGTTACGCGAATGCAGTAAGCCAAGGTAAGTTGCTAGCTAGCATTAAACTTATCTTATAAAAAACAATCAATCATAATCACTAGTTAACTACACATGGTTGATGATATTACTAGATATTATCTAGCGAGCATAAAAGCATCTGACTTGCATCTGACTGAGCATACAAGCATCTGACTGAGCGGTGGCTGGCAGAAGCAGGCGTGTAAACATTCATTTAAACAGCACTTTCGTGCGTTTTGCCAGCAGCTCTTCGTTGTGTGTCAAGCATTGCGCTGTTTATGACTTTAAGCCTATCAACTCCCGAGATGAGGCTGCTGTAACCGAAGTAAAATGGCTAGCGAGTTAGCGCGCACTACTACATGGACGGAAGCTATACTGTTACACTGGCAATACAAAAGTGCCTATAAGAACATCCAATAGTTAAAGGTTAATGATATACAAATGGTATAGTGGGAAATAGTCCTATAATTCCTATAATAACTACAACCTAAAACTTCTTACCTGGGAATATTGAAGACTCATGTTAAAAGGAACCACCATATGTTCTCATGTTCTGTGCAAGGAACTGAAACGTTAGCTTTCTTACATAGCATATATTGCACTTTTACTTTCTTCTCCAACACTTTGTTTTTGCATTATTTAAACCAAATTGAACATGTTTCATTATTTACTTGAGGCTAAATTGATTTTATTGATGTATTATATTACGTTAAAATAAGTGTTCATTCAGTATTGTTGTAATTGCCATTATTACAAATAAATAAATAAATATATATACATTTTAAAATCGGCATCGGCTTTTTGGGTCCTCCAATAATCAGTATCGGCGTTGAAAAATCATAATCGGCCGACCTCTACCTAGAATAAATAAGATTTTTTTTCCAAAAACCTGTGTGTGTACCCTAGGCCTCGTTCAGTAGGTAAACGTTGCAGAAATGCCATTAAGATATTTTTATTCTACGTTATTCAACATGTCAGATAGGGCATGTTTATTCTACATAACCTACATCCATCTGAACGGGTCCACATCTCTTACCGTTGGCAGCGGTGAGGAAGCACTTGTTGACGCCGCGGGCCTTGTTGGTGAGCTCCTCGGTGATGTCCATGTGCGTGTGCACCTCGTCCCTGATCTCCTCCAGCGTGGCGTACAGGTCGGCCTCCCAGTAGCCCTTGTCCAGGCAGTCAATCAGCTCAGCCAGCTGCACCTTGGTGCTGTAGTACCAGATGGTCTTGTCCTCCTGCTCGCCGTCCTCTTCACTGGGGTGGAGGAAGTGAGAGAGACACCGGTGGAGGGGGTGGAGAGAAAAGGAGGAGGGGAGAGAGATAAGAGGGAGATGGAGGGGACAGGGAATGAGAGAATATGGGAGACGGAGAAGGATAGCATAAGGGAGAAAGAGATCAATGTCTTTGATTAATTGATACAATCATCAAATGACGAGCAGTAGAATGAAGAACATTTAAGCAGACACCTGCCATTGTAAATTGTTCACTGTAAGGACATAGTACTGACAACTATTTAATACATGTGTCTTCTATGGTGCAAGTTTTCCTTAAAAGCCATTCCGCCACTTTACAAACTCATATTCATTATCTCCAGCACCATACGGGTATCTATATATGTGAAAATGTGTGTTTCTATGATCTGTGGTTGCAAAGAGAAGGTTCTAAATGCATTACAAGGTAGGATAAAAAGGAAGAAAAACGGTGATTTTCAAAACCTGAAACGAGTTTCAAGCCAGAGGGGGTATTTTATTTCTCCACGTCACCGTGAATCTCAATGTGTTTGAAAAATCAGTCATTGGGTAGAATGCAGAAAATGCACCTTTTTCACATACACTGTATTATACATATGTTTATTTAACTAGGCAAGTCAGTTAAGAACAAATTCTTATTTTCAATGACGGCCTAGGAACAGTGGGTTAACTGCATGTTCAGGGGTAGAACGACATATTTGTACTTTGTCAGCTCGGGGATTTGAACTTGCAACCTTCCGGTTACTAGTCCAACGCTCTAACCACTAGGCTACCCTGCCGCCCCATTGCCGGAGACAATGAAAATTAGGTTGAGAAGCGATGGAATTGCACTTTTACGTTTTATAACATGGCCTTAGCTGCAATCATGGAAAACATGATTATTGGGAAATGAAAGTTGTAAGAAAGATCTTTGGGCGCTCTAGGCATGCATAACACATAGGCCCACATCAAATATCAACAAATGGACAGCTTTGTGCACAGCAGGGTCTAGGCCTGAGTCTCACTAGCCTTAGGCAGTATTCCAACAATCTAGTCAGCATCCTCTCAGGATGCAACCACCCACTCGACACACACACACACACACACACACACACACACACACACACACACACACACACACACACACACACACACACACACACACACACACACACACACACACACACACACACACACACTCTCTCTATCGGGATGGTGAAGATCGATTACACTGCAACCAGTGAAGGCCACCTTCTTGAGTGGGAGTGGCAATGAGACAGTGAAGGCAACCCCCCCGAATCCCTCTGTTCAGGTGTGTGTCTGTGCTCGTGTACATGAGTGTGTGACACTCTCCTCTCTGATTAAAGGAGTCTGCTACCACACCATCTGTGACTTGTGCTTAATAGCTGGCGTATATGCTATCGCTTACTAATATTTGTGTGTTTACATTGTCATTATCCTTCAAACAAGTGAGGCATTGACCTTTCTGTACCTTACCAGAGAAGCTAAAAAGGTGATGTAAGCCGCTCTGGATAAAAGTGAAGATTGAAGAGTGCCATCTGTCATGTAAAAAAAAAAAAGCTCACAGTTTGAACATGATCACGGGTCAATTGCTTGCACTTCTGCTTCAATTTTGATTCTGGGTTAACAGTGTTTCTTGCGTGGATAACCTCAGTGCCTGATTGAAATTGACACTGTACACATGAATAAATAAATAATTATCACTTATAATAATATATTACTAATTGTTTGGCGCTTCTGACGGGGCTGGCTAGCTAGCCAGTGTGGGGTAGCTTTAGCAACAGGGTGGAACAGCAAGAGTTAGCTGTTTATATGTTAGCATAGCGATTGCTGCATTAGCCGAAAGCCTGTTCGCTAGTTGTGAACACTCCTGCGTAGATGGCTGCACTCTTGCAGATGTCTCTCGGCTCACCCTCACTCACCCTTGAATCAGCTAGCTAGCATAATAAACTGTCAGCTGGTCGACATGGCTTCTTCTCAGAGCTGTGCAGTTTTAGCTTGCTTGTATAGCTAAAAATGAAATGTAAAAGCTAGTTTTTAGCCAACATATAAACAACTCTTTCACCTAGCTTGCTAGCTAGAAAGTTG
This sequence comes from Oncorhynchus gorbuscha, assembly GCF_021184085.1. Classification (NCBI taxonomy): domain Eukaryota; kingdom Metazoa; phylum Chordata; class Actinopteri; order Salmoniformes; family Salmonidae; genus Oncorhynchus; species Oncorhynchus gorbuscha. The sequence goes on along the minus strand of NC_060190.1, from coordinate 17,471,275 downwards.
GATAACAAATGCTTATTTCATTAATGCGATGTTAGCTAAGATAATAGAATGATCCGAGCTAGCTGGCCACCTACATTTGTCGGTGGGAGATTTATTTGCTAAAATGGAGACACCTTTGAGTCAGCTAAAGATCATCTTTGCATCTACCAACTGGCAGTAAATTTACTACATGTCAACATATTTTGTGGACTAGTCCTAACATGTACTTTCTGGTTATGTCTGAACAATGTGCATTATATCATTGTCCACTGGATTAAAAACCCAAGACATATCAAAGACCAGGCAAGAAAGTTAGATCTAAATGCTTGGTAAAAAAAGCCAGTGCTAAATTGCTCCGTCCTCCATAGCCCTAACCCCTCGATGTTTGCAGACCTGTATGGTCTGGGAAGGTAGGCTATAAGCAGTGCAATGATGGATCTCACACCTTACAGATCTGCAGAAACAAATGGTTAGGGCCAAGGGGAGGGTTAGAAAGTGGTTTGAGACTTGACTTTCCCAATCACACAGAGTGATTAGATGCTAGCCCACCAACTCAAAGCTCAACATTGACAAGAGAAGCTGCTCTTCCTCCCTGGCAAAGCCTGCCTGCTCCAATACCTCTGTCACAGTTAACAACTCCATTATGGCCCCTTACCAGACTGTACAAAACTCCTTCACACTCTCCACTGGCTCCCATTAGCAGTGTGAATCAAATTCAAATCCCTGTTGCATGCCTATAGGGGTAGCAAGGCAAATCGATCCTGGCCCAATCTTTGTCAGCACTGCCAAATGTATTAGTCTTCATATTGCCATTATACATGTACATGTTGCACGTCTTCTCTCCAAAAATGTTTTTATCCTGTAGCTGACCTAAGAGCACTGTTGGAGATGTGACAGGCTGAGATACCGAGAAGGTAAACACCAACATGTGTAATTTGTAAATAATGTTAAGATCAGTGTTTCTTAACCCTGTTCCTGGGGGCCCAAAGGGGTGAACATTTTTTGTTTTTGCCTTAGCACTACACATCTGATTGAAATCACCAAAGCTTGATGAGTTGATCCTTTGACTCAGCTGTGTAGTGCAAGGCCAAAATCAAAAATGTCCACAGGACCAGGTAAAGGGTCAACCATAGTAGTACGTCACCCCTGGAGCAGATTAGGGTTAAGTGCCTTGCTCAAAGGGCACAGACAGATTTTTCACCTTGTAGGCTCAGGTATTCAAACCAGGGACCCTTCAGTTAGTGGCCCAACCCCCTAACTGCTAGGCTACCTAAGAAACACTGGTTTAGACAAAAGTGTCAAATATATGTCCCACATTCTTCCTCCAAAGGACCTTTCTATAGAAAGACTGAGGTAGCCATTAGCAGTTGCCTTCAACACTCATCCTTTCCTTTTAAAAAGGAGTTTGGACACTATACTCAGTTTAGTATCGCGGTCTTCATTGCACATTGTGATGACAACGGTTTTCATGTTCCTCCTAGTGTCAGGACAGCAAACGGTTAACACAACAGCATCCCTTCAAAGACTGAGGTGTTTTAGGCAGGGACATGATAGACCAGGCCCAATCCTGCACAACAGCCCCAGGTGAGACAACAGCCCTAGCCCATCATCCCATCATCCCAACCGAACCCATAACCCTGTGTTTCCCAATCCGTTCCTCCAAGGCCCCTAGCAATTCTTTGTCCTATCACACCTGATCCAACTAATCAATTGCTTGAAAAGGGATGTCCAGGGGGATATAACATTACAGAACACTCAGATATAAATATATTGTCTAGAACAGACACAATTATCTGCCAGGTAGAATAGGAAGTTGAAATAACTATTTATTCCACTGAACAAAGATATAAACGCAACATGCAACAATTTCAAAGATTTTACTGCGTTACATAAGGAAATCAGTGAATTGAAAGGCCTTATTGATTGTAGGGCAGATATAACTGTCAAAGGGATTCCTCTCAGGCAGTTGAAAGGCCCTAATCTATAGATTTCACATGACTGGGAATACAGATATGCATCTGTTGGTCACAAATACCTTCAAAAAAAAGGTGCTTGGCGTGGATCAGAAAGCCAGTCAGTACCTGGTGTGACCATCACTCCTCTTCATATTGGTGGGAAGTGGAACACAATGATGTACATGTAGATCCAGAGTATCCAAAATATGTCTGATGAGTATGCAGGCTGGGACATTTTCAGCTTCCGGGAATTGTGTACAGATCCTTGCGACATGAGGCCGTGCATTATCATGCTGAAACATACAACACTGTCTGCCATTTGCCCTGTACAGTTGAAACCGGGAACTAAATCTCCCATATGTAATGTGTTAGTTTCATGTTTCATGAGCTGAAATAAAAGATCCCAGAAATGTTACATCAGCACAAAAAGCTTATTTATATCAAACGTTGAACACAAATTTGTTTACATCTCTATTAGTGAGCATTTCTCCTTTGCCAAGATAATCGATCCACCTGACAGATGTGGCATATCAAGAAGCTGATTAAACAGGATGGTAATTACACAGGTGCACCTTGGCCTGGGGACAATAAAAGGCCTCTAAAATGTGAAGTTGTGTCACACAACACAATGCAACAGATGTCTCCAGTTTTGAGGGAGCATGCAATTGTCATGCTAACTGCAAGAATGTCCCCCAGAGCTGTTGACAGACAATTTTATGTTCATTTCTCTACCATAAGCCACCTCCAACATAATTTTTGAGAATTTGGCAGTACGTCCAAATAGCCTCATAACCAGTCACCCAGACAGCTGAGGAGTATTTCTGTCTGTAATAAAGACCTTCTGTGGGGGAAAACACATTTTGATTGGCTGGGCCCGGCTCCCCAGTGGGTGGGCCTATGCACTGCCAGGCCCACCCATGGCTGCGCCCCTGCCCAATCATGTGAAATCAATAGATTAGGGCCTAATGACCTTATTTAAAATGACTGATTTCCTTATATGAACTGTAACTCAGTAAAATCTTTCAAATTATTGCATGTAATAATAAATAATAATAATAATATATGCCATTTAGCAGACGCTTTTATCCAAAGCGACTTACAGTCATGTGTGCATACATTCTACGTATGGGTGGTCCCGGGGATCGAACCCACTACCCTGGCGTTACAAGCGCCATGCTCTACCAACTGAGCTACAGAGCATTTATATTTTTGTTGAGTATAATTTTGGAGTGAGTGAACGTTTGTTTGTTGTTGTTTACTTACACCACGATGCGGCGGTCCAGGAACCAGTACTTGCGGCGGTGGCGGTCATAGCCGATTGGCAGCTGGCGGATGTATGGCCTGCTCTTCTGCGCCTCCGTCACACAGTCCACCACGCCAGGCACCTTGTGTGCCACGCACACCTCGCACTGCCACTCGTCCTCGGGTACCTCCACCAGCGGCGGCTTCACGCACTCCAGGTGGTAGACGGCCGAGCACGTCTCACAGCAGAGGAGGTCCCCCAGCCGGTGGCACACCCTGCAGTGGTCATCGTACGCCACCACCCCCTCCGACATTAACTCTTCTCTAGCCAAGTTGGTGGCCAGGAACTGGTCCACAAGGAATTGAAGGACCTTAATTTTGCTCTCGAGGGGCTCGTAGGGGTACTCCTCGCCCTCGAGTAAAGGGAGCACCTGCCGGTACTCTGGGTCACTCTCGCAGTAGGCGCGCACCATCTCGGGCCAGGTCATGCCGTCGATGAAGTAGAGTGTGGAGTTGACGCTGTCCTTGAGGTCGGCAGGACCGAACGTGGTGTTGGACGTGTCCTCCTCGCGCAGGATGGCCTTGAGCAGGGCGGTGTGGGTCTCAGCCAGCAGGGTGCACTGCTCCATGCCTGCCAGCGCGGCACAAAAGTCCTCGAAGCGGAACGGCGAGAGGCGCAGGACTGAGCCGAAGTTGCGCAGCACCTCATAGACGGCCGAGATGTTGAGGAGCTGATTGGCCGGCACCAGCAAGTCCTCTGAGGACTTGGGCAGCTCCAGGGAGGGCACCTCCTTGGCCTCGAAGATGGGAGAGCGGGGCCGGTGCGGGTGTCTGCCCCTCCGGCCTGAGACAGAGAGGGATGAAGAGAGAGAGAGAGAGCTATAAATTATGTAAATAATTAAAATCAATCAAGAGACATAAAATGGGGTCAGGAAAAAAAGTCCCTTTAATACTGAGTGCTGGACTCTGAGAAACACAACAAAAACAGGTGAAGAAACAAAGACAAAACTAGATACATAGTGAATGAGCCAAAGGAGGCAGCGCAATTTGCATCAACCATAACAGCTGTCGATGTTTCTATCAAACAGGCAGGGCTTCTTATTCAACACATTTGAGTGTGTAACTATTTTGTTACTGTTTCTGGATAACAGCTCTGTGAATGTATGCATTACTTTCGCTGTATCAACTTTTTAAGTACAGCGTATTGGTTATAACCAACTTGTATTTTTTACCCTTCCATAAATCCACGGCGTATATAAAGTCTGAATCTCTTCTATAAACAGAATTTCTTTTGAACTTTTGATTTACTCAGTACATAAAAAAAAAAAAAAAACAAGTCTTAAAAATTTAAATAAGCCGACCTAGCACCTGGTACTTGAGTATTCACTGTGCAGTGGAGAATTTGGCCTTCCTTCACTCACTCTACCCTGGGCCAGAGTATGGGTGGTGATCTAGGGTCAGCTCCCCTTGTCCATGTAATCTTATTCATTATGATCGAAAAGGTTTAACTGATCCTAGATCAGCACTTTTTATGAATATGGACCCTGATCAGGTTCAGAATCTGAAACATAAAGCCAGGGATCCACACCCTCTGATATCAGTTAGAGTAGGTAGGTATAACAACTGACATAAATTAGATTTCAAACATTAGACATTAAGAGTAGGCATAGATGAGGTGACATTAAAAATGACCAACAAGCACCTCTCCCCTGAGCGTGTGCCCCCGGTGAGGGCTGTGTATGTGTAAGCATGTATTTGTGACTCAGTGTGATAAAATGAGTGTGTATGTGATTATAGGTCATATGAATGGCACATAAACCACTCCTTGAACAATTCAGCCATATTCACTTGTTAATAATCAGGCCTGTTTGGGGTAGGAGGTTATTTGCGTAGTCAGTCACTGGGGTGCAATGGAGAGATAGAATTATGATTCAAGAAATACCAAGTTGTCTAGGCTGTACACATCTGTGCTTATGAGATGTGGGGCAAGTTATGAAACACATTCACAGCCATTTTAGGACACATAACATGAATAAATCTGTAATTTCATGGAAATATTATTCTGCATTGCATTATGAATCAGCAGATCCATTCCAGGTCTACAGGAACATGTGGAATTATGATAATTGAATTTTACTGAACACCAAAATATATCAGAAAATGTACAATAATGTATACTAACTAATCTTATGCATAATCCTGAAAAATACAAAATGGTTCCTTAATATTGCATAAATGTCTTGAAAATTGACTACATGAAGTCCAAAGTACATGAATGACATCAATGTCACTTTCACTCATGTTTTGACATTATACAAGATCAAAACTATTGACTTTACAGTTCAATTATTTTTCAAAGAAGGTTACCTGTGCTCTTGTTCGTTTACATTGAAAGATTGGTTTTGCTATGGTTACCGCACAATTTAGTACGTGATATTATAATGAGTTCAAGCTGCAACAGGTGAAATTAGAGCGCCTCTTTTCAAAACAAAGGGCCGCGCGATGATGTCCTGTCAAGCTGATTTGACCACAATCTCACGAAATCTATCGCAACACTTGATTTTCTGAAGGAAACAATTGTTTAAACTAAGGGAGGATGAGGAGGGGGATAAATTACAACTAGTTGATGAAACTGACCCTTTATTGTTTACAACTACTACAGGAACTGTATAACAGTATATTCATGCCATGCAAGGCGACAAAGTATCAAAAACGCACGCGCAGTTCTAAAACAAAAAAGGTATAAATCTTATCGTGATATTTTGTAGCCAAGTAGTGCAGCATGGCAAGCTTGTTGACGATAATTGCTAAATGAATGAATGGAAAGTAGCTAAATGTTTATATGGAACTAACGTCTAATATGTTGCATGCAAAATGGTGCAATTATGCAAATTAACAATTCCACATTACAATAATCCCCATCGTCAAATTCGTGTTCATTTTTGCCAATAGTTGCTGATTTTTTATAACAGAAAACATGCGAGGTGACAGTATTGTTCACTGTGCGCGAACTAGCAAACGATCACCGGAGCTCCTAAACAAAGGCCTGTTTATGAGTGCAATCTCCATTTTGAACAATGCAGCTTACTTCCCAAATGTGCTAAATAAAACTGTAACACTTTGGCGTACATTTGAAAAATGCTTCTAAATTGCATTTGCAAGCAAACGTACCTGGAGTGCTGCCGTGCGTGCTATCATGGCTCCGAAAGCTGCTATCTGTACAGTAGCTAGCATCATCCTCATCTGGTAATTCTTCCAGAAAATCGGACTCATTGTCCACGGCCTCCTCTTCGTAGTCTGAGGAAGGATTCTCGTGTAAAAGTTCGTCTTCCTCCGACCTCAAACTAATATTATCCTCTTCCTCGTCGCTGTTGTCATCGTAGACCACCTTGCACAGTGGCCGTCTCCCCCTGCTGCCGCGACCACCTCTCGAACCCCTGCCTCTTCCTCTGCCCCGCGATGTCGTCGCTGCTCCAACTTTCCTCCGGCCCCTGGACGAATGGTAGTTTTCTCTCCGATTAATTTCCGTATCGCCGGTATCCACCACCGAACCCCGTCCGCGGCCACGTCCTCGGCCCCTTCCCCTACCACGGTTACCTCTCCCTCTCCCTCTTGAACCGCGAACTGGCCCAGGGGAAACCTCCTGCATCTCCGCTGCTTGTTTGGGCGGCCTTCCTCTTCTCCCTCGCATTGTAGCAGATGTATTATTTTTAATTTCAATTTTAGCGCGCGACTAGTCCACACAAACCCGAGAAACCGGGCAACCTCGGAAACCCTAACCAACGTTGCGATAGTCACAATTAGCCCCACCAAGCCCCGGGCTCAATTTTTGGTAGAATGTTCAAATAGAATGGCCGGCGTCCCGCTTTAGGTCGCCTGCAGTCGCCATTTTTCTTCGGATATCTCCCTCCACTGAAAACAGACAGCAGGCCCTGTATGGAGGTCACGTGACCACTATTCTACAGTAGACGCATTTAGTTCATAAAATGTGTTATCCATGCAAACGTGATGCCCCCACGATTGTTTATTTACGTTCACTTGTCATGCCAATTCACATAAATCAAGAAAATATCGATTTATTACAATGTAAGAGCGTTGTCAATTTGCAGCTGACGTCGTCATTCTAGCCAGAATGTAAGCAAGCAATACGTAGTCGGCCACAGGAAAGATCAGAATCATGAAACCAAGTTGTTGTTTCAGAGTTAGAGCAAATATTATCACATATTAGGCAGGAGTTCACTATATGTCAACATTTAAATCATGTAGCTATTGGTAGTTGATTTGTTGTTATCAAAGAGACTCCGTTTGTAATTTTGATGCAGTTATTCGATAAACTTATTTTAATGGCAAAAATACTCATATTGTGTATTGCATTGGAAAATTGTATGCATTTATACATTCAAACATTGTGTTTACTTATTGATGCACACAGTGGATATTATGAAGAGGTCATTCAACATTCTCGATCAGAACGTATAACACCAGAACAGTTCCATCACCATGGAATGAATAATGGTGACAAAACCTACCAATGCAGCAGTTGTGGTGCAACACTTTCTTTTTTTCTCTTTGTTGCTACAATGTTTCCTAAATCCCTCTCTTATGATAGGGCCTAGCTACATGATGTTTAATTACAGTCTGTGGTTTATGTCCTCAAATGTAGCCTATTTAAACAAGGCCTACTATGTCTAGTATACTGGTTGATGCCTGCTCTCTGTAGTATGTCTATGCCAAGGCTTTTCTCTTTAAAGCAAGCACATTGCTTTATTAAGTCTAGCAGGCAGAAGTCGAATTATTTCGATGTTATAGCTACATTCTCAATAGAAGCAGCCAGCATAGTGAATGGTAGTTGAAGAAATAGCTAATAGTCTTTAAAATGATAAATAGCAGTAGGTTTTATTAGACATAGGTTAAATTGGGAATATTTTCATCTGTACATATCAAGTTGTCGTGGCCGAGTGGTTAAGGCGATGGACTAGAAATCCATTGGGATCTTCCCGCGCAGGTTCGAATCCTGCCGACAACGTCATCTTTTGATGATGTAATAATAGTTAATGTGAATTTTCACTTTAAAGGGTAGTCCTTCTAATCCCAAAATCATTCAACTATACATTTGTTACGTAAATTTGAATGTAGTTAATGTCTTGATAGTACCTACAGTCTTCATGCAAAAGGTGGTACAACACAATGGAAAAGGGCACCTCCAAGTGTTAAAAAATAAATACTTCATTTTCTGGTTGCATGTTCCATGTAGCCTTTAGCGGTATTGCAAAAAATATTGATGTAGATATCTAAATTACATACACTACATGACCAAAAGTATGTGGACAGCTTCTCGTCGAACATCTCATTCCAAAATCATGAGCATTAATATGGAGCTTGCACGTTTTGTGCACGGGGGAATTTTCGTGCTGAAAAAGTAAAGGGCATTCCCAAAACTGTTGCCACAAAGTGAAAAGCACAGAATCGTCTAGAATGTCATTGTATTCATAGACTGTTCTCTCTGCTACCGCACGGCAAGGGGTGCCCGAGCACCAAGTCTATGTCCAAAAGACTTCTACCCCCAAGCCATAAGACTCCTGAACAGCTAATCAAATAAGCTACCCATACTTTGATGCTACTGCTACCCTCTATTTATTATCTATGCAGTCACTTTAACTCTACCTACATGCACATATTACCTCAATTACCTCGACTAACCGGTACCCCCTCGCTATTGTTATTTTACTGCTGCTCTTTAATGATTTGTTACATTTATTTTGAACTTATCTATTTTTTACTTAACACATTTTTTCTTAAAACTGCATCGTTGGTTAAGGGTTTGTAAGTAAGCATTTCACTGTAAGGTTGTATTCTGCGCATGTAACAAATACAATTTGATTTATGTAGTGTTAAGATTTCCCTTCACTCGAATTTAGGGGCCTAGCCGAACCATGAAAAACAGCCCCAGGCCATTATTCCTCCTCCACCAAACTTTACAGTTGGCACTAGGCATTGGGGCAGGTAGCGTTCTGACATCCACCAAAGCCCAGATTTGTCCATGGACTGCCAGATGGTGATGTGTGATTCATCACTCCAGAGAATACGTTTCCACTGCTCCAGAGACCAATGGCAGTGAGCTGTACACCACTCCAGCCGAAACTTGGCATTGAGCATGGTGATTTTAGGCTTGTGTGCACGGCTGCTTGTCCATGGAACCCCATTTCATGAAGCTCCCAACGAACAGTTGTTGTGCTGACGTTGCTCCCAGAGGCAGTTTGACACTTGGTAGTCAGTGTTAAAACAGAGGACAGACAATTTTTACGCGCTTCAGTGGTTGGGTAGGCCGTTTGGAGTCTGACTGGATAAAAAAAATATATATACATACATGATCCCCACCTACTTTTAAAACCTAACTTGTGCCCGTGCCCATCAGCAACAGGTGTGGCTGAAATAACCAAATCCACTAATTTGAAGGGGTGTCCACATACTTTTGTATAGGGTACCATGTAATCTTAATTTAAACATACATATGATAACCATACAACTCATCACGATGGGACAAAGGCCAGTTTCATTTTGTGCATAGGGTATTTTTAATACAAATACTGTCATATGAATTCAGAATTGACTTTGTTAGAATGTAACACAAAATGTATCTATAGAAAACATGTGCGACTATGTGATTGGGAGACGTTATTCACTGTCCAAATCGCCTTCATGAAATACAACATTCAACCACAAGATTGTCAACCATATGGAAGGTTGAGACGCATTTCTATTTTTAGACATGTCAGTATATTCCTATAAAAAGGGGCAGTATGTTCCATAGGTTAAAAGTATCTATGCCATGATGAAATATCATGGGACTATAGTTTTCATAATTCATATGAGCAAATATTTCTACTACACACACCCTCAGATTATACAGACAAATACAAATCACATGGCTATAGGGATCTCAGCCTCAGCAATGCCACAGTTCAGAACTTGAGAATCATTTTCTCTACACATCTGGGAATCAACTAGACTGATCCCAGATATGTTTGGGCGCTGCACAGCCAACTCCTATGTTCATCGTTGAAAGCACAAGCAGACCTGGGACCAGCGTAGGCATCTACAGTAGAGAGGTATGATATAGCAGTTGAACCATGGACCTTTTGGTAGCATACCAAATACAAAGTGGAACAACAATGCAACTGACCAAGAGAAAAATGGGGAAAAGGTCAACGGCAAAGTTTTATTGGAAATAATCTGTAAATATCGTCTAAAAAAGCTCAATGACTTCTATGGAGTACTGGCTGATGTCCTTCGACGGCTTCATTTTGTGGAGCTCTTGAAGGCTGCCCTCGATCTTCCCCAGTTCAGAGAATAGTTTCACCTGGAATGGGTAGACAGGGATAGATGTTAAATCAACCCGTACAACAAAGAACCATATACATACAGTATGTGTGTCAGCGAGATGAAGGAGATGCACAAAGTAAATAGCAGTAGTGTGCCAATTTACACAACAAATAAGAGTGTTGAAGCGTGTGGCTAAACTCCTCTGCTGGGATGGTTCAGTAGCGGGCATGGTTTAGCAGAGTGGAGCGAACCAGTGCACACCCGCAGACACCCTGTGTGACTGTGTGAGAGCAAAGTCGTGCATCGTGTTCATCCTAATATTGTTGATGCTGCTCGTGACAGAAATCGGCTAGCATTTATAATGGCAACACCACTTGCTTTTCCTGTTTGAACCACTGAAGAGGTAAACATTCCTCCCTGGGTGCCTCAAATGGGTTTCATTATCACAGCAAAAAAACAAATGACACTAGTTGTTATCAAGGGAACCATTATGACAAAAATGCTCAACTATCATTTGCAGTGAGGACCAAAGAGAAAGCACATACCTGGGACTTGACAAAGCTTTGGAGATTTGACAGCAATCCTTTGGCATCAGGAGCCATGACCAAGACTGTGAAATGAGCATCCAACAACAGGCACACCCAGTCAATGATCTAGAAAAGAAAAAGGAAATTCAGAACACATACATTAAGTTAATGTTATGCAATATAATTACATGCATTCACCTTTTGTATAACTTTAATGCTTCCATGTACCAACCTGCGTCATTGTGGGCGATCTCAAAACTGGCGTTTGTGTGTAGACGTCTTGGGAATATTTGAAATAGATGAACTGGAGGTACTGAAGAAAGAGCTAGGAGAGGAAAGGAAATAGAAGGATGCAACCAGTCTTTCAACATATCCTCATAGCTAACTGCAGTTTATAAATTGGAAGTCAATAGATAAAAACCCACCATGGTATATTGCAGGATTACAGTCAATTCCAATTAAATTCAGGAAGGTAACAAAATGTTATTGTTCTTCAATGAGGAAGATTGGAATTTACTTCCTGAATCGACTTGAATGAAATGGAATTGATCCCAACTATGGCATATTGTCAAGGAGATGAGAGACAGGTAGCTACTCACAATAACCTGCGGAGCATTGAGGTCCTTCAGGTGGGGGACGAGAAGGTTGTCACTGTACGGCGTCTGCAGGACCTCATTACTATGGCAGCACAGTTAAGTTATAACACCTCCACACATGTCTAAGAGTCATTTCTATGGACTGATATTAGCGCACGGTAAACATTATGGTGCATCGCAGCAGACTGTTGACAATGAAATGTGTCATTGTATCTATCCCTATTAATGAACAATTGAACGAATCAACCAATTCAACAAACCTATAGTGAGAGGATACAGTAACACAGCCCTGTATTGGTTCAATCCATCTGACTATTGATGATTCTATCAAATACACTGTTTAATCAACAATGACATTATCAGATATTACTGTAGTCTTGCAATGGAACACACAAGGATACAGTAGCACAGCCTTGTGTAGACCCACGGGGCAGACCTCCAGCTGCAGTGTGGGGTTCTTCTTATCCTGGTGCTGGGGAGGTTTGGGCTGGTGGTGGGGGTCCCAGCTGTCCTCAAACAGAGGGGGGCTGAAGCCGTTCTGTTGGCCCCCCCGGGCCCCCGCCGCCACCAGGCCCTCCATGAAGGACACGCTGTCCGGCTCCAGGCTCACCATCTCCACATCGCCGTCTGGCACACTTGGAGGAGGGAGAACGACACACAGCCGTTACAACAACGATCCTGATTTCAGGCTATTTATATGAATTGACAAACTATGTATTTGCTGTAACACTTGGAAGCATTGGAAATGGTTCAAACAAAACAAGTTCTAGAAATAAAGAACTTCAAAATAAACCATTTAAAAAGCAATACACAGCCACAAAAGAGACCGCTTGGTTTACAATGTGGTGGAAAGAATATGCATTGTACACAATGAGTAGAAACTTCAACCATCAAAACAATTAGGCCAACAAATACATAATCAAGCTCCAGCACTGGCAGGAAACACTATCCTGAACTTCACCAGAATTAATCTGATCCACAACGTATAGGTCGTTACAAAAGACGCCCCCATACACCATCGAGTTAGACTGACCCGATGAAGGTTTTGAGGCAGGCACACGTGACCACCTCAGGGATGTCTGGGAAGAGCTGCAGGCAGAGCTGACACAGGAAGTAGTCCTTGTGCTCCAGAGCCAGCAGCAGGAGGTCGGGACACATGCTGCAGAAAGACATAGAACAGGTCAGAACCAAACCAAGGGTCTCAACAACAGTCTGTGTGAAAATACTATAACAAAAAGCTTCCTTTCCCTGTCTCCTTTCCTTCATTGCTACTGATAGGCAAAGAAATAGGATAGGTACCCACTCAACATGTCTTCACCTATGATGTCTGGCAGTGTTCGAGACCAATTCAAGACCAAGACCGGAGAAAAGAGTGTCAAAGTCAAGACCAAAACCAGATGAGGTGGGGGGGGGCGAGACTTAGTCAAGACCGGGAGGGTGACAAGCGGTCCGAGAGAGTCAAGACCGAGCCCAGAAAAAGTCCAATTCAAGACCATGATTGTAATTGTCATAAGGCCACCATAATAATGAGTTCAACATATCCAGCATTTCAGTATTCATATCTCAGAACAACATATGGATTCTTTAGACTTTCAGAATAGTGAAAAAAATGCAACCTGAGAGAAAATAGACACGACAAATGATTACTAAACCGAAGTCAGTGGAGAACAATGAGGGCCTTCTACAACTTCAGATAATTTATTAAATAATTATAACAATAATTATAAATGACATTGTTCTTTTCAATTATGTTCTGATTGAATCTCTTCAGATTTTGTTGGTCAGGAAAGGTGAACACTGAAGAGAAAAAAAGATGCAATCAATATTTTTTTGGGTGGTCTGTTGGGAGATAAATCTAGATAGCCAAGACAGCCATTGGCTAGGCCATCGTAAGCTAGATAGAAGGAATTTGCCATTCAACTGTATTAGGGTAACATTTTGGAGTGACAGTTTAATCAAACAATCAAATTGACTTGTAATAGGTGGGACCATTTATGCTAAAAAAACACGGTAACTACTGCCTTCTCAAAGGCCAACAGGTCACTACACAATAGGGAGCAGTAGTTTCCCCATGGTCTAGCAGCCATCTTTTGTTGCAAAGGCTGTTAGCTTCTCCCTTTTCAAGAATAACTTTCAACAAGAAGTTAAGTTTCAAATGATCATCTGGTGAGTGGAAATGTGTTTTTTTATTGCACCACGCTTGCTGTTAGCAATCTCTTTCAAAATAAAGTGTGAAATATTGTTGTATTTAAACTTTTGGTCACCGGTTACTTTGTGTGCTTAAACATGAAATGTTTTACGCAATGGGAAGTAATAGTTGTACATTAGCGTAAATGTTGTGTTTTTCCTATTCTCATGATTGGGACCTACTGGCTTATTCTGTCCAAGTTTATAGGCGGCCTATCCTTTAACATTATGCTGTCTTTCCATCGGCCCTATGCAGTGGTGTAGTGGTGCCTGGTAGTGGGTATACTCACATTTTGCTAAAGAAAAAGCCCAAGGGGCCTGCCCAGCGAAGGAAAAATCCTGTTTTCTACATTTAAAAAAAATAGTTTTCCTATATATTTTTCAGATGAGAACCAAATTAAAAATGTAAAAAATATATTTTTGTATTTCTCCCAGACCTCCAAAATAGTCTCCTGAACATCACATTTTTGTTTTTCTATTATGAAATGTTATAAAATGACCATTTTGGAGGTCTGGGAGAAATACAAAAATATACAAAAAGAAAAAAATATATATACACAGTTGAAGTCGGAAGTTTACATACACCTTAGCCAAATAGATTTAAATTCAGTTCCACAATTCCTGACATTTAATCCTAGTAAACATTCCCTGTCTTAGGTCAGTTAGGATCACCATATTATTTTAAAAATGTGAAATGTCAGAATAAAAGTAGAGAATGATTCATTTCTGCTTTAATTTCTTTCATCACATTCCCAGTGGGTCCGAAGTTTACATGCACTCAATTAGTATTTGGTAGCATTGCCACACCATGATGCTGCCACCCCCGTGCATCATGGTTGGGATGGTGATCTTCGGCTTGCAAGCCTCCACCCTTTTCCTCCAAACATAACGATGGTCATTATGGCCAAACAGTTCTATTTTTGTTTCATCAGACCAGAGGACATATGTCTTCTGAAAAGTATGATATTTGTCCCGAAGTACAGTTGAAAACCGTAGTCTGGCTTTTTTATGGCGGTTTTGGAGCAGTGGCTTCTTTCTTGCTGAGCGGCCTTTCAGGTTATGTCGATATAGGACTCATTTTACTGTGGATATAGATACTTTTGTACCGGTTTCCACCAGCATCTTCACAAGGTCCTTTGCTGTTGTTCTGGGATTGATTTGCACTTTTCTTACCAAAGTATGTTCATCTCTAGGAGACAGAACGCGTCTCCTTCCTGAGCGGTATGACGGCTGCGTGGTCCCATGGTGTTTATACTTGCATACTATTGTTTGAACAGATGAACATGGTACCTTCAAGCGTTTGGAAATTCCTCCCAAGGATGAACCAGACTTGTGGAAGTCTACAATTTTTTTCCTGAGGTCTTGGCTGATTTCTTTTGATTCTCCCATGTCACGCAAAGAGGCACTGAGTTTGAAGGTAGGCCTTGAAATACATCCACAGGTACACCTCCAATTGACTCAAATTATGTCACAATTTTCTGGAATTTTCCAAGCTGTTTGAAGGCACAGTCAACTTCTGACCCACTGGAATTGTAATACAGATTATTATTTCACTTATAATTCAACATCTGTAAACAATTGTTGGAAAAATTACTTGTGTCCTGCACAGAGTAGATGTCCTAACTGACTTGCCAAACCTATAGTTTGTTAACAAGAAATATGTGGAGTGGTGACTCCAACCTAAGCGTTTGTAAACTTTCGACTTCAACTGTATTTATTTATATTTGTGGGGGGTACTGAGGAGTATATCTTTATATATATGATTTCTCTATTGTACTACATAATTGATACGTCATAATTAGATCCACTACACTACTTTGCATCAGTGGGGATTAAGGGAGTGTCCGCAACACCTACTACACCACTGTACTTTTTGGAAAAGGGCCACTCTCCTACGTATGCTGGTATTACGGTTGTTGTCCTTTCAGCATCATTAACCTGTCACGCCCATCATTCTGATAACCTCCCTGTCCAAAGGACAAATACTCCCGTGCCATAGGAGGTCCAGTCAACCCAATGCCACCCTCACCTGTGGCAAAGGCACTGTGTTTGCACCAGCCGTGCCAAGGCCCCGGG
The DNA here is from genome assembly GCF_021184085.1 of Oncorhynchus gorbuscha. Lineage (NCBI taxonomy): Eukaryota > Metazoa > Chordata > Actinopteri > Salmoniformes > Salmonidae > Oncorhynchus > Oncorhynchus gorbuscha. Next base: position 17,455,390 of record NC_060190.1, on the reverse strand, counting down.
AGCGTAGAAGGCCGTCTCAACCTGGCTTCGGGCCACCAGGTGGCAGGCCAGCCGGCCCACCGAGAGCTGCAGGTCCTGGGCATCGCCTCTGGAGACCAGGGCCTCCACCTCCCTCCGGACCTCCTCCACTGGACCAGTCTGGAAGGGTTGGAGATGGACCACAGTCAACACATAACTTAACATTTCCTCGAGGACCATTATATTTGATATAAATATACAACATCAAAACCTGCTTGAGACTAAAACAGAAGAGCAAAATGAACAGTTGATCTAAAATACCTTGATAAGCTCCAGTACTTGGTCCACTGTGAGGGCAGGCACTGATTGGCTCTTCCGTCTCAGCTTCTGTACAAGGGAGGACCAATCAGAACAGGTGAAATTAACATGAATCCATTCCAGTGGTAAAGTATTAGGGTTAGGGTCAATCAATTCTGGAAGTCAGGTTAACTTACACTCTTCCTGGTATCCACTATTTTGGTGGGCCCCTGTGGCTGATCCCCATGGAGTAGGGTGTTCCAAGAGGGGATAGCCACTGACGATTTGGACACTAAAAAAAACGCAAATGAAATAAAATCCCAGTCACTAAACTGTTAGTTTATAATAACATTTCAAGGGATGCAATTCAGATAATTTCAACAGTAATTGACAGATTAAGAACATTAGATAGGTGACACTAGGGATGGTATTAAAAGCAGTGCACTATATAGGGAATAGGGTGCCATTTTAGATTCAACCAGACACTGTCAATGACGACTAACGCCACTCTGGTGACTGTTTTACTGAGAAGATGCCGTGTGACCTGCGATCCCAGGGTGTCGTAGTTTCCCCAGGGCTGAGGCCAGGGAGGACTTCTGACACTCGTAGGGAATGACGGAGAGGGCCTTGCCATGAGGGACAAACAGCTTCCCTAAATAACACCAGACCTGAGGGGAAACGAAGGAATGATCATTGATATAAATAGGAGAGAAGCGGGTCTTATTTAGTGCAAGATACAAGTATAGAGTTGAGGCAAAAATGCACAATTCTGAGTATTCCTACCTGTCCACGGATTCTTCCCACCATCTCCTTGCCAGCCTGAAGAGTCTGGAAATTAGTATTCCAGATGCAGAGGAAATCTGAAATAAAAAGATACATAAAAAGGATTGGATGGATGTCAGCAATATGGTGAAAGCTCCCAAGCATACAAGGGGAAGATATCACCACATTGTTTACATGCATCAAATCTGAACTTCAAAAAGTGTTGATGTTGGATTGGGTGAATGTTTGTGAGAATCATAATTCACTCAAATTCATGAAGTAAATTTCCCACATGAGGAAAATCGACATTTGAGTTTCGCTCCTGAATTGACATGGCATTGATCCCAACCCTGATATTTACCTTTGCCAGTCCTGGCGGAGGGATGGGGCATCCCCACCACAGCCACATGAGCTTCGTCCAGGGCCACTGCCGAGGCAGCGCCCAGCTCCCCCTCCCCAACGGGCAGCCTCAGGCGCAGGCTACGAGGCAGGGCCTGCACCTCTTCCAGCCCCACAGGCCCCTGCACTGCCACCACACACTGGTACACACAGCCGTTAGGGTCTGGAGAAAAGAGAGTGAGATAGAAGACAGAGACGCAAGTCAGGTCAATCATAGCCTTATGACACCATCACATAATTGAGAGAGCAAGTTTCTCAGGAAAACCATAAGTGCTATCATGAGACTGGAGCTAAGATGATCAACAACTGTTTTTCATTGTTTGTGAAGTGCTTAATTGATATCGAATGCACTACCATTTCAACAGTATTTTGGATATCTGGGGGACACACACACACACACACCATTAAAGCTGAAATATAACTTTTTGGGCAACATGATCAAATTCACACAGAAATGTGAGTTATAGATCTGTCACTCATTGAAAACAAGTCTAAGAAGTACATATGTTCTACGTGTGATATTTCTATGCTCTCTGTTCTTAAGGTTCATTTTCGCGTCTTTTACTTTCGGTTTTGTACACCAGCTTCAAACAGCTGAAAATACAATATTTGTGGTTATTTAAAAGACATTTCACAGCATTTGAAATGGTACATTGATTCTCTACACGATACATTGTTTGTTTTGTCACAAACTGAAAATAACTATTAGAATTTTAACAACCAGGAAATGCCAGAACAATTTCTGCATAATGAATCTTAAAAGCTGAATTAACATCACTACATTAACATTTATAACATACTACTTCGGCAGGGAAGTGACTGCCGTACTCACACAGGTAGAGCAGGTTGATGTGTTTGTCCCGGAGAGAGGCAGAGAAACTCAATGGGGAAGCTCCAGAGTCTTCTCTCTCCAGCCTATACTTCTGTAGAGTGTTGGGGTTGAGCCTCTGCACATACAGGAAGTGCTCCCCTCTCTGTGACGGACAACAGGGAAGCCATGTTAAGCACGACAGTGTGGCACCGAATTCATAATTGCACAAAATATAGCATGTTGTAAATGGCACCAGGTTTATGCCTGCTCATTGGCAGGTCATTGAGCACATGGCTATTCAGTGTACTGGTGTACCGCAAGGAAAGGATATTCTACCTGCTCTGTCGTGAAGAGGACAAAGTGTTGTTTCTCAGCCACGATGTTGGTGCTCCACCTATGAGGTAACATGAAGACATTTGTCAACTGTGTGCTTCTCACACAAACTATTGTTACCCAAACGAGCCAAGTACTGACAGCATTATCATTGCCTCTGACTCACTTCAAATTAACATAGTTGCAAGTTTTTTTTTAGACTACATTTTTTAATATCCATGGCTCTGTAAGAGAATAAGCAAACCGGCCTCTATAGTGATGGGACTAAAGCCAACCAACCCGAAGGTTATGGATCGCTAATCCAGACTAGTGTCCATTGTCTGACCTTATGTCCTCCTCCTCTGACAGGATGTCCTCTATGGGCTGCTGGGGGGCAGAGAGGAGGGAGTCCAGGAGTCTGACTGCCCCTCTCTGAAACAGCACCACAGGCTCTCCCCCTGGGGCAGAGTGGACCCTCCATACATCAGCAGATACCTAAGAGACACGCAGACACGGACGTAGTTAAAGACCAATAACTGCGAGACATCGCAAAACGACTGCAAAGTCAGAGGGAAGCCTAAGATGTATGTATATGGCATATTTTTGTTAGATTATGGTACAATGACTTCGCTGGCACAGGTCATGTTCATTTGCAGAGTATGTCACCATAATTGACAAAGTCAAAGCAGATGAGATTGAAATTGTATGTGTGTGAGAGGGAGCAAGAGAGAGCTCATTCTTACAGTTGCTTTAAATGCTTTGTCTAAATTTAGGTCCTCTTCTTTCCAAACTCTGATGACCTAGTGAGTAAACATTTATTGACCATGAACAACATGAAGACAAAAACTTCATTATAAGAATCAAGTTCAACTGTCAAATCCAGATGTTTTAAATGGGTTTAGTTTATATGTTTGTGGGACTTGTCCACAAGTGTTACCTTGTTGTCAGAGACCACTACATATTCCTTGGTCTGAAAGTTGAACACTGCAGGACAAGTCAACAACTGTCCCTGTTTCACCGTCCAGCTACCCAGAGGCTTCTGGTCTGAAACCTGTCAACACAGCACCTCATACGTAAACACCACATGCATTTTTTCAACAGAAACACAACCATGGTCATATTAAAAAAAGGTACGCTAAGTTCATATTCAAGTAGAAGACGAGTGTGACTACCTTTTTGACAGTGGCACCAACGTTAGCTAACCAAACAAACCCACGCCAAGCAGCTATCTAGTAGTAACGTTTACTGTTCTCATTGAAACAGTACGTGTGATAATGTGCACATCGATTGATTCAAGTAACCCTTATGAATACGCAGACTTGTAGCTAGATCGTTGTTGAACATCATTGCAATACTGGTAAGAGTGAGCAATTTCTATTTTTATATGTAGCTATATTTTGAAACACGTCGGATCCCCTACTGCAATGTCAATGGACACGAGTGTGCCATCATCCCATCCGCTAAGCTGGATCAACATTCCAGCCACTTGTTTTGGTCAACATTACCTTGTATAAAGTGACAGCTCTCGTAGAATCGGTGACGACGGCATGGTCACTGTCTCCATCCAGTTCAATTCCTTGAATTGCCGAATCTGAAGCACTTGGAGTTTGTACAAGTCCGCACAACGTGAATCCCTCAAACAGCGTGGCCATGCTGGATGAAGAAAATAGGAAGTGCAAACCTCGCGAGACTTACGCACGGCTACCATAGAGTATTCAGTGTCTGGTTTAAAGATGAACAACTTCGGTAAGATCAGACAGCGCCCCCCCGTGACTAGTTTATGGTATTTCATATTGAGTTGTGGTAATGTTGTGTGACGCCTGTAGCGGTCTGTGCCCCTGTGGTTATATACAATATACACTATACAAAGGATGTGGACACCCCTTCAAATGAGTGGATTCAGCTATTTCAGCCACATGTATAAAATCGAGCACACAGCCATGCAATCTCAATAGGAAAACATTGGCAGTAGAATGGCCTTACTGAAGAGCTCAGTGACTTTCAAAGTGGCACCGTCATAGGATGCCACCTTTCCAACGAGTCAGTTCGTAAAATAATTGCCCTTCTAGAGCTGCCCCGGTCAACTGTAAGTGCTTTTAATGCGAAGTGGAAATATCTAGGAGCAACAACGGCTCAGCCGCGAAATGGTAGGCCACACAAACTCACAGAACGGGACCGATTGTCTGTCCTCAGTTGCAACACTCACTACTGAGCTCCAAATTGCCTCTGGAAGCAACGTCAGCACAATAACTGTTTAGTGGAGCTTCATGAAATGGGTTTCCATGGCCGAGCAGTCGCACACAAGCCTAAGATCACCATGCACAATGCCAAGTGTCGGCTGGAGTTGTGTCAAGCTCATCACCATTGGAGTCTGGAGCGGAGTGGAAACGCGTTCTCTGGAGTAATGAACTAAGCTTCACCATCTGGCAGTCCGGCAGACAAATCTGGGTTTGGTGGATGCCAGGAGCACGCTATCTGCCCCAATGAATAGCGCCAACTGTAATGTTTGGTGGTGGATGAATAATGTTTTGGGACTATTTTCATGGTTCGGCTAGGCCCCTTAGTTCCAGTGAAGGGAAATCGTAACACTACAGCATACAATGACATTCCAGACGATTCTCTGCTTCCAACTTCGTGGCAACAGTTTGTGGAAGGTCCTTTCCTGTTTCAGCATAACAATGCCCCCATGCATAAAGCAAGGCCCATAAAGAAATGGTTTGTCGAGATCAGTGTGAAAGAATTTGACTGGCCTGCACAGAGACCTGACCTCAACCCCATAGAACACCTTTAGGATGAATTGGAATGCAGAGTGTGAGCCAGGCCTAATCGCCCAACATCAGTGCCCAACCTCACTAATGCTCTTGTGGCTGAATGGAAGCAAGTCTCCGCATCAATGTTCCAACATCTAGTGGAAAGCCCTCTCAGAAGAGTGGGTGCTGTTATAGCAGCAAAGGGGAGACCAACATAATATTAATGCCCATGACTTTGGAATGAGATGTTCAACGAGCAGGTGTCCACAGACCTTTGGTCATGTAGTGTATAAAGCAAAATGTTAATTCCCCTTGCTCTTTATCTTTCACTCTCTCACACACACACAAACCCCAATGCAATCACACACCACCATGCGCACACACACACGCACGCACGCACGCACGCACGCACGCACGCACGCACGCACGCACGCACGCACGCACGCACGCACGCACGCACGCACGCACGCACGCACGCACGCACGCACGCACGCACGCACGCACGCACGCACGCACGCACACACACACACACACACACACACACACACACACACACACACACACACACACACACACACACACACACACACAAACTTTCAGAGGCACCACATCTGACAACCAACAATGGCAAAATGTAGTAGCAAGTAAACTTTATTTACTACAAGAATTAAGAAAAAAGTGAAACAATAATTACAACAGAGAACCAAAATGTACCTCAAGGAGGGCAGTAAAAATATAACAAGTATAATCAGTGGAAGAACCCAGAGCGACTTCCAGTAGCCGAACAAGGATGGCACTTCAGATAGGGAAACAGTAGCTCTGGTCCAGGGTGTTAGTGTGGATTGCTAACGCTCGTCCTGCTTAAGAGGCTCAGTGTCAGGAAGCAGCAGTGACAACCTGGACCAGAGCTAGGGAGACAGCACGACAGCCTGGCAAGCCGCACCAGGAGGGACACAACGAAAGCTTGGTCCTTTTCATAGAATGAACAGATGCCATTTGAAATACAGCAAACCACAAAATCAAACTACAGCACTTGTTAAACTTATAACAGAAAACCAACCTCCGAGTCAAGGTATATTGTAAAAATTCAAAAGTAAACACAGTCCCCCCCCAATAGAAACTAAAAAAAAGATGGATTCAAATATTGTTTTCATAGATCATGTGTCATTATGTCAAAGAGCTGTAGGATCACCAAAAGCAACTGGAATGTCGATGATGCACACTACAATGGGGAGGTCGCAAATTCTAAGTAAATCTTTTCACAGTGAGCATAATATGTTGAAAAATACCTATTTTCAATATGTCCTTTCAACCAAAAAATACATTTTTTCAATGTCCTTTCAACCAAAAATACATTTTTAAATGTATTTTGCACATAGGGTTGTAACGTACAGTATGTAGTTACAATTGTCTTTTCTACTGTGGATTTTTTAACAGCTCGATAAAGAGAACTAACAAATGGGACATTGCACCTTAAATGTTGTAGATTCAAACCAAACTGTTGCACTCTCAAAACTAAATGGAAAATGACAAGTATAATCTCAAGGGTTGGTTATTTTTCCAGAGTGAAGGACTAGGTTCCGTAAATAGTAAACTCATTCACTTTCGGTTCCATGGTCCAGATAAGCTCACTCAAAGAGTCTTCATGAACTTACGTGGAGCATGCAACCGACAATGAAAGAGTTGACTATTTATAAAACCTCGACCTTCTCTCCGAAAATTAACTGACCCTGGATGTTATGCATTTTCATGTTGCGTTCGTTTTGATATAGCCATTCGTTTACTGGCACTCAAACATATCCCTGGAACTTTTTTTTATTCCTGATAGTCAATATCATTTAACACATGTATCCCACAGGACATTTAACAGCAAAGACGAGTACAGTTTAGAATGATAGTGAGCATCTTGTGTAGAGATGAGACATTTTGGGGTTAGACACTGTAGAGTGGTCTATAGTGGTCTATAGTGTAGAGTGGTCTATAGTGGTCTATAGTGTAGAGTGGTCTATAGTGGTCTATAGTGTAGAGTGGTCTATAGTGTAAAGTGGTCTATAGTGGTCTATAGTGTAGAGTGGTCTATAGTGGTCTATAGTGTAGAGTGGTCTATAGTGGTCTATAGTGTAGAGTGGTCTATAGTGTAGAGTGGTCTATAGTGGTCTATAGTGTAGAGTGGTCTATAGTGGTCTATAGTGGTCTATAGTGGTCTATAGTGTAGAGTGGTCTATAGTGTAGAGTGGTCTATAGTGGTCTATAGTGTAGAGTGGTCTATAGTGGTCTATAGTGTAGAGTGGTCTATAGTGGTCTATAGTGTAGAGTGGTCTATAGTGGTCTATAGTGTAGCGTGGTCTATAGTGGTCTATAGTGTAGAGTGGTCTATAGTGGTCTATAGTGTAGAGTGGTCTATAGTGGTCTATAGTGTAGAGTGGTCTATAGTGTAGAGTGGTCTATAGTGGTCTATAGTGTAGAGTGGTCTATAGTGTAGAGTGGTCTATAGTGGTCTATAGTGTAGAGTGGTCTATAGTGGTCTATAGTGTAGAGTGGTCTATAGTGGTCTATAGTGTAGAGTGGTCTATAGTGGTCTATAGTGTAGAGTGGTCTATAGTGGTCTATAGTGGTCTATAGTGGTCTATAGTGTAGAGTGGTCTATAGTGGTCTATAGTGTAGAGTGGTCTATAGTGGTCTATAGTGGTCTATAGTGGTCTATAGTGTAGAGTGGTCTATAGTGGTCTATAGTGTAGAGTGGTCTATAGTGGTCTATAGTGTAGAGTGGTCTATAGTGGTCTATAGTGGTCTATAGTGTAGAGTGGTCTATAGTGGTCTATAGTGTAGAGTGGTCTATAGTGGTCTATAGTGTAGAGTGGTCTATAGTGGTCTATAGTGTAGAGTGGTCTATAGTGGTCTATAGTGTAGAGTGGTCTATAGTGGTCTATAGTGTAGAGTGGTCTATAGTGGTCTATAGTGTAGAGTGGTCTATAGTGGTCTATAGTGTAGAGTGGTCTATAGTGTAGAGTGGTCTATAGTGGTCTATAGTGGTCTATAGTGTAGAGTGGTCTATAGTGTAGAGTGGTCTATAGTGGTCTATAGTGTAGAGTGGTCTATAGTGGTCTATAGTGTAGAGTGGTCTATAGTGGTCTATAGTGTAGAGTGGTCTATAGTGGTCTATAGTGTAGAGTGGTCTATAGTGGTCTATAGTGTAGAGTGGTCTATAGTGGTCTATAGTGTAGAGTGGTCTATAGTGGTCTATAGTGTAGAGTGGTCTATAGTGGTCTATATCTGACCAACAAGTCGGCTTGTCCAACAAAACAGAGATATAACAGTCAGTATGTTTGTTAACGGCTAATTTCGCTTTCTCATCACAAAGTGCAAATGCCCACATATGTAATGTAATGTGACGTCTTCAGGACAAAACAATGATGAAAGCAACTAACATGAATCTGTATTTCAAATCAATGTTTTGAAATTGCAATAAATTGAATAGTAGGCTTAAAAAGGGCCATTCCGCCACTTTTCAACCTAATTTTCATTATCTCCAGCACCATACGGGTGTCTAGATATGTGAAAACGGTGTGTTTCTATGATCTGTGGTTGCAAAGATAAGGTTCTAAATGCTTCTCTATGACATTACAAGGTAGGATTAAAAGGAAGAAAAACGGTGATTTTCAAAACCTGAAACGAGTTTCAAGCCAGAGGGGGGTATTTTATTTCTCCACGTCACCGTGAATCTCAATGTGTTTGAAAATCAGTTAAAAAAAAATGGTTGATGATGTCATCGGGCAGAACTTTGTAACTTTATATTTCTTTCTACAAAATGTAGAACTGCGCCATTTTCACATATGCAGACACCGGTATTGTGCCGGAGATAATGAAAATGAGGTTGAAAAGTGGTGCAATTGCCCTTTAACATCACAACAAAATGGGATGTTTTTTCTTCATTGAAATGTTTTGGATTTGTATTCAGACGAGACAATAGAGACTTTTGCATGCAGAGGCACTGAGTAGAGAGTTGTCTTCTCAGAACATGCTCCGTTTCAGTCTCTGCTAAAACTTGGCTTTACTATACAATGGTTACACTACAGAGCCTAGGACAACGGCACATTCGCTTTCTCCACAATTTCGCATCCACAATATATCCTGCCATTTATATACACATATACTTCACATATGTATACATGTTTGTGAACATTTCATGCGGCATATGAGGCCCCTTTATGCATTTATGTGATTGTATAAAACAGTAGCTAGGGCATTACATAAAGAGAAACCTTCAGTCCTCAATGTCCCCCCCCCCAAAAGTTTCTGATGACACAGTGGTGAGGCTAGCGCAGGGGAAAAAAAGATGGCCGCCGCTAACGTTGTTGCGTCAAAATAACTTTCGGATCCCACCAAAACTGGTACAGAACCAACATTGGCAAGCAACATTATCGGTATTCCTAAAAACACAATGCGCACAACGCAAAGATAACCAAGTACATAGAATAAGGCCAGGTTGAAGCGAGTGCCCTGCGAAAGCATGGAATTTCTTATCAACTCCACTGTGCTCAATGTTCACTTACATTTACAGCATATCCCCCAAATGTCATTTTCCCTCGTCATATCTGTTCTGTTGCTATACCAATTTGATTAAACGGACTGCATCACTCCTCAATGTCAAACTTGATACCCAATATGTATTTTATCATGGCTTATCTAATGTTGTGTAAACGTTCCAAAGGTTAGTTAAGTAGACAGGTGAGTATAGATATAGTATATAGATATATCTGTGCAGGTATAAAAATTGTGTTTTAAAGCAAGGAGAGAATGGTTACGTTCCCTGCCCTTCCTAAAGAGGGCTGAGGCAGAGCTCTGGAGACCTGAGAAGGGATCTCTTTCTGTGATTGTACTGATCTTGCATCTGTTTCAGTAGGAGTGTGGAGTGGAGACGTGAACATACACAGATCTGGGTTCAGTTTTGAATGGTCTGTCCTCTGTCCAGGTGAAAGGTGGTGTCAATGTATTTATAAAATCTAACTATACTACAGTACTCCTACTTCCATTTTGTTAATTTAAAAAGTGTATTTATTTCAAGGTCCAAATTATATTTCGATATATTTGTAGGCTGAGAAGTCCATGGAAAGATGTTCACAAAACAATATTAATATCATTGTATCTCTAATTTCGTGGTGTTATGGCAACTACATTTACATTACATAAGGATCATCAGCTGACCTGATATATTTAAAAAAATAGAATCCATGTGGCATTTTATCAATAACGTATTTTAAGATGAACACAGGGATCGCTAATTGAGGACAGGACACAAAACCCCTTGTGGATATGTTCTCTTGATGGACAGCTTAGGTGGTTGTCACAGTCGGTCAGACATCTGATTGGCTAGATCTCAGGAAGAGGAAGCCATCCATTGAAGGCTGACAAAACCGACTTGTGTTGAGGATGTAGGAGATTGGAAACTGGTGGTTAGACCTTTGACCTCTGGTGATATGTGTAAGAAGCACTGAACTCTGGGATATGGTTAGTTGGGCCTGGAGGACTGGGCACTGGGGCGTAGAGGCTAGTCTTGCTGGGCTACTAAGACAGTGAGGTGGCGGGGCATATTGGGGAAAAGAACATCCCGTCCCTCCTATTCCCCCCCTAACCCAGCCTGGTCAGAGTCAGAGGAGGGCCAGGGGGAGTGATTTTGATTTGGAACTGGCACCAGCATAGAGCCCTGGGGGACTCCACTCTGGTTCTGGGTAGCGGAGTCGGGCAGGGTGAGGGTCTCAGGGGCGGACTTCTTGCGGGCTCGGTCCTTGGGGACGGAGAGGAACTCTGGGGCATCAGTGCAGAGGGGGGTGGTGGGGGCGCTGGCAGGGCCGGAGAGGGTGCAGGAGGACAGGGGCATCTCGCTGATGGAGATCGACGGGGGGAAAATCCCAATCTTCTCGTTGGTGGCTTCCTGGATGGTGCGCTCATACTCTCTCACCTCATCCATCGTCATGTCTGCACAGAGAGAGAGAATGAGGGGGGAGACAGCACTCCAAAGCATTCTAACGCTTCTTTCTAATCTTAGCCTGGCATCACTTCTAGTTATGTCATAATCAAAATGATCAAACATTTTCAAATCAAAAGTCATTTGATATTTTCTCAAGATGTGAATATTTTTGTACTTCATGTTTTCCCGATATAGAAACAACTAAAGCTTGCAAGAACCACTTATTTCAGAAAACATTTTGCATAGAAAAAGAGTGATTGGTTCCCTCCTGAGTCATGTCGACATGAACAACAGAACACGTCAATATGAAACAGAACAAGAGGAAATGAAACGACACATACGCTGACTTTGTCATGAATCTCTATGTCATCCAGTGATGGGGAGTTCGTGGAATGCTCTTGCTGCTCATGGCAAACTTTAATGTTGGTTTGTTCATGCATACTTTTCTCGTATTCCCGCACGTCATCCAAGTTCATATCTGCAAAGAGGGGAGGAGGGAGGTGGAGATGTTGGCGTCTTCCCTTTAGGACACTCAAGACGAAGGTAGAGGAGGGGTTAAGTGAGGAGGGGCACGCCGTGGGTGAGTAGAGAGCGCTGGGTGGTGGATTAGTGCTTTTTTTTTGGGGGGGGGGGAGCGAAAGGTCAAAGTTCAAGCACAATCAATAGGAGGTGGAGAGGGCAGAGCTAGCTTCCCACGACCGAAAAGAGTTGGTGTCGAGAGGAGAGAGCTAGTCAGGCCAAAGCTTGGTTAGGAAGAGGAAGAAAGGGAGGGATAGAGGGAGAAGGGAAAGGAGAAGAGAGGGAGGGATAGAGGGAGAAGGGAAAGGAGAACAGAGGGAGAACAAATGATCCAGAACCCTCCAAGTCAGACGGGAAGGGTTGGGAGCATCGACGGAAAAAAATACATTCCCAAAGAACAGTCCAAGGCAAGGTCATCCCAAATACGTTAGGAGGAGATGTGTGAGGGGGAATCATCCAAATAGTGCATAGGAGGGAAAGTTATTCCCCCCCAGAGGTAGAGGAGAAGGGAGAGAGTGAGTAGCGGTGTCCCATTACAGCAGTAATGGCTTGTTATGGACTTACCCTGCAGCAATGGAAAAAGCTGAGTGCTAATAAGAGTCCTGCTAGTATTACTGCTACTGCTGCTGCTCTTATTGCCATGCATTCACGCCCCACATACACACAGCTTTCATGATCCAATGAGTGCAATATCTTCTGTGTAATATCTCCTGATATTTCAGCAATTGCTCTTCTTTTGTTAGGAAATTGTAGCAAATAGAGCCATTGATGCAAACATCTTACAAGCCTTGATGTCAAAAAGAATGACAAATATTGCTGACACAAGAAGAAACAGACCAGTGTACAGGAGAGATATTGTTTGATTGAACGCCAACACAGAATTGCAGGAATTGGTTTTACAGATAAACATGAAAGGAACTGCAGTCCAGGGGCTGCTGTCTGTGTATGACTGAAGTAGTGAGCTAGTGAACACAGACCAACCCTGGACATGACAGTACTTCTAGGGGGCGATTTTCCCAGACACAGATTAGGCCTATTGCTGGACTAAAAAGGACTTTCAATGGAGATTCTCCACTGCGCATGCTTCTTAGTCCAGAACTGGGCTTAGAATCTGCCCCCTTGGTTACGTGATTATGGATATCTGAGAGGTCACCCAGCGTATAAGATAGAGCGGGGTTAGATGCAGTGATGGGGAATTGGATGGTGTTTAGGGGTTCACATGCCTTATTTAGTTCTATTACACACAATGATACAGACAGTAAATTAGAGACAGCATCAACAGTAACCACTGAACTCACAAAAGGAGTCAAATCCAAATGGAAGTGCTTTCTCATTGATACCATTCTAAGGAAAGAGTGACTTTATGTCCCAGTGTTAAACTTGGGGAGTGTTCATTAGGTACAGAATAAACTGGGAGGGACTCTACCTATACTTATATACCTATACAAAATTGCCCTACTGAAAACTACCCAGTGATTAGTTAGTGAGAGGACCAATAGAGCAATGCTTGTCGACCTACCGATCCACTCATCCACCCAGGCAAAAGCCTGCCTGTGGCCCAGGAGCAGCACGTCACGCACCACCTATAGGGAGAGACAGTAGAGGGAGTCAGAGAACACTGATCTCAGAGCAGATCTACAAAAATGTACCAGCACTTTCTATAGAGTAAGTGGCTGCTATTTGCTATTTAAATAGTGAACACTAAGTCACAAACTACTCACGCACTGAGTATAAAGCCTTTTGCGGAAGGGTTTAGTGGAGGACAGAATGGCTGTGTGTACATGTGTGAGTGACCTCTGACCTTGTGTACAAACTGCTCTACGCGCGTCTGCAGGCCCCACACTTCAAACTTGACGGTGACCAGCTTGTAGGAGCACATGATGGGCTCCTGGGTGTCCCTCCAGCCCTCCTGCAGCATGCCCCTCGACGTCTTCTCTGACTTGAAGTACCGCAGGTCCTGTTGGGGTGGACACACACGCGCACGCACACGCACACACACACACACACACACACACACACACACACACACACACACACACACACACACACACACACACACACACACACACACACACACACACACACACGTAGATCTCAGTAATTAATCCAAACCTCTGTGCCCTGAGAGAAATGCATTATGGGAAAGCTGAAAATGGAACACTAACGTTAAATAGGAATCTTTCCCTCCAGAGACTCTTCGCTAAATCTCAGGGGCTGAGGCAATTTATCATTCAACCACCGCTTACTGCATCTGCTATACTCAACAGTCTAACTATACTTGAATGATAAATTACACTATATGCTAACATGCTCATTTCTAACACTGAAAGTTAGATGAGGAAGAGGTGTATGGGGAGAGAATCAGAAGGTGATGCTAGAGTTAGCTTAGCTAGCATTATCTGGTCAGAGCTGTATTGCGGAGTGTTTTGTGGGTCTATCTGCAATACAAACTCAATTCGGGAATATAACTAAACGTAAACTTAATTGAATAAAATTCCAACCCAATGAAATAGTTTGGATGACTAGGATGCTTAGGGCAAAACCAATAGACTGAAATGGTGTCCGTCTGTTGTATCATTGTATCTTTGAGTATCACAGAGTATCACTGAGTATCAATGGGTATCAATGAGTATCACTGAGTATCAATGAGTATCGCTGAGTATCACTGAGTATCAATAAGTATCGGTGAATGTCCTTGTATCCACTGTCATTGTTATGTCTGAACCATGATGCTGGTTCTATTTTTAGACTAATAATAAGACTCTAATCACCAGTGTTCGACTACAGAGACAGCCTGTGGCTACAATAACCCCTACATTAACCCCTGGGCCCCATTAGCTCTAATGAAACAACACACACACACACACACACACACACACACACACACACACACACACACACACACACACACACACACACACACACACACACACACACACACACACACACACACACACACACACACACACACACACACACACACACACACACACACACACACACACACACACACACACACACACACACACACACGCACACGCACACACACACACAGAGATGCAGACACACGCACACACTCACCTCAGACTCTTTATAGTATCTCTCAGGGATCTCGTCGTAGGCGATATCCACAAAACACACTTCTCTTTCCTGGTCTTTATTTTCACTGTCTGAGAAGATCTGAAAACAAACAAAAATTCCCAAAGGTGCAGTTAGTCATCTATCACTTCAGGCATCAACAATATCCTCTCTTTACAAAACTACACAGCTCAATGATATTGATTGGGCCTCCCAAAGTATCTTCTTTGTGTTATAATTCGAGGCCCTTCATTTACAGACATTTGTCATCTGTTTGATATTTGATAGAAGCTAGTCAATGTCCATTCTTTTTCAGCCAGAGTGGTCAGAATATCCACAGGGTCAGATATTTGATTTGTCCATTCTATTTCAGCCAGAGTGGTCAGAATATCCACAGGGTCAGATATTTGATTTGATTTAGCAGGGCCTGTAGTCACTAAGCAGCTCATAACCATAGTGCTGATCCAGGATCAGTGTAGCCTTTTAGATCATAATGTATACAATTACTTGGACAGAGGGGGTCTGATCCTAGATCAGCACTCCTACTCTGAGACGCTTGATACATACAGGCCCTGATCTTAGATCTTTGATTGTGGACCACTTAGACTTAGCTACTCCACGAGGCTACTGCAGAGACACGTCATTGCGCAATGCAGCCAGAAGGGAGAGCTCTAAGCTTGTGTTGATGGACTTCCACTGTACAGTACTCTCACTGTCATAATCTCCCATTCACACTCACAGACAGGCAGACAGACAGACCTCATATATAGCCGCAGGGCAAACAGACACCAATAGCATTAGCCACTCTCTGCTTCCATCTAAGGAGCTAGAGGTGTGTGTGTGTGTGTGTGTGTGTGTGTGTGTGTGTGTGTGTGTGTGTGTGTGTGTGTGTGTGTGTGTGTGTGTGTGTGTGTGTGTGTGTGTGTGTGTGTGTGTGTGTGTGTGTGTGTGTGTGTGTGTGTGTGTGTGAGAGTGAGAGATAGGCTCGGTTATAGAGAGGAATACTCCATTACTCTATAGGCCTCAGGAGATGAGTGAACGAATCCTCAGCCAGGGCAGAGTGCAACATTTCAAAGTGTGTTTTAACGTCTACGTTACACATCGTGCTTCGAGCTACTGGCGGACGTATTGAAACTGCAGCGTACGGATAAATATTGCACGAATGTCAAGAAGTAACATTAAAAAGAGCACTCCACACCACGGATCACAACCTCAGAGAGATATGTAAGGCTTCGTGCTCGATGCGATGGATTAATATTGTATGCCTTGCTGCCAAATATGATTATGAGAAGGAGTCCAACGAGTGCAAAGTGGCTGTGATGGTGCCACATTTATAATATATTTCCACCTTATTTATTGATGTATAATATCTACATTAAGAAAAATGTCAAAGGATGTTGTATGACAATGTAAATTAAAAATCATATTTGGAAGCAATATGAACCATAGATTGTTCAGCTCATGTGCTATATTTGGACTAGTCTCAAATGCCAAAACATCAAGATGCCTTATGGGTTGGTAAAGTGCCCCCCCCCCCCCTCGGGGCCAGACACACGTTTCTCCAATCGATACAGTCGACTGAGGTGTGGACTCTGACCGCTGCCTGGTTGCCCTCTGTGACATATAGCAGGGTGTGAAGCTGTGTCAAGAGGTGGGAGGTCGACATCCTCAGGTTCAGTGCTTACAGACAGAGAGACATGGACATGCAAATTTGCTCTCCTTTCACTCCTGTCGTCTTTCTCTTTTTCTCCATCTTCTTGTCCATCTCTGTTCTCTTTTTTACTCTCATCTTCCTTTCTTCTCTCCATCTCCTATCTTCATCACCCTCTCATCTCTTCCTTCCGTGTCCTCTCTTTTACTTCCTCACCTCTCTCTTCTTCTCACCTCCCTCCCTCTCCCTCCAAGGGGCCCTTCTGCCACAAGCTGTGTGAAAGAGTCCTGCTGGCACATTGGGGGTGACATGCCATCATGGATGAGTGCAGCCAAGGGAGAGAGAAAAGAGGGAGGGTGTAGTAAGAAGAAGAAAGTGTAATAATGAGGGAAGAGGAGAGAATATGAGAGAGGGAGAACATGTCATAAATAATGAGGGAAGAGGAGAGAGAGAGGGAGAACATTTCATAAATACTGAGGGAAGAGGAGAGAGAGGGAGAACATGTCATAAATAATGAGGGAAGAGGAGAGAGAGAGGGAGAACATGTCATAAATAATGAGGGAAGAGGAGAGAGAGAGGGAGAACATGTCATAAATAATGAGGGAAGAGGAGAGAGAGAGGGAGAACATGTCATAAATAATGAGGGAAGAGGAGAGAATATGAGAGAGGGAGAACATGTCATAAATAATGAGGGAAGAGGAGAGAGAGAGGGAGAACATGTCATAAATAATGAGGGAAGAGGAGAGAATATGAGAGAGGGAGAACATGTCATAAATAATGAGGGAAGAGGAGAGAGAGAGGGAGAACATGTCATAAATAATGAGGGAAGAGGAGAGAATATGAGAGAGGGAGAACATGTCATAAATAATGAGGGAAGAGGAGAGAGGGATAACGTGTCATAAATAATGAGGGAAGAAGAGAGAATGAGAGAGGAAGAATGTTCCATAAATAATAAGGGAAGAGGAGAGAGAATGAGAGAGGGAGAAAGTGTCATAAATAATGAGGGAAGAAGAGAGAATGAGAGAGGGAGAACATGTCATAAATAATGAGGGAAGAGGAGAGAGAATGAGAGAGGGAGAACATGACATAAATAATGAGGGAAGAGGAGAGAGAATGAGAGAGGGAGAACGTGTCATAAATAATGAGAGAAGAGGAGAGATAATGGGAGAGGGAGGACGTGCCATAAATAATGAGGGAAGAGGAGAGAGAGTGAGACTTGTGTAATAAATAATGAGGGGAGAGAGTAGGAACGTTAGGAAGAGGGGAGAAGAAAGAGAGAGAAGGAGAAAGGACAAGGAAGATGGAGGGAAGAAGAAAGAGAGCGTGCAAGAATGAATGAAAACGAGCAAGTAAGAGGCAGAGGGAAAGAAAGAAGCTATGCAACTGTCTAATGGTGAGGTCTAAAGGAGACACAGACAGATAGAGAGAGAGAGAGAGAGAGAGAGAGAGAGAGAGAGAGAGAGAGAGAGAGAGAGAGAGAGAGAGAGAGAGAGAGAGAGAGAGAGAGAGAGAGAGAGAGAGTGAGAGAACGAGGGAGACAAAGTGAGAGAACGAGAGAACGAGAGAGAGCGAGAGAACGAGAGAGGGATAATGACAACCATGAACCATTAGGGTCAGGATTTAAGCAATGGTTCTTCTCCAAACCTAACGGCAGGCCTGCCCTGCCATGGTCTGCTACCTGATACGACTGTGGAATTGTCAATCACATCATCTAACCACACCCTCCACTCATTCATTCAGACAGAATATGTAGTCTGCTCACACACACACACACACACACACACACACACACACACACACACACACACACACACACACACACACACACACACACACACACACACACACACACACACACACACACACACACACACACACACACACACACACACACACACACACACACACACACACACACACACACATCATTGTATGGATGTACACACAGGCAGACACACACATTACATTCAAACAGACATTTAACTCCTTCTCTGTCAGGAAACAGGACTGCGAGCGTGAAAACAGGTTTTTACAACCTGACATTATCTTTCATATCATCGTGAGCACAGAAACACTGGTCTGCATATTACTTCACAACGTACAGTATCTTGGCAGAGGAGACTCTGAAATTTGGACCAGAGGGCTATACAGGGCTGTAAAAGACCAGAGCTTGTGCTGGTCAGACCTGAAGCTGCAGTGTCGGCGGATAGATTCACATGGGAGCTTTTTAGTGGAACTTGTGCGTACAAACACATACGAGTGTCTGCATCCTGGTGTCTGTACGCAACAACAAATGTGTATGTGATATGTGTGTGATATGACTCCAAGCTCGCATGTGTGTGTTGTGTGTGTGTGTGCACACACAGGGACACTGGCCACAGCAGTTGTTAGAAAAGAGAGATAGGCTGGGGTTGGATTACAGATGTAGAGATCAGAGTGAGGCTGCCTTTTACATTCAGTCTGATATAACATCCTCTCCTTTACATTCAGTCTGATATAATATCCTCTCCTTAAAATTCAGTCTGATATAACATCCTCTCCTTTACAGTCAGTCTGATATAACATCCTCTCCTTTACATTCAGTCTGATATAACATCCTTTCCTTTACATTCAGTCTGATATAACATCCCCTCCTTTACATTCAGTCTGATATAACATCCTCTCCTTTACATTCAGTCTGATATAACATCCCCTCCTTTACATTCAGTCTGATATAACATCCTCTCCTTTACATTCAGTCTGATATAACATCCCCTCCTTTACATTCAGTCTGATATAACATCCTTTCCTTTACATTCAGTCTGATATAACATCCCCTCCTTTACATTCAGTCTGATATAACATCCCCTCCTTTACATTCAGTCTGATATAACATCCTCTCCTTTACATTCAGTCTGATATAACATCCTCTCCTTTACATTCAGTCTGATATAACATCCTTTCCTTTACATTCAGTCTGATATAACATCCCCTCCTTTACATTCAGTCTGATATAACATCCTCTCCTTTACATTCAGTCTGATATAACATCCTCTCCTTTACAGTCAGTCTGATATAACATCCTCTCCTTAACATTCAGTCTGATATAACATTCTTTCCTTTACAGTCAGTCTGATATAACATCCTTTCCTTTACATTCAGTCTGATATAACATCCCCTCCTTTACATTCAGTCTGATATAACATCCTCTCCTTTACAGTCAGTCTGATATAACATCCTCTCCTTTACATTCAGTCTGATATAATATCCTCTCCTTTACATTCAGTCTGATATAACATTCTTTCCTTTACATTCAGTCTGATATAACATCCCCTCCTTTACATTCAGTCTGATATAACATCCTCTCCTTTACAGTCAGTCTGATATAACATCCTCTCCTTTACATTCAGTCTGATATAATATCCTCTCCTTTACATTCAGTCTGATATAACATTCTTTCCTTTACATTCAGTCTGATATAACATCCTTTCCTTTACATTCAGTCTGATATAACATCCCCTCCTTTACATTCAGTCTGATATAACATCCTCTCCTTTACAGTCAGTCTGATATAACATCCTCTCCTTTACATTCAGTCTGATATAATATCCTCTCCTTTACATTCAGTCTGATATAACATTCTTTCCTTTACATTCAGTCTGATATAACATCCCCTCCTTTACATTCAGTCTGATATAACATCCTCTCCTTTACAGTCAGTCTGATATAACATCCTCTCCTTTACATTCAGTCTGATATAATATCCTCTCCTTTACATTCAGTCTGATATAACATTCTTTCCTTTACATTCAGTCTGATATAATATCCTTTCCTTTACATTCAGTCTGATATAATATCCCCTCCTTTACATTCAGTCAGATATAACATCCTCTCCTTTATATTCAGTCTGATATAACATCCCCTCCTTTACATTCAGTCTGATATAACATCCTCTCCTTTACAGTCAGTCTGATATAACATCCTCTCCTTTACATTCAGTCTGATATAATATCCTCTCCTTTACATTCAGTCTGATATAACATCCTCTCCTTTACAGTCAGTCTGATATAACATCCTCTCCTTTACATTCAGTCTGATATAACATTATTTCCTTTACAGTCAGTCTGATATAACATCCTCTCCTTTACATTCAGTCTGATATAACATCCTTTCCTTTACATTCAGTCTGATATAACATCCCCTCCTTTACATTCAGTCTGATATAACATCCTCTCCTTTACAGTCAGTCTGATATAACATCCTCTCCTTTACATTCAGTCTGATATAATATCCTCTCCTTTACATTCAGTCTGATATAACATTCTTTCCTTTACATTCAGTCTGATATAATATCCTTTCCTTTACATTCAGTCTGATATAATATCCCCTCCTTTACATTCAGTCTGATATAACATCCTCTCCTTTATATTCAGTCTTATATAACATCCCCTCCTTTACATTCAGTCTGATATAACATCCTCTCCTTTACAGTCAGTCTGATATAACATCCTCTCCTTTACATTCAGTCTGATATAATATCCTCTCCTTTACATTCAGTCTGATATAACATCCTCTCCTTTACAGTCAGTCTGATATAACATCCTCTCCTTTACATTCAGTCTGATATAACATCCTCTCCTTTACATTCAGTCTGATATAATATCCTCTCCTTTACATTCAGTCTGATATAACAACCTCTCTTTTTACATCTGCAGGACTTTCACTAACATTGTCTGGCCATGGAAGCCAGTCTCTCACACACACACCATGATAATGACCAGACAGGTTGATGCCCATCTTCTCTCTCTTACGACATTAAGAGAGAGTGGACTTTTCTAAGACCAAGACTGACAACTCCTCACACACACACACACACACACACACACACACACACACACACACACACACACACACACACACACACACACACACACACACACACACACACACACACACACACACACACACACACACACACACACACACACACACACACACACACACACACACACACACACACACCCTTCATCCTAACATATTATTATGCTAACACAGTAGTAGAACTATTATTCTGTAGAGAAACGAGTTTGTGAATTGGGAGAGAGAGAAGGCCAGAGTATAAATGAAATGGGCTCTTCAATTAGCAGAGCTGCACTTGGCTGACACTGAGGGGCCATAAGGCCCCTATTATGGAATTACTTTATCATACTGAAGGCCTCAGTGCACCACACACACACACACACACACACACACACACACACACACACACACACACACACACACACACACACACACACACACACACACACACACACACACACACACACACACACACACACACACACACACACACACACACACACACACACACGGTCTTTACTCACGTTGTCATTGCTGCCTTTGTTGTCCTCGTATTTCGTCTCTATGTGAATGGAGAACTTGGGCAAGAAAGAACACTGCAAAACAAAAACAGATGAGATGTATCAGGTGAGACATTTGAAAATGGTGGAAAAACAACCTCTTTCACCTGAAACGGGTGTTTAGTTTTATAATTGTTTATGTGTCATCGAGACATTTAGTCTCTAGACTTCTTGTACCAGTATCCCCACCAACTGATGTGTTTGGTGCTTTGTTCAGAAAGGGGAGATGAATGAATGGGAGTATGCTCTGTATGCATGTCCGTGTGTGTGTGTGGTCTGTGTGTGTCTGCGTCGTGTGTGTGTGCGCGCGTGCGTGCATGTACCCCTCCTATGACTCACACACAGCCTTTTATCGAGCCCGAAACTCTGTCACTGTCAAAGCCATGTCTCCCCCTCATCCCCCTTTCCTCCATCCGCTCCTCCTCTCTATATGAAGCCATATGACTCACTGTGGTGGCATTTATCACTTTCTGAGAATTTCTAAATGCCACAGCTCAAAGGCTTTAGAAGATTCAGACAGCATGTTACAGGGGGCACCGGCAGGTTTCCAAGACTGTCATCAATCTTGAACCCTTTGGCATAAAACACTGCTACAGTAATGTTTCGATAATGGCGTTGAGACTGATGCCGGTTGTAAAGAGTTATTGGAAACACTTGCTGTGAACTACCAGTGTATAAAGCATTATTTGTATTTGTATATATTATGGATCCCAAAGGCAGCAGCTACTCTCCCGGGGTCCGGCAAAATTATACAGTTATACAATTTAAAACAAAAACATTACAAATGCATTCATTACAGAACCTAAACCTAAAAAAGATATGGACATGTGAAAATACGTTACTTAAAGGTGAACTAGGCAGAAATCGCTCCACCATTTCCTGGTTGCTAAAATTCCAATAGTTAGCCTGAATTTGGTCAGGTCGCCCAAAAAGTGACACATTGCTGCTTTAAAAGCATTTAATACTAGATAAAAAGTATTTAAGAAAGTTCCAGAGAAAAGTATTTAAGACAGCTCCAGAGAAAAGTATACAGTTCCAGAGAAAAGTATAAGACAGCTCCAGAGAAAAGTATTTAAGACAGCTCCAGATAAAAGTATTTAAGACAGCTCCAGAGAAAAGTATTTAAGACAGCTCCAGAGAAAAGTATTTAAGACAGCTCCAGAGAAAAGTATAAGACAGCTCCAGAGAAAAGTATTTAAGACAGCTCCAGAGAAAAGTATTTAAGACAGCTCCAGAGAAAAGTATACAGTTCCAGAGAAAAGTATTTAAGACAGCTCCAGTGAAAAGTATTTTAGACAGCTCCAGAGAAAAGTATTTAAGACAGCTCCAGAGAAAAGTATTTAAGACAGCTCCAGAGAAAAGTATTTTAGACAGCTCCAGAGAAAAGTATTTAAGACAGCTCCAGAGAAAAGTATAAGACAGCTCCAGAGAAAAGTATTTAAGACAGCTCCAGAGAAAAGTATTTAAGACAGCTCCAGAGAAAAGTATACAGTTCCAGAGAAAAGTATTTAAGACAGCTCCAGTGAAAAGTATTTAAGACAGTTCCAGAGAAAAGTATTTAAGACAGTTCCAGAGAAAAGTATTTTAGACAGCTCCAGAGAAAAGTATTTAAGACAGCTCCAGAGGAAAGTATACAGTTCCAGAGAAAAGTATTTAAGACAGCTCCAGAGAAAAGTATTTAAGACAGCTCCAGAGGAAAGTATACAGTTCCAGAGAAAAGTATTTAAGACAGCTCCAGAGAAAAGTATTTAAGACAGCTCCAGAGAAAAGTATTTAAGACAGCTCCAGAGAAAAGTATTTAAGACAGCTCCAGAGAAAAGTATTTAAGACAGCTCCAGAGGAAAGTATACAGTTCCAGAGAAAAGTATTTAAGACAGCTCCAGAGAAAAGTATTTAAGACAGCTCCAGAGAAAAGTATTTAAGACAGCTCCAGAGAAAAGTATAAGACAGCTCCAGAGAAAAGTATTTTAGACAGCTCCAGAGGAAAGTATTTAAGACAGCTCCAGAGAAAAGTATTTAAGAAAGTTCCAGAGAAAAGTATAAGACAGCTCCAAAGAAAAGTATTTAAGAAAGTTCCAGAGAAAAGTATTTAAGACAGCTCCAAAGAAAAGTATTTTAGAGAGCTCCAAAGAAAAGTATTTAAGAAAGTTTCAGAGAAAAGTATTTAAGACAGCTCCAAAGAAAAGTATTTTAGACAGCTCCAAAGAAAAGTATTTAAGAAAGTTCCAGAGAAAAGTATTTAAGACAGCTCCAAAGAAAAGTATTTTAGACAGCTCCAGAGAAAAGTATTTAAGACAGCTCCAGAGAAAAGTATTTTAGACAGCTCCAGAGAAAAGTATTTAAGACAGCTCCAGAGAAAAGTATTTAAGACAGCTCCAGAGAAAAGTATTTAAGACAGCTCCAGAGAAAAGTATTTAAGAAAGTTCCAGAGAAAAGTATTTAAGACAGCTCCAGAGAAAAGTATACAGTTCCAGAGAAAAGTATAAGACAGCTCCAGAGAAAAGTATTTAAGAAAGCTCTGGCTATGGCAGCAAAGCAAATGGACATCATTTGACACCTCAAAGGCAGTTGAATCCTCAGGGCAGTAAAAATGTATGATGCTTCTCGTGTGTGAAACAAGGGAATGGATATGTCTTTATCTCTGGAGAGCGCATGCCTAGCTACAGACATACCAGCATGAAGAGAGCTGCCATTCAGAAGACACACGGAAATGCACAAGCGCGCACACACACTGACGCTAAGCTGTTGCTATGGATAGCCATACTAATGTCTCCATAGGGGGAAGCGTCATTCTAACAGAGCCACTTACATTTGATATAAATCCAAAATGACACAATAAATATGCACAAATAAACCGACACAACCCAAGCCTTCTATACACACATATCCCAAAACACTGACTCCTTATGTAACGTCTAACTAAAACAACCAGTGAAGCAGAAGAAAATGGTTCTTTCCATGTTGCTGCATTAAATGCATCCTGACACCCTGTACATTGTTGAACTGCGGTGGCTCTCTTCACAGCTCTGTGATCGATAAAGGAAATGGAAGAGGTACTTACGGTGTACTCTACAGAGGCAGGCCCAGGGGGACGCGTTCGGAGCAGAGGGGAGAAAACACACCACAGTTAGGGCTTCAATAACGCAACAACACAGAAGAAACAGAAACAGGTTAGGGTGTGATACAACGGGAAGGAGCACAACATGACACGAGAAACAACACAGCTCCCACATCCGGAATGTTGCTGTACATTTTCCATTGACTTTTGAAGAAGCATTTCTGGGAACTGATGCTGACTGAACTGATAGTCTTACATAAACAGACAGAAACGTTGCCAGAATGTTCTCGGAACGTTTTGTTTTGGTTAGCTATGTGCACTGTAGCATAACGTGACTCAGCTAGCGAGGCTAAACTATGAGCTGTGTCACAGTAACTAGATTAGGTTGAGGTTAGCCTGGTACTTTTCCGCTAGGGTTACGGTCGATACGTGGTCAGAGCTAATTTCTGACCGCACACAACCATCTGTGGTGCCTGGTATGAATGGATCCTGGTTCTACATTAACACATCGGTGAATGTGTGTGTGTGTGTGTGTGTGTGTGTGTGTGTGTGTGTGTGTGTGTGTGTGTGTGTGTGTGTGTGTGTGTGTGTGTGTGTGTGTGTGTGTGTGTGTGTGTGTGTGTGTGTGTGTGTGTGTGTGTGTGTGTGTGTGTGTGTGTGTGTGTGTGTGCGTGTTCACCTGTTATGGTATAAGGGTAGTAGTTCCAGGCCTTCTCTGTTACGTAGAAGATGTTGGGCACCACTGCTCGAGCCCAGCTGGGCAATTTACTGTAAAAAGAGAGAGGGTGAGAGAGAGGAGACAGAGAGAGAGAGAGAGAGAGAGAGAGAGAGAGAGAGAGAGAGAGAGAGAGAGAGAGAGAGAGAGAGAGAGAGAGAGTGAGAGATGGAGAGAGAGATGGAGAGAGAGAAAGAGAGAGAGATAGAGAGATGGAGAGAGAGAGACGGAGAGAGAGAAAGAAGAGATATGAAAAGGAAGAGAGGAGATGAAAGAGATACATCATGTCTGAGTAATTGGTCTGATTAATAATTTCTAAAGTTTGAGTCGTTTTCCTTCCTTCCTTCCTTCCTTCCTTCCTTCCTTCCTTCCTTCCTTCCTTCCTTCCTTCCTTCCTTCCTTCCTTCCTTCCGTCCTTCCTTCCGTCCTTCCGTCCTTCCTTCCATGTTTAAAAGCCCTGGCCATTGAAGGTGTTTAAAAAATAAACTTGAAAATGAAACAAAGAACATTGAAAAAGATAAGAGAGAGCAGCACTTAAAAGAGCCGTCTGTAGCCTCGCAACACGACCTCAATGGGTTTGTGTTTTTGATTACAACCGCAAGGTTTTGTTGGAGGGGTTGAGAGCTCTTCTACACACAGGTGCACCGAAACGGATACACACTAGCCTTGACAAAGAAAGCTGAAGGTACATTTACTCAAAGGCTCTAGTGAGTATAACAGTGCATATAAAGGTGTGCGTGTCTGCAGTGTAGCATAGAGATTGGTGTGTGTGTGTGCGTGCATGTAAGTCTCTAATATCTGATACAAGTTTTGATATTCAATTTTCTTTGATCACACATTGATAAAGAAGTAAGCTACATGACTGTGAACGCATGGTGACAGCTGATATACAAATAAACCGATACGCAAAAGAAACCCTGTGAAAATGTTGACAGGCCAACTTTTCACAGCCTATCCCCCAAAAAGCAAATGACAGACACTCCTCCATCTGCTCAACGTCTCTCATTCTTCTTTCAATCAATCCTTCATGCTCATCAACACATTGGTACGCATTGACACACTGTGGCACGCATTCACATACTGTGGTACGCATTGACACCCTGTGGCACGCATTGACACCCTGAGGCATGCATTGACACCCTGTGGCACGCATTGACACACTGTGGTACGCATTGACACACTGTGGTACGCATTGACACCCTGTGGCATGCATTGACATACTGTGGTACGCATTGACACCCTGTGGCACGCATTGACACCCTGCGGCATGCATTGACATACTGTGGTACGCATTGACACACTGTGGTACGCATTGACACCCTGTGGCATGCATTGACATACTGTGGTACGCATTGACACCCTGTGGCACGCATTGACACCCTGCGGCATGCATTGACACCCTGTGGCACGCATTGACACACTGTGGTACGCATTGACACACTGTGGTACGCATTGACACCCTGTGGCATGCATTGACATACTGTGGTACGCATTGACACCCTGTGGCACGCATTGACACCCTGCGGCATGCATTGACATACTGTGGTACGCATTGACACACTGTGGTACGCATTGACACCCTGTGGCATGCATTGACATACTGTGGTACGCATTGGCACACTGTGGTACGCATTGACACCCTGTGGCATGCATTGACATACTGTGGTATGCATTGACACACTGTGGTACGCATTGACACCCTGTGGTACGCATTGACACACTGTGGTACGCATTGACACACTGTGGTACGCATTGACATACTGTGGTACGCATTGACACACTGTGGTACGCATTGACACCCTGTGGCATGCATTGACATACTGTGGTACGCATTGACACACTGTGGTACGCATTGACACCCTGTGGTACGCATTGACACACTGTGGTACGCATTGACACCCTGTGGTACGCATTGACACACTGTGGTACGCATTGACACACTGTGGTACGCATTGACACACTGTGGTACGCATTGACACACTGTGGTACGCATTGACACACTGTGGTACGCATTGACACACTGTGGTACGCATTGACACATTTGTGATGAAATCTAGCTCTGTGGTACGCATTGACACCCTGTGGCATGCATTGACATACTGTGGTACGCATTGACACACTGTGGTACGCATTGACACCCTGTGGTACGCATTGACACACTGTGGTACGCATTGACACCCTGTGGTACGCATTGACACACTGTGGTACGCATTGACACACTGTGGTACGCATTGACACACTGTGGTACGCATTGACACACTGTGGTACGCATTGACACACTGTGGTACGCATTGACACACTGTGGTACGTATTGACACACTATAGGACTTCACACTGCACCCGCCAAGATCTGTAGGCGGTGGTAAGGTTTCTCCATCCCACACTTTTCACACCTCACAAATTCCTAAAGCAATAAAAGACTCTGGCAGAGAAACCATTCATCTTCGCTAAAGTTCTGAAAGTGTGGACTAGTATGTGTGTGTGTGGTGTTTGCGTGTCCGCAAAGTACTTTATTCCATCACAAAATAAACCATCCGAGTCGATGTGTCATGAAGACCCTTGAAATAATGAATTCCTAATGAATGTTTAAGTTAAGAGGTTATTCAAGCTATTCAGCACAAGAACAATAACCCAGCGAATCAGAAAGGTGATTGAGTGCTGGGGACCATGACACAATGCTCACTGACTTCAATTTCCTGCTTGCTTTGGAATATTACGGACAATGTATTTGTATTAAATAAATCCTATTTGTCCTGTTCTGTTGTGACGCATGATACATAACTGGCCCCAAACTAAATGTATTCTATTAGATTAACAATGTTCTTCTCATCTTCTCATTATTTTCATGACATTTATATTTTCACGACAGAAAGGCCTTGGTTTACAGGGAAGGTTGAGAAGAGCTGGCGGATTCACTGTGTCTTGGAGTAGTCTCCCCCTCTCCCTCCTTACATAAGGCACACACCAGGTTCACTAAACCTGATATGGATGTTTATGGAGAGGTTGTACTTGTAGTAGTCAGCTGGACACACACACACACACACACACACACACACACACACACACACACACACACACACACACACACACACACACACACACACACACACACACACACACACACACACACACACACACACACACACACACACACACACACACACACACACACACACACACGGCTGAGAGGCACCCATCTGCTGTGAAGATCTAGAGCAGCGAGAGTGTGTTTAAGAGGTGGTAGGGGCTTAGGTGACTGTAGCCGTGGTTGCACAACGAGTGGCGAGTTAACATATGCACAAAAACACAGTGTCCCTGCTGTTGCTCAACCTCACTATATAATTCCCTCATCGTCATACTGTGTCCTCTGATGAACTGTGTCCACATCTTCTCTTACAATAATGAATGGTGACAGTTTCCCTAATGGGAGTTGGGTAGTGACATTTGTTATTATATAGCCAGTCCTTATTCAAACAAAACATCATGTATTCCATGACAGATTCAAGTGGAAGGGACTGTGATAAGACCTGATCCAAGATATGTTGTTTTGAAGAGCCCGCAGCAGGTTTTTCTGATAATGTTAAAATATGTCTCCTTCTGAATATGCCTGTCTCTCTTTCCCTCTTTTGCTCTCTCTCTCTCTCTCTCTCTCTCTCTCTCTCTCTCTCTTGCACTCCCTCCTTCCCCTTCACTCTCTCCTCTGTGTCCCTCTGTTCCCCTCGGCTCTCTCTCTCTCCCTCTTGCACTCCATCCCTCCCATTCACTCTCTCCTCTGTTCCCCTCCTCCCCCCGGCTCTCTCTCTCCGTCTCTCTCTCTCTCTCTCTCTCTCTCTCTCTCTCTCTCTCTCTCTCTCTCTCTCTCTCTCAATGATTAGCGATACGGCAGGGCAGACCCTGCTGACTCAGCACCTTTAGGTCCCTGGCATCCCGATCGCTGACGCAAGCATTTGTGATGAAATCTAGCTCTCTCTGTCCCTCTCTCTCTAGATATTGCCGACTTAGGAAGTTTCTGTCCTTGGATGCTCAGAGATGCGCTGGGAGAGGTCACACACACACACCCATGGCTGAGAGCCAAGACGTGAGGGGGTGGAGTATTGTGTGTTGCACAGCTGTGAGGGCAAAGTAACTCGGGGCAACATGACAGCAGCAGTCTGCCATGCGAAGCGTCGAGTGTGTGGGGAATAACACTTTGCCTGCGTTCCAAAAGGCACCCTATTCCCTATATAGTGCACTAAACCTACAGATAATGTAAAAGTAGAAAAGTTAAATCTACAATCTGGGATTTTATATTCAGTAAAACAGCAGCCCAGCATCTTGTTTTGGTGTACAACCATTGGACAGGTCCCAGATTGTACCTTTAACATGGGTGGGTGATGGTCACTCACTCACCTGTTGAGATAGACACGTTTCTCTGTGAACTGGCCCTGACCGTGGGCGGGGTCCTCAAACGGTTCATTCTGGACCACCTCCACCCCCTCACCGCGGTCACTCTGCTCATGGCTGTGCTTGCTGATCATATACAGCTGGCCAATCCTGTACTGGAGAGAACAGAGGGAGACAAGACCGCAGGATGTTTAGGGTACGGCCGCAACATGAACACAGTCCTGTAACGGAGGAAACAGAGAGGTGGACCCAACCATGACTGTAACATGAACCCAAACATTAACAAGCACAGGAAGAACAGGGAGAACACATATGACTTCATGTACAGCACCTTCAGACAGCATTCACACCCCTTCACTTTTCCCACGTTTGGTTGTGTTGTAAAGTGGGATTAACGCTGATTTTAATTGTCTTTTGTTTTGTGTGTCAACGATCTACACAAAATACTGTGTAATAAGAATAAATAAACACGGATATATTTTGATTAGATAAGTATTCAACCCCCGAGTCAATACATGTGAGAATCACCTTTTTTCAGCGATACAGTTGTTTCTTGCTGAGTAAGTCTGTAGTTTTGTAAACCTGGATTGTACAATATTTGGCCATTATTTATTTTTTAAACAACAACATTCAAGCCATTTTCAAGTCGAGCCATATCTTTTTTAAGGCGATTTAAGTCAAAACTGTAACTAGGTCACTCATCAACATTCAACGTCGTCTTGGTGAGCAACTCCAGTGTATATTTGGCCTTGAGTTTTATGTTATTGTCCTGCTGAAAAGTGGATTTGTCTGGAGGGAACAGAGAGGGGGACCAGACCAGAGATGGGTTGGCCAGCAGTGGAAGCAAAAAGAGTTCAAACGACAACCACACAGCAATGCAAGAGTGAACCACAATCATCTCCTATGACACGTCAACACCAGATAAAGGACTTATTCTTTTGTATGAGCTTTATCTGTCACAACTGCTTTATTAAACAGTTGAGTTTGAGGTAGATTTCATTTCACCCTTCAGGATGTCACCACCAACACTTTGAAGTCACTGTTTTCAGGGCTCTTGCCCTTTCCTTTGAAGGCGACTAGAAAGAAAGACCACCAGGGAAGTGCTTCTGAGACTTCCTGACCAATCTATTGAGGCTTTAATCATTCAAGGTTAATCCACACAGACTGGCTTTTGACCAGAGTTAAGCTGCTGTCCCAGAGCAAGAGACAAAGGGTGGAAAGAGAAGAGGAGGTGGGAGGAGGAGGTAGGGAGAGAGAGAGAGAGCAGAGAGAGAGAGAGGGGAGAGATTGAAAGGACAGCCAGAGAGAGTGAGAGGGAGGGTGGGGCTGGGAAAAGAGTGGAAAGATACAGAGGGAAAGAGAGGGGGCAGAGAGAGGTTGGGAGAAGAGGGAATGCATTAGAAAGCCAGAGGGGAAAGATAAAGAGGGAGAGAGGATTGAGAAAAAGAGAGCTGGTAGAGTAAGAGAGAGAGGATGAATGAAGAACCAGGATAGGCAGAGAGAGAGAGGATGAATGTAGAACCAGGATAGGCAGAAAGAGAGGATCAATGTAGAACCAGGATAGGCAGAAAGAGAGGATCAATGTAGAACCAGGATAGGCAGAGAGAGAGGATCAATGTAGAACCAGGATCGGCAGAGAGAGAGAGGATCAATGTAGAACCAGGATCGGCAGAGAGAGAGAGGATCAATGTAGAACCAGGATAGGCAGAGAGAGAGGATCAATGTAGAACCAGGATAGGCAGAGAGAGAGGATCAATGTAGAACCAGGATCGGCAGAGAGAGAGGATCAATGTAGAACCAGGATAGAGAGAGAGGATCAATGTAGAACCAGGATAGGCAGAGAGAGAGGATCCAGGATAGGCAGAGAGAGAGGATCAATGTAGAACCAGGATCAATGTAGAACCAGGATAAGCAGAGAGAGATCAATGTAGAACCAGGATCGGCAGAGAGAGAGGATCAGAGAACCAGGATAAGCAGAGAGAGAGGATCAATGTAGAACCAGGATAGGCAGAGAGAGAGGATCAATGTAGAACCAGGATCGGCAGAGAGAGAGGATCAATGTAGAACCAGGATAAGCAGAGAGAGAGGATCAATGTAGAACCAGGATAGGCAGAGAGAGAATGAGAAATGGAGGGAAAGAGAGATAAGAGAACATTATTCAGGAGAGCAAGGGAAAAGTGAGGGAGAAGCTGGAGAGCGGTAGCACGAGAAAAAGAGGGGGAGAGGTAGAGGTCACGCTGCGATGATACTGAACGACGCTAATCCTCTTATCCCTGGCCAGCTGAGAACAAGTGAAGCCCTCTACTCATCCCCTGCTGAGTCACTCCTCTACCGCACCCCTCTCTCCACTCATCCTCTACGCATGACCTGCCGGGCTGCTGCAAAATAAAGCTTTGGAGAAGAGGAGAGGAGTGGGGGAAGAAGGGGAAATGGAAGAGGGGGAGGGGGTCCAGTGGAAGAGGGGGGGGGGGATTGATGTTTCTAACTTTTCCATCAGCCTTGGCTCTTAAGATGTTAAGTGACTTCAGGGGAAACTGTGGAGGATTGACCTCATGTTGACCCCCAAAGCCCAAAATGGTGTCAAGGATCTGCAAAGGTCCTCGAGTGTCACAGTTTTCAGGACACACACTGCCCAATAGGATTAATCTGAAAGTTTGTTACATTGAGGTGTAGAGGCCACTTTGTACAGCTCTTTAAACTACAACCACTTCCCACCCTCCATTCCGTGTCCTCCACAGTCAGCTGGTTGCTCCTGTAACCTTACAAAAAATGGAAACTGCATTTTTTGAGTGACTCACTCACTGAGTGACTCACTCATTCCTCACCAGCCGGAACCCAATGTCTTCCAGGGCTATGGAGAATGGGCTTGTGTCAGAAATGTATGCCTCAGCACAAAAGTGCACCCAGGAACCACCTACAGCAGCACATTTCTGCACATTGCAGCCCGAGACGCAATCAATTATTAAGACCGGTGTGCCCGCGTGGGCGAGACTTGTCACACAGACATGGCGGACGGGGCGGAAGGAGACACTGCAATGTCATCATCCAGGGCCAGGAGTGTCCCTTCGGGGGGTGGGAAGCAGTCCTTGCTGGATGTCTGACAGGAACAGAGAGAAACCTCGGAGAGGATGTCCTTCATCTGAATGAGTCGACCGACACACCCCTGCATCACATGGTGACATCATTTTGAATATTGAAGAGCTCCCGGAGTGTTTAAGTTACAGACGTACCGTTATGGCTTTGGCTCAATCCCCTCTTTCTGCCAATATAAAGTTTGCGCTTATTCCATAACACGGGGCTTGTGAAAGCGGTCTCTTTCTACACACGAGAAGATCCGGACAAGAAAACCATCACGAAATTGGCTGTAAAACTCAAACCGTGTGAGCTAAACTAATAGTAGTCACCACCATCGAAAGGAGAAGAGTCTCACGAACACCAATGTGTCTTGTTGTTCTGCTTTACGACGTAGACAAGCATCAGGGGAGTCCTCTGAAGGTAACCCAGTACCGGGCTGGAAAAATGGCAAGAAGTGAATAAGGGGTCAAATGTGCCACGAAAAACGTGACTAAACATGGATAAAGCATAAAATCTCAGAGTTCTTATATCTCTCAGATATAGGACAGACACTTCAACATCTTATTCCTTATGATTTATTTTTTGGATTGTCTGTTTTATACAAATGTGCTATATTCAATATGCTTCTATGGGCTATAGCAGTAAAGGCTCCAGGGGCCTTAAAATTAAAAATCAAATGGACAAATGATTCATTTAATGACCATCTTAAAACAATTCCATTTGTAGGCTTAGTACACTGCTCAAAAAAATAAAGGGAACACTTAAACAAGAAATCAAATCAAATCAAATTGTAGTTGTCACATACACATGGTTAGCAGATGTTAATGCGAGTGTAGCGAAATTCTTGTGCTTCTAGTTCCGACAATGCAGTAATAACCAACAAGTAATCTAACTAACAATTCCAAAACTACTGTCAGGATTTGGCCAGGGTTGTTCCGGTTTTTGGTCACTAGATGCCCCCATTGTGCTTTTTGACCTTTTGTTTTCCCTTGATCCCCATTATTATTTGCACCTGTGCCTCGTTTCCCCTGATTGTATTTAAACCCTTTTTTTTCCTCAGTTATTTGCTCTGTGTTTGTATGTTAGCACCCAGCCCTAGTATTCTGTGAACTATTGTTGATCCCGGTGGACTCTCTTGTGGAATTCTGTTTTTTGTTCTTGTTTATTTATTTTTGAGTATCTTTTGAGGCTTTTTATGCTATACCTACCACCTTGTGGATTTACCTTTTTTCCTGAAGGACTTCACTTTTTACTTCATTAAATACACCGTCTAAAGTACTGCTGTGTCTGCCTTATCTTCTGGGTTCTGCCGACTATTCGTGGCTCAGTTGGTTAAGTGACTGTTTCTCACTCCGGAGACCTGGGTTCGTAACCGGGTCCTGACAACTACTGTCTTATACACAGTGTAAGTGGATAAAGAACATGTACATAAAGATATATGAATGAGTGATGGTTCAGAGCAGCATAGGCAAGATACAGTAGATGATATCGAGTACAGTATATACATATGAGATGAGTATGTAAACAAAGTGGCATAGTTAAAGAGGCTAGTGATACATGTATTACATAAGGATGCAGTTGATGATATAGAGTACAGTATAAACGTATGCATATGAGATGAATAATGTAGGGTATATAACATTATATAAGGTAGCATTGTTTAAAGTGGCTAGTGATATATTTACATCATTTCCCATCAATTCCCATTATTAAAGTGGCTGGAGTTGAGTCAGTGTGAGTGTGTTGGCAGCAGCCACTCAATGTTAGTGGTGGCTGTTTAACAGTCTGATGGCCTTGAGATAGAAGCTGTTTTTCAGTCTCTCTG
This sequence comes from Oncorhynchus gorbuscha, assembly GCF_021184085.1. NCBI lineage: Eukaryota > Metazoa > Chordata > Actinopteri > Salmoniformes > Salmonidae > Oncorhynchus > Oncorhynchus gorbuscha. The sequence goes on along the minus strand of NC_060190.1, from coordinate 17,420,430 downwards.
TCCCAGCTTTGATGCACCTGTACTGACCTTGCCTTCTGGATGATAGCGGGGTGAACAGGCAGTGGCTCGGGTGGTTGATGTCCTTGATGATCTTTATGGCCTTCCTGTAACATCGGGTGGTGTAGGTGTCCTGGAGGGCAGGTAGTTTGCCCCCGGTGATGCGTTGTGCAGACCTCACTACCCTCTGGAGAGCCTTACGGTTGTGGGCGGAGCAGTTGCCGTACCAGGCGGTGATACAGCCCGACAGGATGCTCTCGATTGTGCATCTGTAGAAGTTTGTGAGTGCTTTTGGTGACAAGCCAAATTTCTTCAGCCTCCTGAGGTTGAAGAGGCGTTGCTGCGCCTTCTTCACGATGCTGTCTGTGTGAGTGGACCAATTCAGTTTGTCTGTGATGTGTATGCCGAGGAACTTAATACTTGCTACCCTCTCCACTACTGTTCCATCGATGTGGATAGGGGGGTGTTCCCTCTGCTGTTTCCTGAAGTCCACAATCATCTCCTTAGTTTTGTTGACGTTGAGTGTGAGGCCTACAGGTTCTCCTCCCTGTAGGCCGTCTCGTCGTTGTTGGTAATCAAGCCTACCACTGTTGTGTCGTCTGCAAACTTGATGATTGAGTTGGAGGCGTGCGTGGCCACGCAGTCGTGGGTGAATAGGGAGTACAGGAGAGGGCTCAGAACGCACCCTTGTGGGGCCCCAGTGTTGAGGATCAGCGGGGTGGAGATGTTGTTGCCTACCCTCACCACCTGGGGGCGGCCCGTCAGGAAGTCCAGTACCCAGTTGCACAGGGCGGGGTCGAGACCCAGGGTCTCGAGCTTGATGACGAGCTTGGAGGGTACTATGGTGTTAAATGCCGAGCTGTAGTAGATGAACAGCATTCTCACATAGGTATTCCTCTTGTCCAGATGGGTTAGGGCAGTGTGCAGTGTGGTTGAGATTGCATCGTCTGTGGAACTATTTGGGCGGTATAGCAAATTGGAGTGGGTCTAGGGTGTCAGGTAGGGTGGAGGTGATTATGGTCCTTGACTAGTCTCTCAAAGCACTTCATGATGACGGAAGTGAGTGCTACGGGGCGGTAGTCGTTTAGCTCAGTTACCTTAGCTTTCTTGGGAACAGGAACAATGGTGGCCCTCTTGAAGCATGTGGGAACAGCAGACTGGTATAGGGATTGATTGAATATGTCCGTAAACACACCGGCCAGCTGGTCTGCGCATGCTCTGAGGGCGCGGCTGGGGATGGTGTCTGGGCCTGCAGCCTTGCGAGGGTTAACACGTTTAAATGTCTTCCTCACCTCGGCTGCAGTGAAGGAGAGTCCGCATGTTTTCGTTGCAGGCCGTGTCAGTGGCACTGTATTGTCCTCAAAGCGGGCAAAAAAGTTATTTAGTCTGCCTGGGAGCAAGACATCCTGGTCCGTGACTGGGCTGGATTTCTTCTTGTAGTACGTGATTGGCTGTAGACCCTGCCACATGCCTCTTGTGTCTGAGCCATTGAATTGAGATTCTACTTTGTCTCTGTACTGACGCTTAGCTTGTTTGATAGCCTTGCGGAGGGAATAGCTGCACTTTTTGTATTCGGTCATGTTACCAGTCACCTTGCCCTGATTAAAAGCAGTGGTTCGCGCTTTCAGTTTCACGCAAATGCTGCCATCAATCCACGGTTTCTGGTTAGGGAATGTTTTAATCGTTGCTATGGGAACGACATTATTCAACGCACGTTCTAATGAACTCGCACACCGAATCAGCGTATTCGTTAATATTGTTATCTGACGCAATACGAAACATATCCCAGTCCACGTGATGGAAGCAGTCTTGGAGTGTGGAGTCAGCTTGATCGGACCAGTGTTGGACAGACCTCAGCGTGGGAGCCTCTAGTTTTAGTTTCTGTCTGTAGGCAGGGATCAACAAAATGGAGTCATGGTCAGCTTTTCCGAAAGGAGGGCGGGGCAGGGCCTTATATGCGTCGTGGAAGTTAGAGTAACAATGATCCAAGGTTTTTCCACCCCTGGTTGCACAATCGATAACTCCAGGTCAATCACACTTCTGTGAAATCAAACTGTCCACTTAGGAAGCAACACTGATTGACAATAAATTTCACATGCTGTTGTGCAAATTTAATAGACAACAGGTGGAAATTATAGGCAATTAGCAAGACACCCCCAATAAAGGAGTGGTTCTGAAGGTGGTGACCACAGACCACTTCTCAGTTCCTATGCTTCCTGGCTGATGTTTTGGTCACTTTTGAATGCTGGCGGTGCTTTCACTCTAGTGGTAGCATGAGACTGAGTCTACAACCCACACAAGTGGCTCAGGTAGTGCAGCTCATCCAGGATGGCACATCAATGCGAGCTGTGGCAAGAAGGTTTGCTATGTCTGTAAGCGTAGTGTCCAGAGCATGGAGGCGCTACCAGGAGACAGGCCAGTACATAAGGAGATGTAGAGGAGGCCATAGGAGGGCAACAACCCAGCAGCAGAACCGCTACCTCCGCCTTTGTGCAAGGAGGAGCAGGAGGAGCACTGCCAGAGCCCTGCAAAATGACCTCCAGCAGGCCACAAATGTGCATGTGTCTGCTCAAACGGTCAGAAACAGACTCCATGAGGGTGGTATGAGGGCCCGATGTCCACAGGTGGGGGTTGTGCTTACAGCCCAACACCGTGCAGGACATTTGGCATTTGCCAGAGAACACCAAGATTGGCAAATTCGCCACTGGCGCCCTGTGCTCTTCACAGATGAAAGCAGGTTCACACTGAGCACATGTGACAGATGTGACAGAGTCTGGAGACGCCGTGGAGAACGTTCTGCTGCCTGCAACACCCTCCAGCATGACCGGTTTGGCGTTGGTTCAGTCATGGTGTGGGGTGGCATTTCTTTGGGGGGCACAACACCCTCCAGCATGACCGGTTTGGCGGTGGGTCAGTCAAGGTGTGGGGTGGCATTTCTTTGGGGGGCCGCACAGCCCTCCATGTGCTCGCCAGAGGTAGCCTGACTGCCATTAGGTACCGAGATGAGATCCTCAGACCCCTTGTGAGACCATATGCTGGTGCGGTTAGCCCTGGGTTCCTCCCAATGCAAGACAATGCTAGACCTCATGTGGCTGGAGTGTGTCAGCAGTTCCTGCAAGAGGAAGGCATTGATGCTATGGACTGGCCCGTCCGTTCCCCAGACCTGAATCCAATTGAGCACATCTGGGACATCATGTCTCGCTCCATCCACCAGCGCCACGTTGCACCACAGACTGTCCCGGGGTTGGCAGATGCTTTAGTCCAGGTCTAGGAGGAGATCCCTCAGGAGACCATCCGCCACCTCATCAGGAGCATGCCCAGGCGTTGTAGGGAGGTCATACAGGCACGTGGAGGCCACACACACTGCTGAGCCTCATTTTTACTTGTTTTAAGGACATTACATCAAAGTTTGATCAGCCTGTAGTGTGGTTTTCCATTTTAATTTTGAGTGTGACTCTAAATCCAGACCTCCATGGGTTGATAAATTTGATTTCCATTGATAATTTTTGTGCGATTTTGTTGTCGGCACATTCAACTCTGTAAAGAAAAAAACATTTAATAAGAATATTTAATTAATTCAGATCTAGGATGTGTTATTTTAGTGTTCCCTTTATTTTTTTGAGCAGTGTATAATATACTGCAATCTATGGGGCATTAAGTGTGGTCTCTCTCTCTCTCTCTCTCTCTCTCTCTCTCTCTCTCTCTCTCTCTCTCTCTCTCTCTCTCTCTCCTGCTCGTTGAACATCTCATTCCAAAATCATGGGCATTAAAATGGAGTTAGTCCCCCCCTTTGATGCTATAACAGTCTCTACTCTTTCGGGAAGGCTTTCCACTAGATTTTGGAACATTGCTGCGGGGACTTGCTTCCAATCAGCCACAAGAGGATTAGTCACGCCGGGCACTGATGTTGGGCGATTAGGCCTGACTCGCACTCGGCGTTCCAATTCATCCCAAAGGTGTCCGATGGGGTTGAGGTCAGGGCTCTGTACAGGCCAGTCAAGTTCATCTACACCAATCTTGACAAACATTTTCTGTATGCACAGACCATTATTCCTCCTCCACCAAGCTTTACAGTTGGCACTATGCATTGGTCAGGCAGCGTTCCCATTGCCAGATGGTGAAGCATGATTCATCACTCCAGAGAAGGGGTTTCCACTGCTCTAGCCAACGCTTGGCATTGCACATGGTGATCTTAGGCTTGTGTGCGGCTGCTTGGCCATGGAAATCCATTTCATGAAGTGGTTAGAGGGACAACAGAGCCCTGAGAACCAGCCCATCAGTGACCCGATGATCATTAGCAAGTTGGGTACTACCTACACATGTCCAGAGTGCATAAGAGGAGATTACCGTGACCCAACGGTCACGTGGAATTTGACTGCAGTCATGACTGCCGGTGTGACGGTAATAAGGTCACCGCAACAGTCCTAGTGATGACAGAGAGTCACAAAGGGTCTGAAAACTAATTTGTCGTGTTTTGGAAATGACACATACTCTTTCATTCACTTCCTCATAATCTTTTTTGATGAAGGGCAGCAGTTTCTAAATATAGAGAGAGTGAGCATACAGTATCTGTATTGGTTGAATAAGCCATTGTCCACGTTCTCATTTGAAACAGTGATGAGGGGCAGGGGATCAATGTTGCACCAGAGGAGGCTGCTGGGAGAGATACAGTAGGACAGTCTGGAAGGGAATAGATGGAAAGGTGTCAAAAACATAAAACACGTGGCTTCCATATGTTTGAGACCGTTCTTGCGATATCTCCGCCCACCAGCCACCACTGGTTGGAATGATTAACTGAGAAAAGCAGTGGTGTTCGCGGCTAGTTGGAACTGTTTGCAGGACAAATAACATTTGGCGTTGATCATTTGAATATCATCATTCTGTCTGTCAATAAAAATGGAGCGCTTCAATAGTCTACTTCATCTGCGTTAAAACATATGCTTCTTGATCAAACCAACCTCATCTAGTATGCATCCCAAATGGCACCCTATTCCCTATAGTGTACCCAATGGGTCATGGTCACAGGTAGTGCACTATATAGGGAATAGGTTGTCATTTGGAATGCAACCCTAGTTTCTGTGGCATCTGTGCAGTCTTAGGAGATGTAAACAATAAAGATGAATCAAAGCTTCAATAAGCAGAAGAGCCCCAACCAGCAACCCTGCTTATGCAATTTGCCTGATGACAATGCAACTGAGAGCACTGGGCCCATTAGTCTCTGTCACTGAACAACAACTTTATCAATATGACTACAGATTAGAACGCAGCTGCTCGGTCAATACCATGGATTCAAAAGCAACCAGCTGGGCAATATCTCTAGGCCTAGACCATACCTCGGTATGGACAGTGTGTTAGTAGAGGTCAGGTTATGTTTTTTTTTTAAAATATTTTTTTATATTATTTTTTATTTTTTATAAATATCAAATCAATACATAAAGCACATGAGGGAACACAAGCATACATAGATTACAAACAATAGACAATCGAGCTAGGGGGTACAATATCACATTACAATTACACAAGGACCTTAAGGGACATGCATATACTTACAATTCTAACAGCTTTTTTGTTAATAGAGCATTTAACCATCTTAAAATACAGTTCAATTTATTTTTGTAGGGTACGAAAATGTGGTTTTCTGTTTGTAAATTTACATTTGTGTATATGAAATTTGGCCAAAATAATAATGAAATTAATTACATAAAAATGATTCCGCTTATTTCTATTGTATGTAAAGAATCCAACAGTACATCTCTCCACAATAGTGTCAAATGTATTAAATTATGAACATACTGATGTCTTGCCACAGTTTTCTTACATGCATACAATGCCAAAAAAGATGCAACACTGTTTCTGGGTGGTCATCACAAAAGGAGCAATTTGAGTTGATGTTTTCCTTAAACTTCTTCATATAGTGGTTGGCATGATAATATTTATGAATAATTTGAAAGGAAACGTCCTTAATTTTGTTAACAAGTAGGTATGTGTGTGGCAACATCCAAACTTTTTTCCAACAGATATTATCAATAAATCCATTCCAATAAGGCATGACATAAGGTATAGATAGAACATCCTGCTGAAACAAGGATTGTAATCGCTCTGTTGTTGAATGGACCAAAAGAGAAACAAATGTTTCCTACTGATGAGTCAACAGGGTCAATAGAAGGTAGGCTCTGAGGGTCAGGTCTTGACATGTTCCTGAATAACAGAGCAACACCTGAGGGAATGGCATCTAAAACAATTGCGAAATCTTTAGGTGTTACAGGGACCTTGTAAAGTGATAAGAATTCTTTATAACTGAGTAAAAGACCCTCTGCATTTACCAGTTGGCTCACCAATAGGATATTATTTCGGAACCAATATTCTAAAAACAGAGAGGTATTTTTATACAATATATCCCGATTATTCCATATATAATATATGTGTGGAAGGTCAGGTTATGTTCAGGGTGACCCGAATAGGAACAACTATGGGATCGGGTTATGGAGTACAGTATGACGTTAGCCATCGGGCTAAGGGCTAACCAGAAGTGTTCCTGACAACTTGACCAGGAAAAACTGTGGCCTATACTACTTCTCAGACAACCACAGTCCGAGTGGACAGAGAAGATATGAATAAACAAAAGCGGCATTAAAGCCTCAACAATCGATGGTGGCTAGTGTCCGACTTCCCCTGGTGATGATGTACGGTCGATGCGGCACGCATCGCCAAGGAAGCGAAAGGGATGCGATTTATGGTTAGCCCGGAGGCAGACGGAATGGTGCGTATATATATCACTGTGCAAGCCCCTCCATCCGTCCTTCCCTTCGCCTCGTTCGGAGAGAGGGAAATGAGAGGCTGAGGGCGGTAAAAGAGGGACGGAATTCTACCCAAAGATTATTTCCACTCGTTATTCTATTTGGACGTTGCTCATCAAACACACTGGCCTCCAGGTCTAATGCGTCTTCACAAATAGACGTGCTAAAAGCGCTAGCGGCTTGTTTTTAATTGGGTGTAGAAACCGACGCTTGGCCTAGAGCCAAACTCGGCTTCTTGCCCGTTTCTGAACATCTAGTTGTTTTAATGAAAAAATAAATAAACACCGACTGAGATTCATATTGGGGCTCAAGATGAAAGGGTGACATTGTGCACCAATATGTTTAAACGACACAACAGCTGTAAGGCACATTTGTGATGCATCTAGAATAGCCTACACAAGAAGGCAATAAAGAGTTGTTCGTGTCATTGTTGACATAGCAAATAATGTTGCAAAAGATGGCATCATACAGTTAATGAATACCAATGAATATGTATCTGTCTGTGTGTGTACATTGCCAAAAGTCACGGAAAGCACTGGAAGACTAGCCTAGACTTTTCCTAGACTACAAAGTAGGCGATCAGTGAACCTTCTCGCCTCTAACCCAATTATCCTCACGCTACCTACACCTCTAGTCTGCGCCCCTCTGGTTCATGCTAACGCTAATAGCTACGCTAATTGTGCTGTTCCACCTTCTGAACCATACATTAGTGTCGACCCCCGAGGAGCTCCATAGCAACCACGGGAAGAATCCATTACCGCGACTGCTACGCCCTGGCAGGTAGCAAAAAAGACACGCTCCCAACCAGAGAATGGCTTCGACAAAATAGAGAGTCAAAAGAAATATCTCCCCTGCCCCAAAGGCAGACAGTTCATATGAATTAGCTCCTTATTCATTTCTGTTTTCCCATTTCTCAAGTTTTCTCATCTCCATTAAGGCTTGAATGGGTGTCTGTTCGCAAGAGGGAGAGCAGGTAGAGAGAGAGAGAGAATATGAGAGTGTAGGAGTTTCCAGGTGCAGCATACATTCCAAAAGGTAGGCATCAGAACCAGTTCAATCCTTGTGTTCTCTTTCAGAGTAGTCTAACACTGCCAAGAGATAATCTACAAACAATGTACGGCTCCTTTTATTCTCTATGGGCCTCTTACACCCCCCTCCAATAGACAACAATGAGCACTGCTGTAGCTCAGTTGGTAGAGCATGGCGCTTGTAACGCCAGGGTAGTGGGTTCAATCCCGGGGACCACCCATGCGTAGAATGTATGCACACATGACTGTAAGTCGCTTTGGATAAAAGCGTCTGCTAAATGGCATATATATATATATATATTTATATATATATATATATATATATATTTGATGGATTAGCAACGCCATAATGGGAGACACCATAAGAGGGGGAGATAGGCTACATGTTTAGATCAGATTGCCTGTAATAGCCTACCTCCATTGAAAAAAAGAAGGCATGGTGAGAATATAGCCGGCTCAGGGAAGATAACCCTAACCTGATAAGAGATCTGTTCTCAGCTCCCACTGCAGAGGGAGAGGCAGTGGCAGAGCACACACATCTATACACTCTCACAGGTTGGAACAACACACACATGTACCCCCCCAACACACACCCTCCCCTTCCATACACACAGTATAGATCATGCTGATCCAGAGATCAACACACCATTGAACCGGCGTGGCTTGCATCAAATACCCATTATTCTCTGTGGAGAATGCCTGGCTAGGATTACACTGATAGTCCCTTTACGACATGCTATACCGTAACCCCCCCCTTCCTCCTCCCACCTCCCTCTTCCAGATACTGCTGTCTCAGCTATGGCCCCATCACTCCCTAGCAGCCTCATTCACTCAGATGGGCAATATATTCCATACACTTCCCCATTGATGTGCACAAAATCAATTGTGCAGCGCGCAGGGGGTACTGCTCTCTCAAGATACGATTATCCCTGTGTTCTTCTGAGTCAATAGGTGCAGGGGGCTCAATTAGTGTGTATGTGTGTAAATCAGGGTATCATCAGTGTGATAACATGTCGGTAGGGTGGGGGCTCTGAGCCAGATGAAGGCTTGATTAAGTTTGCGAGGAAGGGAGTGAATGAGAGAGAGAGAAAGAAGTACAGCATTTCCCTTTTCTCATGTACTCAACATAGCTGCACTGAGAGTCGTTCTCCATGGTTTCTCTGCCCACACATCCCATGAGCCTCAGCACAGACACAATGACCGGACCAGATTAGGGCCTGAGCCAGCAGTTCATGTAACACTACCACCACTGGGCTGCCTGCTCTCCTCTCAAAGAAAGAGAGATAGAGAGGAGGGGGGGATGGATACAGAGGGAGAGAGGAGAGAGAGAATGAGTGAGGAAATACAGAGGAGAGGGAGAGAGAGATGATAATTGGTCTATGATGAATGCAAATACAGAGAAACCAATATTAATTATTAAAATGGGGTTTTGAATATGCCTTTGGTCTCCGTTTCGGAAGCCAAAGCAGCCATTAGCATACAACATAACGAGTCACTTTTATCCAAAGCCACTCACAGTTAGCATATCCAATGGAACATAATGGCACACATGAGAATCGAACCCACAACTCTGGTGTTGCAAGAGTACAACCACCCCAAATGAACTTCCTGTGTATACAACCCACTTAGTCGGCCACTCCGACTCTATAGCTCTTTTTCATGGTCCTTCGAGCCGGATAGGAACAGCAAGCAAACCACCTGAATCACACACATCACGGTAGCACCCATGTTTGAAAAGAGCATTTAGCATGTATTATACCTGTAGTTCTCTTCATATGGATTTACAGTCTACCCGGCTCTGAAGTCTGCCTCAACAGATGTTTCACAGAAGATGGATTGACATCATTATACATCAGTGTCACTGAACTCCACTACCCATAATTCATCCCTCTGGCTCAGCAGGCCAATAGTGTCCTTTCCAGACATGCTTAAGGTTCTTTGACATGGCTATTTATATGGGTTAACCCACCAGATGGACGGACGCACGCACGCACGCACACACGCACACACACAGTTTCTGACACCAGTACATGCACTTTGCTCAGGCCTTACTCACAGTCCATGAAATTGACTATAGCTGATACCCCCAGGAAGATGGAGTATAGAAGTGGAGTGGGACCAGGCTGTGGCCTTGTCTGGGCTGGAGTGAGACAAACAGGGCCGAACTTGTCTACCTGCTGCCCAGGATCCGGCCCGGGCCTAAGCCCTGACACTTTCCACACCCTTAATTTGCCTAAATCTGATTAAGTGGCAAGCATCCCAGCTGAATCTCACGCCCAGAACACATATCACCACCGTAATCACTATTCATCGTCACAGCGTTGACTATTCGTCATCATACGTGCGCCCAGGGGACGCCAGCGGCTGAGGCCGTCCTGAGTCAGTGGAGAGGGGCATTCTTGGATGGATGACTTCCTGTGAAGAAGGCCGTGGTCATTCTAATGGGATGATGGAACAGGGGGAAGAGATGGAGGGATAGAATTATGTAGTTAAGTGAGAGAGAGAGGGCAAAACAAAGATTGTAAAAACTCCATCCCATCCTCCATTCATCAAACCAACATAGCCTCCACTTAGCCATAAACCTATTGCTGCATTAGATAAGCACCCTGTGAAGGGAGATTACTACGTACGTGAATGACAGGAGGGAAGGTGAGGATACATCCAGGCAGCCCATCACGGGATACGTTTCAAATGGAACCCTATTCCCATTATAGTGCACTACTTTTGACTAGAACCAGGCCCATAGAGATCTGGTCAAAAGTAGTGCACTACATAGTGAATAGGGGCTATTTGGTACGCACCCTCTACAGATAGGCATCAGAAGCATATTTCTCAGCAGTGGCTGTCATGTCGACATTGAGGAGAAGGTCACAGTGAGCGTATATGAATTGCAAATTCACGCCCACAGCTGTTGAGGCCGGTGTGTTGGGCGCACAGGAGCAGTGTGAAGAGCAATCTGAAACATGGCGCTGCACTGCGGGAGAGGCCCTGACATATGCACTCAGACTATTCTCTTTCTCTTGGATGTGTGTGTGTGTGTGTGTGTGTGTGTGTGTGTGTGTGTGTGTGTGTGTGTGTGTGTGTGTGTGTGTGTGTGTGTGTGTGTGTGTGTGTGTGTGTGTGTGTGTGTGTGTGTGTGTGTGTGTGTGTGTGTGTGTGTGTGTGTGTGTGTGTGTATGTGTGTCAGAAAGTGTCTTCCTCTAATGGTCTTGTTCATTCATTGTTTAACACACACTCTTTCGTTCTGCCTCAGAACACACACGTCCACATGGCAATTGTCACAACAATGTCTAAATCAATACCTCAGTGTGGTTTTACCTCAGTGCTTTGGATTTGAATCAGTCAATTACCCCTAATGCACCTCTCTGACAGGTTCAACCTCCACCATTCCTCTCTTTGTACTTTTGTCCTCACATTTATTCACGGTTTACTGATATTACAGAACCATTTCATGAAGAGCAAATGCATACTTTCCATTCCTTTCTTTTGAAACTGTCAGGCCCTGTAAATCTTAAGAGCCATATTAAAAGAATCTGCCTAATGTCAAAGCTGAATAGACGTCTCAACATCCAATTATGCTTTGTGTTCGTGAGCTCACATCCTCATAAAAGCCTTAACATTACCCTTTTAAAAAGGGCAGACAGACAGGAAAGGACAGGGGGACACATTTTGTTGTAACACCGTCACGCGAAACTTAATTACACACACCGCTACACAAGTTGACACACCCAGGGAAGGAACGAGAATTAGGAGGAGGGGTGTCAAAATTATTCATAACCTCTCGAAAGATTACAAGACGTGAAAAGAGGGGCCTAATTTTGTGCTGGGTTGAAGTTTAACAACACAGGAGGAGAGTGAGGGAAGCAGGAGAAAGAAGGAGAGCTGAGCCCAGAGCACATTAAAGGAAGAAATAGAACTGGGGATGGAGGGAAGCAGGAGAAAGAAGGAGAGCTGAGCCCAGAGCACATTAAAGGAAGAAATATAACTGGGGATGGAGGGAAGCAGGAGAAGTTATGTTTGCTTGGAGTGCAACAGTGGAGGTGTATAGACAGCAATAAAAAGCCCATCACTCTTAGCGTGGGAGAAAGGGAGAGAGAAACTTGGGTGGAGGGCCGGAAGGGGAGAGGGAACCAAATTGAAACCGAGTACAGGGAGAACAAGAGAGGGATGAGGAGAATGAGAGTGAGTGAGAGAGAGACAGAGTTCTAGAACAAAAGAGAGAAAGAACAAGAGAGTAATGGACTGGGGATGGGAGCTGGCCCTGGGACTGTAAATCCCCAGAAACCTGAGAGGAGGTAAACAAAGCATTAGCCGGCCCTGCTCTCCTCACCTCGCCTCCCATTGTGGCATCCATCCATTACACGCAGCAGGAGGATGAGGCAGTAACTGTACAGTACCACCAACAGCAAAGTAACACCAACTGCAAAGTAACACCACCTGCACAGTAACACCAACTGGACCAATAACTGCACTGTACCACTAACTGCACAGTAATATTAACTGTAATGTATTATAACACTAACTGCACTGTACCACCAATTGTACCACTAAGTGTACTGTACCACTAACTGCACTGTAACACAAACTGCACTGTACCACTAACTGCACTGTAATACTAACTGTACTGTACCACTAACTGTACCACTAACAGCCCTGTAATACTATCTGTACCACTAACTGTACTGTACCCCTAACTGCACTGTACCACTAACTGCACTGTAATACTCACTGTACCACTAACTGCACTGTACCACTAACTGTACAACTGACTGCACTGTAATGCTAATTGTACCACTAACTGCACTGTACAACTAACTGTACCACTAACTGCACTGTCAAACTATATTACTAACTGCACTGTAATACTAACTGTACCACTAACTGCACTGTACCACTAACTGTACTGCAATACTAACTGTACCACTAACTGCACTGTACAACTAACTGCACTGTACCACTAACTGAACTGTAATACAAACTGTACCACTAACTACACTGTACCACTAACTGCACTGTAATACTAACTGTACTGTAATACTAACTATACCACTAACTGCACTGTACCTCTAACTGCACTGTGCCACTAACTGCACTGTAATACCAACTGTACTGTACCACTAACTGCACTGTAATACTAACTGTACTGTACCACTAACTGCACTGTAATACCAACTGTACCACTAACTACACTGTAAAACTAACTGTACTGTAACACTAACTGTAACACTAACTGTACTGTAATAATAACTGCACTGTGCAACTAACTGCACAGGTGCCACTAACTGCACTGTAATACTCACTGTACCACTAACTGCACTGTACCACTAACTGTACCACTAACTGCACTGTAATGTTAACTGTACCACTAACTGCACTGTACCACTAACTGTAATACTAACTGTACCACTAACTGTACAACTAGTTGCACTATACAACTGTACCACTAACTGCACTGTAAAACTGTATTACTAACTGCACTGTATCACTAACTGCACCACTAACTGCACAGTACCACTAACTGAACTGTAATACAAACTGTACCACTAACTACACTGTACCACTGACTGCACTGTAATGCTAACTGTACCACTGACTGCACTGTAATGCTAACTGTACCACTGACTACACTGTACCACTAACTGTAATACTAACTGTACCACTAACTGTACAACTAACTGCACTTTAAACCTAACTGTACTGTAAAACTGTATTACTAACTGCACTGTATCACTAATTGCACTCTAATGCTAACTGTAATACTAACTGCACTTTACCCCTAACTGCACTGTAAAACTAACTGCACTGTAAAACTAACTGTACCACTATTTGCACTGTAAAACTAACTGTATTACCTACTGCACTGTACCACTAACTGTACTGCAATACTAACTGTACCACTAACTGCACTGTATCACTAACTGGACTGTAATACAAACTGTACCACTAACTGCACTATACCACTAACTGTACCACTGACTGCACTGTAATGCTAACTGTGCCACTGACTGCACTGTAATGCTAACTGTGCCACTGACTGCACTGTAATGCTAACTGTACCACTAACTACACTGTACAACTAACTGTATCACGAACTGCACTCTAATGCTAACTGTATCACTAACTGCACTGTAAACCTAACTGTACTGTAATACTAACTGCACTGTGTTACTAACTGCACTGTACCACTAACTGCAATGTACCACTAACTGTACCACTGACTGCACTGTAATGCTAACTGTATCACTGACTGCACTGTAATGCTAACTGTACCACTGACTGCACTGTACCACTAACTGTAATACTAACTGTACAACTAACTGCACTATACTACTAACTGTACCACTAACTGCACAGTAAAACTGTATTACTAAGTGCACTGTAATACTAACTGTACCACTAACTGCACTGTAATACTAACTGTACTGTACCACTAACTGCACTATACCACTAACTATAATACTAACTGTACCACTAACTGTAACACTAACTGCACTTTAAACCTAACTGTACTGTACTGTAATACTAACTGTACTGTACCACTAACTGTACTGTAATATTTAACCAGGTAGGCCAGTTGAGAACAAGTTCTCTTTTACAACTGTGACCTGGCCAAGATTAAGCAAAGCAGTGCGACAAAAACAACGACACATGGGATAAACAAACGTTCAATAACACAATAGAAAATCGGTATACAGTGTGTGCAAATCAAGTAAGGTAAGGCAATAAATAGGCCATAAACAACAAGTGGCAAAGTATTTACAATTTAGCAATTAACACTGGAGTGATGTGCAGATGTGGATGTGCAAGTATAAATACTGGTGTGCAAAAGAGCAGAAAAAAACAAATATGGGGATGAGGTATGTAGTTGGTTGGATGGGCTATTAACAGATGGGCTGTGTACAGCTGCAGCGATCGGTAAGCTGCTCTGACAGCCAATGCTTGAAGTTAGTGAGGGAGATGCAGCAGAGAACTGGAAGAAAAGGAGGCCAAATTAGGTGTTGGCTTTGGGGATGACCAGTGAAATATACTTGCTGGAGCGCGTGCTATGGGTGGGTGTTGCTATGGTGACCAGTGAGCTGAGATAAGGCGAGGCTTTACCTAGCAAAGACTTATAGATGACCTGGAGCCAGTGGGAATGGCAACGAATGTGTAGCGAGGGCCGCCCCTTTTGGCAGTTCTATCTTAATGGAAAAAGTTGTAATGGGGGATTGAAATTTCAGAATTTTTGGTGGCCTTTCTAAGCCAGATTTCAGACACGGCTAGGACTGAGTAAAGGACTGAGGGAGGGAGCTGGCCCTGGGACTGTAAATCCCCAGAAACCTGAGAGGAGGTAAACAGAGCATTAGCAGGCTCTGCTCTCCTCACCTCGCCTCCCATTGTGGCATCCATCCATTACACGCAGCAGGAGGATGAGGCAGTAACTGTACAGTACCACCAACAGTACAGTAACACCAGCTGTACTGTACCACTAATTGCACTGTAATACTAAGTGCACTGTAATACTAACTGTACCACTAACTGCACTGCAACACTAACTGTACTGTAACACCAACTGTACTGTAACACCAACTGTACTGTTTACCACTAACTACACTGTACCACTAACTGCACTGTAATACTAACTGCACCACTAACTGTACTGTGCCCCAAACTGTACCACTAACTGTACTGTACTACTAACTGCACTGTAATACTAGCTGCACCACTAACTCTACCCCTAACTGTAACACTAACTGCACTGCAACACTAACTGCACTGTACCACTAACTGTACCAAACCAAACTGTACCGTACCACTAACTGTACCACTAACTGTGCTATACCACTAAATGCACTGTAATACTAACTGCACCCCTAACTGTACTGTACCACTAACTGTACCACTAACTGTACTGTAATGCTAACTGCACTGTACCACTAACTGTACCACCAACTGTACTGTACCACTAAGTGTACTGTACCACTAACTATACTGTAATGCTAACTGCACTGTACTAACTGTACCACCAACTGTATTGTACAACAAACTGTACTGTAAACCTAACTGTACTGTACTGTACCACTAACTGCACTGTACCACTAACTGTACTGTAACACTAACTGTACCACCAACTGTACTGTACCACTAACTGTATTGTAACACTAACTGCACTGTACCACTAACTGTACTGTAACACTAAATGTACTACTAACTGTACCACTAACTCTACTGTACCACTAACTGTACTGTAACACTAACTGTACCACTAACTGTACTGTACCACCAACTGTACTGTAACGCCAACTGTACTGTACCACTAACTGCACTGTAACACTAACTGTACCACTAACTGTACTGTACCACTAACTGCACTAACTGTACTGTACCACTAACTGTACCACTAACTGTACTGTACCACTAACTGTACCACTAACTGTACTGTACCACTAACTGTACTGTACCACTAACTGTACTGTAACACTAACTGTACCACTAACTGTACTGTACCACCAACTGTACTGTAACACCAACTGTACTGTACCACTAACTGCACTGTAACACTAACTGTACCACTAACTGTACTGTACCACTAACTGTACTGTAACACTAACTGCACTGTAACACTAACTGTACTGTACTGTACCACTAACTGCACGGTACCACTAACTGTACTGTACCACTAACTATACCGTAACACTAACTGTACTGTAACACTAAATGTACCACTAACTGTATTGTACAACTAACTGTACTGTAAACCTAACTGTACTGTACTGTACCACTAACTGCACTGTACCACTAACTGTGCCACTAACTGTACTGTAACACTAAATGTACTACTAACTGTACCACTAACTCTACTGTACCACTAACTGTACTCTAAACTTTCAGCTCATACAAGAAGAAGACTGATCAGAGATGCAGCCAAGAGGCCCATGATCACTCTGGATGAACTGCAGAGATCTACAGCTGAGGTGGGAGACTCTGTCCATAGGACAACAATCAGTCGTATATTGCACAAATCTGGCCTTTATGGAAGAGTGGCAAGAAGAAAGCCATTTCTTAAAGATATCCATAAAAAGTGGTGTTTAAAGTTTGCCACAAGCCACCTGGGAGACACACCAAACATGTGGAAGAATGTGCTCTGGTCAGATGAAACCAAAATTGAACTTTTTGGCAACAATGCAAATCGTTATGTTTGGCGTAAAAGCAACACATCTCATCACCCTGAACACACCATCCCCACTGTCAAACATGGTGGTGGCAGCATCATGGTTTGAGCCTGTTTTTCTTCAGCAGGGACAGGGAAGATGGTTAAAATTGATGGGAAGATGGATGGAGCCAAATACAGGACCATTCTGGAAGAAAACCTGATGGAGTCTGCAAAAGACCTGAGACTTGGACTGAGATTTGTCTTCCAACATGACAATGATCCAAAACATAAAGCAAAATCGACAATGGAATGGTTCAAAAATAAACATATCCAGGTGTTAGAATGGCCAAGTCAAAGTCCAGACCTGAATCCAATTGAGAATCTGTGGAAAGAACTGAAAACTGCTGTTCACAAATGCTCTCCATCCAACCTCACTGAGCTCGAGCTGTTTTGCAAGGAGGAATGGGAAAAAATGTCAGTCTCTCAATGTGCAAAACTGATAGAGACATACCCCAAGCGACTTACAGCTGTAATCGCAGCAAAAGGTGGCGCTACAAAGTATTAACTTAAGGGGGCTGAATAATTGTGCACTCAATTTTTCAGTTTTTGATTTGTTAAAAAAGTTTGAAATATCAAATAAATGTCGTTCCACTTGTTGTTGATTCTTCACAAAAAAATACAGTTTTATATCTTTATGTTTGAAGCCTGAAATGTGGCAAAAGGTCGCAAAGTTCAAGGGGGCCGAATACCTTCGCAAGGCACTGTAGGTTGAGTCCATTCCATTCTCCTTTTCATTCTCATTTTCTTTCAAGAGCTTTGTCAAAACGGACCAGTCAGTCAATGCATCTTGCAGTCGGATCAGGTAGCACACAATGAAGCCCAATGATGTCATTGACAATTAAATCTGCTAAAAGTAAAAATAGAATGAGTGAATTTATTAAAACGGAAAGGACATTCAGTTTGACTTTCTCCTCAATGACGCAAATGCTGCTAAACCCATTCACCTCACAGAAATGTAGTAGCAACACATTCCTGTCGCCGACTGCCTCTGCATCTTTAAACAAAAAGCGGTTGATATACGAGGACAATGCTCCGGTCGCTTAGTGGGACACAAAGTCCCATTAAAAAACCATAAAGCATTGTGACGACCAGCGTGTCCACTGTGTCACAGGAACACTCTAATACCTGTTGCATTGGGATTACACTAGACAGGGCTGTCCTGTCTTCTCAGTCTCACTTTCCTCCACTGTCTTTCACCATCTCTCTCTCTTCCCCGTTCATTTTTCATTCAAACCTATTCACAGTCTCTTTTCCCCTTCTCTTGTCCTCTGGTTCTTTCATTCTTTTCTTCTCTCTCTCTCCCATTATCTCGCTTTCCCCTCATCCTCCTTCACATTCTCTCCTTATTTCATTCTCTTTCTCTCTCCTCCTCCACTCTCATTTATTCTCATTCTCACATCCATTCCCTCTTTCTTTCTCAGCCACTCTTTCCTTCTAGTTTGCTCCTCTGGCAATTGTCATCAGGGAGCTCATTTTATCTCTCATCATGGAGGATAATGGCTGCTGAATAGCAGCTCTGTGTTCCCCAGTGGAGAGAGGGGGACAGTGGGACACTCGCGCGAGTCTCCTGTTTCACACCTGAGACCCAGCCATCTTTCCTCGCTAGAGAGAAAAACATGGTTTGTGTGTGTTTGAAAGAAAGAAAGAGAAAGAAGAGAGAATAGAGAACGAGGGGGTGGGGGAGTGTGTATGTTTGTATGTTTGTGTGTGTGTGTTTTTGTGTGTACTGTAAAGTGGTTTATATGTGTGTGTGAGTCCATAGCACTTTTCCCACAGGGTTTAAGCCATACCTTGAAATCCCATGTACTGTGCACCACTGAAAACATAGCGTGATGGAGCTTGGAAACCACAACATAAAGGAAACATCATTACATTTACATTTAAGTCATTTAGCAGACGCTCGATGGGGCTTGGAAACCACAACATAAAGGAAACATTGTGATAGGGGCTTGGAAACCACAACATAAAGGAAACATCATGATGGGGCTTGGAAACCACAACATAAAGGAAACATCATGATGGGGCTTGGAAACCACAACATAAAGAAAACATTATGATGGGGCGTGGAAACCACAACATAAAGGAAACATCGTGATGGGGCTTGGACACCACAACATAAAGGAAACATCATGATAGGGTCTTGGACACCACAACATAAAGGAAACATCATGATGGCCTTGGACACATGATGGGGCTTGGACACCACAACATAAAGGAAACATCATGATGGCCTTGGACACCACAACATAAAGGAAACATCATGATGGGGCTTGGACACCACAACATAAGGGAAACATCATGATGGGCTTGGACACCACAACATAAAGGAAACATGAGGATGGGGCTTGGACACCACAACATAAAGGAAACATCATGATGGGGCATTGGACACCACAACATAAAGGAAACATCATGATGGGGCTTGGACACCACAACATAAAGGAAACATCAGGATGGGGCTTGGACACCACAACATAAGGGAAACATCATGATGGGCTTGGACACCACAACATAAAGGAAACATGAGGATGGGGCTTGGACACCACAACATAAAGGAAACATCATGATGGGGCATTGGACACCACAACATAAAGGAAACATCAGGATGGGGCTTGGAAACCACAACATAAAGGAAACATTATGATGGGGCGTGGAAACCACAACATAAAGGAAACATCATGATGGGGCTTGGAAACCACAACATAAAGGAAACATTATGATGGGGCGTGGAAACCACAACATAAAGGAAACATCGTGATAGGGGCTTGGACACCACAACATAAAGGAAACATCATGATGGCCTTGGACACCACAACATAAAGGAAACATCATGATGGCCTTGGACACCACAACATAAAGGAAACATCATGATGGGGCTTGGACACCACAATATAAAGGAAACATCATGATGGGGCTTGGACACCACAACATAAAGGAAATATCATGATGGGGCTTGGACACCACAACATAAAGGAAACATCAGGATGGGGCTTGGACACCACAACATAAGGGAAACATCATGATAGGGTTGGACACCACAACATAAAGGAAACATGAGGATGGGGCTTGGACACCACAACATAAAGGAAACATCATGATGGGGCATTGGACACCACAACATAAAGGAAACATCATGATGGGGCTTGGACACCACAACATAAAGGAAACATCAGGATGGGGCTTGGACACCACAACATAAGGGAAACATCATGATGGGCTTGGACACCACAACATAAAGGAAACATGAGGATGGGGCTTGGACACCACAACATAAAGGAAACATCATGATGGGGCATTGGACACCACAACATAAAGGAAACATCAGGATGGGGCTTGGACACCACAACATAAGGGAAACATCATGATGGGCTTGGACACCACAACATAAAGGAAACATGAGGATGGGGCTTGGACACCACAACATAAAGGAAACATCATGATGGGGCATGGACACCACAACATAAAGGAAACATCAGGATGGGGCTTGGACACCGTAACATAAGGGAAACATTGTGATGGGGCTTGGACACAACAACATAAGGGAAACATCATGATGGGGCATTGGACACCACAACATAAGGGAAACATTGTGATAGGGGCTTGGACACCACAACATAAGGGAAACATTGTGATAGGGGCTTGGACACCACAACATAAGGGAAACATTGTGATGGGGCTTGGACAACACAACATAAGGGAAACATCGTGATGGGGCTTGGACACCACAATATAAGGGAAACATCGTGATGGGGCTTGGACAACACAACATAAGGGAAACATCGTGATGGGGCTTGGACACCACAATATAAGGGAAACATCGTGATGGGGCTTGGACACCACAATATAAGGGAAACATCGTGATGGGGCTTGGACACCACAATATAAGGGAAACTTGTGATAGGGGACTGGACACCACAACATAAAGGAAACATTGTGATAGGAGCTTGGACAACACAACATAAGGGAAATATCATGTGAGTCTTTTCAAGAGCTGGCCAAAGGTGGTCAAGGACATAGATGTCAGGAAGCATTCGTATATCTCACCTTGCATGTTCTCTCTCGCTTTCGCTCTCTCTCTCTCCACTATCTCTGTTGTGAGAGCGGAATACAGAGCCGAACAAACAAGTGACCAAACTGCTATTTTAACGCCCCTATGTGTCACTGTGGTCAGCACTAAGCTACAACATTCACCCCTGCTACTGGATTCAGAGGTGTCAACAATGAGGCAGTGAAAATGTTAGCACAAACAGCCACAGAAAACAGTGATGAAAAGCACACCACGACAGCAACCTGAGATACCCTGGTGTTGTGTCAAATTCATGCCGCTTACAGACAACAGCCACACACAAAGTACCATACGGCAGTAAAGAAACAGTGACGGCATACTGCAAGAGATCTTGTCAAGATCATAGGTCTCACTTTGCACCCATAGAGATCCACCACTTTCTCTTGTTCCCCTGCCCCTTTAGCCTTAACTCTTTCTCCCTCCCTCCCTCCCTCCCTCCCTCCCTCCCTCCCTCCCTCCCTCCCTCCCTCCCTCCCTCCCTCCCTCCCTCCCTCCCTCCCTCCCTCCCTCTCCACACACTCACACAATTCTTGAACTGTTTCCGTTAGGTTTGCCAGTACTTTACAGACAGAGACGTCAGAAACATCACAATCCGCAGCGTCCCATAACATCTTCATAACACCACTCTGGCCTTCATTTAGGGGCTGCATGCCAAATGGCAACCTTTTCCCTACATAGTGGACAACTTTTGACCAGAACCCTATGAGCCATGGTCAAACGTGGTGTCCTATATAGGGAATAGGGTGATATTTGGGACGCAGGCTTAAGTGGCTGGTGGGGAGGGAGCAACACTAAAGAACTCTGTCCTAACCCTGAGGGCATGCTCGGTGCTGGCGAATGGAAAAACATGACATCATTAAAGACTAAATATTACATCACGTGGAGAATTACATGTGTAGTGAATATTCTCACATTGGGAACGTCCCGACATGGTGGAGAAGGCTCATCCTCAACACTAAAGATTGTTTATACTGTGCGTAGGTGTGTGTGTTTGACTTTGAATGAGAATGTGTGTTCACGAGGCTGTGTAAGAGTCTGTGTGTATGAATGTATTTGACAGTGTGTGTGTGTTTGTGTGTCAGTGCTATAAATTGTGTATGCATAAGTATAAGGGAAAGGTCAATGAAGGCAGCTTTGATGGAAATCCCCAAGGGTGTGTGTGTGTGTGTGTGTGTGTGTGTGTGTGTGTGTGTGTGTGTGTGTGTGTGTGTGTGTGTGTGTGTGTGTGTGTGTGTGTGTGTGTGTGTGTGTGTGTGACTCAAAGGGCTGTATTAATCAAGGAGAGGTCAGGGGCTGATGCTATTTTTAGCCTGGTGGCGACGTTTAACTGTCTCTCCATCATAAGATGGCACGGACAGTCACAAGACTCCCTCTACACACGGACAGCAAAGTGTGTTCCGTCACACACACACACACACACACACACACACACACACACACACACACACACACACACACACACACACACACACACACACACACACACACACACACACACACACACACACACACACACACACACACACACACACACAGTAATCCTACACACAAATTCTCTCTCACACACACACAACAAATTCTCTCTCACACACACACACACTCCTGTCTCCTCTTTCCCACGACCCGCTCTGCCTTACCCTACGAGGTGGTGTAGGTCTAAAATACAGACAGGTGTTCCCGCCAACTACGGTCAACACTCTTGACCATGACCAGAAACGACCCTACAATACAACTATCTCCAGGACCATGATTTATGGTCAGTTGACATTAACGTCTCCCAACGTGTTTTCCACCCAGCAGACATGAATTATGGTCTGTTGACATTAACGTCTCCCAATGTGTTTTCCACCCAGCAGACATGAATTATGGTCTGTTGACATTAACGTCTCCCAATGTGTTTTCCACCCAGCTAACATGAATTATGGTCTGTTGACATTAACGTCTCCCAATGTGATCTCCACCCAGCTAACATGATTTATGGTCTGTTGACATTAACGTCTCCCAACGTGTTTTCCACCCAGCAGACATGATTTATGGTCTGTTGACATTAACGTCTCCCAACGTGTTTTCCACCCAGCGTACATGATTTATGGTCTGTTGACATTAACGTCTCCCAACGTGTTTTCCACCCAGCGTACATGATTTATGGTCTGTTGACATTAACGTCTCCCAACGTGTTTTCCACCCAGCAGACATGATTTATGGTCTGTTGACATTAACGTCTCCCAACGTGTTTTCCACCCAGCGTACATGATTTATGGTCTGTTGACATTAACGTCTCCCAACGTGTTTTCCACCCAGCGTACATGATTTATGGTCTGTTGACATTAACGTCTCCCAACGTGTTTTCCACCCAGCAGACATGAATTATGGTCTGTTGACATTAACGTCTCCCAATGTGTTTTCCACCCAGCAGACATGATTTATGGTCTGTTGACATTAACGTCTCCCAATGTGTTTTCCACCCAGCTAACATGAATTATGGTCTGTTGACATTAACGTCTCCCAACGTGTTTTCCACCCAGCAGACATGAATTATGGTCTGTTGACATTAACGTCTCCCAATGTGATCTCCGCCCAGCTAACATGATTTATGGTCTGTTGACATTAACGTCTCCCAACGTGTTTTCCACCCAGCTAACATGATTTATGGTCTGTTGACATTAACGTCTCCCAACGTGTTTTCCACCCAGCGTACATGATTTATGGTCTGTTGACATTAACGTCTCCCAACGTGTTTTCCACCCAGCGTACATGATTTATGGTCTGTTGACATTAACGTCTCCCAACGTGTTTTCCACCCAGCAGACATGAATTATGGTCTGTTGACATTAACGTCTCCCAACGTGTTTTCCACCCAGCTAACATGATTTATGGTCTGTTGACATTAACGTCTCCCAACGTGTTTTCCACCCAGCGTACATGATTTATGGTCTGTTGACATTAACGTCTCCCAATGTGTTTTCCACCCAGCTAACATGAATTATGGTCTGTTGACATTAACGTCTCCCAATGTGTTTTCCACCCAGCTAACATGATTTATTGTCTGTTGACATTAACGTCTCCCAACGTGTTTTCCACCCAGCGTACATGATTTATGGTCTGTTGACATTAACGTCTCCCAATGTGATCTCCACCCAGCAGACATGGTCTATGGTCGTAACATTACAGTAATTGCAATTGCGGTCACTGGTACTGTCACGACTTCTGCCGAAGTCGTTGCCTCTCCTTGTTCGGGCAGTGCTCGGCGTTCGACGTCACCGGACTTCTAGCCATCAATGATCCATTTTTCATTTTCCATTGGTTTTGTCTTGTCTTCCCACACACCTGTTTTCAATCCCATTCATTACCTGTTGTGTATTTAACCCTCTGTTTCCTCTCATGTCTTTGTCAGAGATTGTTTATTGTCAGTGTTGTCATTTTGTTGTGTTGGTGCGCGACGGGTCCTCGTACCCATGTTTTTTTCATGTCTGTACGTTTTAGTGTTATGGAGCATGTTCTGTTGACATTTATTAAAAGACTCCATTTACACTTCATTTTGACTCTCCTGCGCCTGACTTCCCTGCCACCTATACACACGACGCTGACAGAATCTCTGACCATAAAAATATGAAGTCAGCAGCAGAGGACACTACGCCCAGGGAGGTGCAGGAATGGATAGGAGCAGTGCTCTCTCAACGTTCGGGTACGCCACTGAAGCTTCGCCCCTGTGCTTTCATTTCGAAGAAGCTCAGCCCAGCGGAGCGAAACTAGGATGTGGGGAACCGAGAGCTGTTAGCTGTCGTAGAAGCCTTAAAGGTGTGGAGGCATTGGCTTGAGGGGGCTAAACACCCTTTTCTCATCTGGACTGACCAACGCAATCTGGAGTACATCCGGCAGGCGAAGAGACTGAATCCTCGCCAGGCAAGGTGGGCCATGTTTTTCACCCGTTTTGTGTTTACTCTTTCTTACAGACCAGGCTCCCAGAACGTTAAGGCAGACGCATTGTCTCGGCTGTATGACACGGAGGAGCGATCCATGGATCCCACTCCCATACTCCATGCTTCGTGTCTGGTGGCGCTTGTAGTGTGGGAGCTGGACGCGGACATTGAGCGGGCGTCACGTGCAGAGCCCTCTCCCCCGGAGTGTCCAGCTGGTTGTCTATACGTTCCGTCTGCTGTCCGCGACCGATTGATCTATTGGGCTCACACGTCACCCTCCTCTGGTCATCCTGGGATACGTCGGACGATGCGCTGTCTTGATGGGAGGTACTGGTGGCCCACCTTAGCTAAGGACGTGAGGATTTATGTTTCCTCCTGCTCGGTGTGCGCCCAGTGCAAGGCTCCTAGACACCTGCCCAGAGGTAAGCTACAACCTCTACCCGTTCCTCAACGGCCGTGGTCGCACCTGTCGGTGGATCTTTTGACTTCCACCTTCTTCCACCTTCACAGGGTTATACCACGATCCTGGTCGTTGTGGATCGGTTTTCTAAGTCCTGTCGTCTCCTCCCTTTGCCCGGTCTCCCTACGGCCTTACAAACTGCAGAGGCCCTGTTTACACACGTTTTCCGGCACTATGGGGTGCCTGAGGATATAGCGTCTGATCGGGGTCCCCAGTTCACATCAAGGGTCTGGAAGGCGTTCATGGAGCGTCTGGGGATCTCAGTTAGTCTTACCTCAGGTTTTCACCCCGAGAGTAATGGGCAGGTGGAGAGAGTTAACCAGGATGTGGGTAGGTGTCTGCGGTCTTATTGCCAGGATCGGTCGGGGGAGTGGGCGAAGTTCGTGCCCTGGACAGAAATGGCTCAGAACTCGCTAAGTCACTCCTCCACTAACCTTACCACTTTTCAATGTGTATTAGGGTATCAGCCGGTTCTGGCTCCTTGGCATCAGAGCCAGACCGAGGCTCCTGTGGTGGACAATTGGTTTCAGCGCGCTGAGGAAACCTGGGAGGCAGCCCACGTCCATCTTCAGTGTTCGCACCAGGGGACAGGGTCTGGCTCTCGACCCGAAACCTGCCCCTCCGCCTGCTCTGCCGGAAGCTGGGTCCGCGGTTTGTGGGGCCGTTTAAAGTCCTGAGGAGAGTGAACGAGGTATGTTATAGGTTACAACTGCCCACTAATTACCGTATTAACCCCTCGTTCCATGTGTCTCTCCTCAGGCCGGTGGTGTCTGGCCCGCTCCAGGAGGCTGAAGTGCGTGATGTTCCTCCACCTCCTCTAGACATCGAGGGGGTCCCGGCATACTCTGTTCGATCCATTTTGGATTCGAGACGTCGGGCGAGGGTCCTTCAGTACCTCGTGGACTGGGAGGGTTACGGGCCGGAGGAGAGATGCTGGGTCCCGGTGGAGGACGTGTTAGATCCTTCCATGTTATCAGAATTCCACCGTCTCCACCGTCTCCATCAGAATTCCACCGTCTCATGTCTGGAGCTGCGCGTCGGGGGGGGGGGGGGGGGGTACTGTCACTGTCATGTGTTGGTGCGCGACGGGTCCTCGTACCCATGTTTTTTCATGTCTGTATGTTTTAGTGTTATGGAGCATGTTCTGTTGACATTTATTAAAAGACTCCATTTACACTTCATTTTCACTCTCCTGCGCCTGACTTCCCTGCCACCTATACACACGACGCTGACAGGTACAGTAATGTACAAAATGTTTGAAACATACTGTAACTGTATATTTTTTACAGATCTACTAATGATTTATCAAATAATTACATGTCAATGTGTGTTTTTATACCTTTCATTAAACATTTACAAATAGCATATTTATATTGTTTTACTAGCAAGCTGTGAATATTACATGCTAGCGACTACACACTTGTAATGAACACATTGCTTACACGTTTTACAAGAGTTCAACAGGTTTCTCAACAAATGATTATGTCCAACGGCGCTCAGCCTACATTCCTCCTCTTACGTAGTGTAATCCTCTCTATTCAATTCTACCTTGTTCTATCTTCTTTGATGTACAAACACAGCATTCACATACTGTACACTCAATAATACTTTTCCCCCACAAAAAAAAACCATTAAAAAAAAACATTGGGTATTGTACGAACGGGCCATTTAGATAGCAACACATTGAACTCAGTCAGAGCTGTGACTGGTGGTTACCTCTTATGGTGTGTGTGTGTGCTAATGATCTATTGTACGAACGGGCCATTTAGATAGCAACACATTGAACTCAGTCAGAGCTGTGACTGGTGGTTACCTCTTATGGTGTGTGTGTGTGCTAATGATCTATTGTGTTTAGATGCAACACATTGAACTCAGATGTGACTGGTGGTTACCTCTTATGGTGTGTGTGTGTGTGCTAATGATTTCAACAGTTTGAACTCAGTCAGAGCTGTGACTGGTGGTTACCTCTTATGGTGTGTGTGTGTGCTAATGATCTATAGGCTATGTTTCAACAGTTTGAAATTAGGTGTGTTCTGCCTCCTCATTAATTCACATAGAAGTAGCTCCTTTTCAATGTTGTGGACAATTTATGTTTGAGGCTTTAATGAGCCTGACAAACTTCTCTCTTCGAGGAAAGCCCAAGCACTTCCCTAGTGTTTCTGCAGATCAAGTATTCAGACATTTGCGCGGTCTTGCACAAATGTTTTCCCCCTGTCACATTTTCTGCATGGCGCTTGCATTACCTTCATTGTTGTTTTTCTTACAAATAGCTAATAACTTTGGAGAAATGTGCGCGTTCCTACTAAAGTAAGTGCCTTATTTTCTGTATATCGTGTTGTCGTTTCTACTGTAGCATGGAGCGTAATATATTTACTGTTTTATTCACGTTTTCAAGTGCTGGTTACAAATCATGCATTACATATGTGTAAAATACTTTTTTGAACTATGTGTGGCGCCGTGTTTGTTGACAGTGTAAAATGCATTCTGGGTATTCCGTAAACGTCTGTCAGACCAAAGATGTTATAACAAAAAGAGGTGAAGGGATGGTTCCCTGGTCTTTCGAGTAAACTTCTGGAAGTGAATGAAAGGAAGTGAATGATGGTAGAAGACACACCCTTCAACATGCACACTGCAAACAGACCTAAGTCATCTTGTCTCCTCTTCTTATGTTTGGATGACGAAACAACAACAAACAAACAAAAACATGGCGGAGCGCACAGACTACCCATCATTTTTAGAAAGTGTTTTACTCAATTATCTCGATCAATGGTGAGCTCACCCGTGATGCGATGAATTGTAAATAGTAATTGCTATTAGCTGATATGTCTAATGTAGCCTACATTTTCCAGTTTGGATAATTGTGTTATGCCGTCTCTACTTCTGTGAATGTCTGAACAATGGTCACAGAACATGACATTGTAAGGACTGTGTTTGTGCAAAATGTTTCTGAGGAAAAAAAATGTTTGAGCATGCAGGGACCACTGTGGAACTTTTAAAGGGATTCTTTGGGATGTTGAGCATGCAGGGACCACTGTGGAACTTTTAAAGGGATTCTTTGGGATGTTGAGCATGCAGGGACCACTGTGGAATGATCACACCAGTGGTTGGTACGGGTAAAACTTTTAAAGGGATTCTTTGGGATGTTGGCAATGAGTCCCTTTATCTACTTCCCCAGAGTCAGATGAACTCGTGGATACTATTTTTATGTCTCGGCATTCAGTTTGAAGGAAGTTGCTAGCTAGCGCAATTGCTGCAGATACCCAGAGACTTCCAGTCATTGTGCTAACGCTAGTTACTGGCTCACAAAATTAGCTCAAACTTCCTCTCTTTGATACTGGACACAGAGACATAAACATGGTATCCACAAACCATGGTATCTAACTCTGGGGAAGTAGATAAAGATCCTCATTGCCAAAATCCTGAAGTATCCCTTTAATAGATAGGTGTGTGTGTGTGTACCACTGATGCTGGAACACCATAGAACTCATTCATTATTGCTGAGTCTAGGCTGTCTTATGTTCTAGCGGTGTTGCGCCAGACTCTGGCTTGTTACGTAACTGTCACCCTCCCTTTCACCATCCTCCTTTATTTCTCTCCTCCTTTCCCTTGCTGACTCTCTCCATCTCCCTCTGCATTTCCCTCTCACCCACTACTTCACTGTCTCACTTCATCCCTCTGCATTTCCCTCTCACCCACTACTTCACTGTCTCACTTCATCCCTCTGCATTTCCCTCTCACCCACTACTTCACTGTCTCACTTCATCCCTCTGCATTTCCCTCTCACCCACTACTTCACTGTCTCACTTCATCCCTCTGCATTTCCCTCTCACCCACTACTTCACTGTCTCACTTCATCCCTCTGCATTTCCCTCTCACCCACTACTTCACCCACTTCATCCCTCTTTTCCCTCTCACCCACTACTTCACTGTCTCACTTCATCCCTCTGCATTTCCTCACTTCATCCCTCTGCATTTCCCACTACTTCACTGTCTCACTTCATCCCTCTGCATTTCCCTCTCACCCACTACTTCACTGTCTCACTTCATCCCTCTGCATACAATACCTTCTTCCCTGCCTCACTTCGCATTTTCACTCCCCCCCTCCATCCCAAACCCCTGCAGTGACATTTTACACTGTACCATGAGCTGTACTTTGCTTCTATTAACATAACTTTGCCTTGGATAAGCATAAACTAAGCTAGTCGTCATAACCCTGCTCCGGATAGACATTGCTTATAGTCACAATCCTGACCATTGGCAGGGAAAATCTTAAACCTGACCTTAGGTCTCAGGCCAACTTCATTCTCCCCCCATCACTGCAAGCAGCTATACTGGAGGCCATTTTATGGAGCTCAATATATACCACAACAATAAAATGGCCTGAGCCAGGGTGAGCTGTCCTGTGGACCAAGGCCAAGATCACTGACATAAAAAGCCTCAATTATTTATTTACCTTTCCCGCTCTTCCCCTGTCTCTCTTTCCCTCGTAATGGCATCCTGCCGTTTTACAACCTGGATTTGATTGAAAAGCCAAGAGATTAAATTAATAAGCCGTGGTCATTACAGCTAACAAGTGAACGACCTTGATTCATGCTAATGACTAGATAAACAGTCTTTTTAAAGGTGAGGTAAGGAAAATAGCAATGAATTAAAGAGCAGAGAGAATTAAATACTTTAGTAACTTTTGGTCAGGTAGCCGAGAGTTCGACCTTGCTTAGCCTCTTTTTGACGCTAGGAGTTAGCGTGTTGGTCGCTTGGGAAGAGCATAAAAAAGCCAATCCCGGGTGGCATTGCTATGATAGCGAGAGTAGGCCCATTTTTTGCCATAACCTCTTTGGCATTCTATGGTTTTAGATGTCTAGATTCCGTATTGTCTGAAATCCCCTTTTCAATCCAAATACGGACCAGAGTGTCAGAACAGAAAACAAGTGCTACTTTAAGTACAATTGAAACCGACCCTGAATACACAAGTGACACTAAAAGGGGACACGTATAACTGTTCTGAGTTCAGAATGGTTCCGATCGAGTCACTCTTAGGTGATTCTAAGAACTGGTCTGAGTTCAGTCAATGGACGACACGTTTAAGCCTGTACCTCTCTCTGACACGGCAAATCTATCATCGCAGGGCCACAAATGAGGCCAGGCTAATTTGCCAATTAGCGCATATGGTCATTAAATTAATCTCTGGAGTATAATGTTACTGATGCAGAGAGGAAATTGTTCTCCTGAAAAGCCAAGGACTGACTCAATAGCAACAATCTAAACATCAAAATAATCCACCGGCCTAGACTGAGAGGATCCATACGGTTTAAATGCAATCATCAATTTCCACCTCCGACCAAAAAACACATGGCTCTCAAAATGTGTTGTGCCCAGACTGAATATAGTTCCTTATTCATCTGTCCTTCGACAACAGTCAGAGAAAGAAAGACAGAGAGAGAATTAGAGAGAGCTCCTCAGCCGAAAATGACAAGAACCACATGAAAGGAATGAAATACCATCTAAATTGTCCAATTTGAGTTTTCTAAAGAAACGAGGCAACAATCAATTTCCTTTTCCTCAAATCGACCGCGTGTGTGAAGTTAAGGGATGGCAAACTGATACAATGACTTCAGTGCTGGAGACAGATGAGGGATGTGATAGACATCCAGTGTCATCTCATTTCAGGCCCCATTACCTTGCCTAGCCCATTATCAAACAATACCACCATTCACATTCACACACATTCAGCTCCGTGCACACACACACAAACATGTACAGGCATACATGCAATCATGCACATGCTAGTGCACACACACGCACGCATGCACACAGCGCTAGAACCATACACCCCCCCAGCCAGCAAATTAGTGACAGTGAGCTTGAGTGTGTCAAGAATGCCAAGCAGCTGGATTCCCTTGTGAAATTCCTCATGTGCTCTCTGTCAGTTTCAGTCACATGCATTCTGTGGGCCACCCCGTCTGTGCAACTGGCCAGCTGCAGAGCCAGAATGGCTGCGGAGAGGAGTTGGTTAGTGGAGTAATACTACTCTTCCAGCTCTACCTGCACCAATCGATACACCACCTCAGCCTCAATCCCAGCTGCCCTAAGGAGCCTGGAGTAGAGGAAACTATGGTGGTAGAACTGTCAGACCTCTAATGAATCTGGAACAGGCGGTGTGTGTGTGTGTGTGTGTGTGTGTGTGTGTGTGTGTGTGTGTGTGTGTGTGTGTGTGTGTGTGTGTGTGTGTGTGTGTGTGTGTGTGTGTGTGTGTGTGTGTGTGTGTGTGTGTGTGTGTGTGTGTGTGTGTGTGTGTGTGCGTGCCACGTTCAGCACCCAGATAATGAGATAAGTGAGATGCAAGACCTCGCTCTCACACAGTATCCTCGCATGTGCACGGGTTCCGCTTCACGCCGTTCACACCGTGGTAGCCACGGGACCCAAAACAGGGGAGACGTTTAGCCTCAGCGCTCTTAGTTGTTGTGTAAATATACTCACTATGATGTTTACTTTCTGCGTCCGTGTCATATCGCTGAGTCTACCTTTATTACGCATGTGTGAATTGTAAATGTTTTGTTGTTGTTGCATATCCCACTCTCTCTGAGACACCCTCAGAGTCACGGTCAGGGTCTACCATTAACAATGGCGACCCTGGAGGAATAAGTGCATTGCTCAAGGACACGGAGGATTCGAACGAGCCACCTTAAATGCTTACATGATGTGCGTTATCTCCTAGGACATCAGTTACCTCTGTGGAAGGACTATGACTCATTGATTTTGGCTGTGGTCTCAGTTAACAACATGTTAGTACGTCCACTATGGGGCATGTAACACCGTAGGAGGCTTTCAGTGTGTGTGTGTGTGTGTGTGTGTGTGTGTGTGTGTGTGTGTGTGTGTGTGTGTGTGTGTGTGTGTGTGTGTGTGTGTGTGTGTGTGTGTGTGTGTGTGTGTGTGTGTGTGTGTGTGTGTGTGTGTGTGTGCATGGTGTAACATTTGGGTGGGATTGAGTGTGTGTGCGTGCGTGCTTGTGTGCGGTAACATTTGGGTGGGATTGAGTGTGTGTGTGTGCAGGGTGTATTTCGTACACAGATCCCTCAGCTGTCCGGAGTGAAAACTGATGAGAGATCCTCAACAATCTCCTCTGTTTCCTCTTGAGAAGACTGGCCACACAGCATGACTGACACAAGTGGACCATTCACTCTGAAAATGTATTGTAGAGCATCCTCTCTTTGTCTCCTTTCCTCCATGGCCAATGATCTGAAACCACAGATTCTCTCCTCTTCTAGCTCAATCCCAATCTTCCTCTCTTTCTTCCTCCTCCTTTCCTCACAGATTTGTGGAGTTCCATTCTCACACAGCCATTTTCTTTCACCTTTACACTGTGTGTGTGTGTGTGTGTGTGTGTGTGTGTGTGTGTGTGTGTGTGTGTGTGTGTGTGTGTGTGTGTGTGTGTGTGTGTGTGTGTGTGTGTGTGTGTGTGTGTGTGTGTGTGTGTGTGTGTGTGTGTGTGTGTGTGTGTGTGTGTGTGTGTGTGTGTGTGTGTGTGTGTGTGTGTGTATATATACACACGTGTATGTTTTGGCCTTGCTTGTGTGACTACATCTAACCCATATTAACCTCGTAGCCAGGCGGTCCACTGCCCTGCATGCAGTACATCACTGGGGCCCGAGCTCCCTGCCATCCATGACCTCTGTATCACGTGGTGTGAAAATAGTTAAAGACTCCAGCCACCCAAGTCATAGACTGTTCTCTCTGCAACTGCACGGCAAGCGGTGCCGGAGCTTCAAGTCTGACACCAACAGGCTTCTGAACAGCTTCTTCTTTCCTTCTTTTAGACTGCTAAATAGCGAACAAAATGGCTACACAGAATATCTGCATTGACCCTTCTATTTCATTTTAGATTTTGGCATTGACTCTAGGCTCTCACACACACACACACACATTTACAATCCCTTTTTTAACCTCTATTAAACTAAGATGTGATTCAGCCTGGATTTGAACCAGGGACTGTAGTGAGGACACGCGCACACTTAGATCACTGCGCCACTCGGGAGCCCACATATGCTGCTGCTACTCTGTTGATCATATATCCTGATGCCTAGTCACCTTACTCCTATACATATCTAACCCTACCACTCCAGTATCCCCCTGCACATTGTAAATATTCTAAACATGGTATTGGCACTGGTTGAACCGCCTGGTACGGCAACTGCTCCGCCCTCAACCGTAAGGCTCTCCAGAGGGTAGTGAGGTCTGCACAACGCATCACCGGGGGCAAACTACCTGCCCTCCAGGACACCTACACCACCCGATGTCACAGGAAGGCCATAAAGATCATCAAGGACAACAACCACCCGAGCCACTGCCTGTTCACCCCGCTATCATCCAGAAGGAGAGGTCAGTACAGGTGCATCAAAGCTGGGACCGAGAGACTGAAAAACGGCCATCAGACTGTTAAACAGCCACCACTAACATTGAGTGGCTGCTGCCAACACACTGACTCAACTCCAGCCACTTTAATAATGGGACTTGATGGGAAATGATGTAAAATATATCACTAGCCACTTTAAACAATGCTACCTAATTTAAAGTTTACATACCCTACATTATTCATCTCATATGTATACGTATATACTGTACTCTATATCATCTACTGCATCTTTATGTAATACATGTATCACTAGCCACTTTAACTATGCCACTTTGTGTACATACATACTCTCATATGTATATACTGTACTCAATACCATCTACTGTATCTTGCCTATGCCGCTCTGTACCATCACTCATTCATATATCTTTATGTACATATTCTTTCTCCCCTTACACTTGTGTCTATAAGGTAGTAGTTTTGGAATTGTTAGCTAGATTACATGTTGGTTATTACTGCATTGTCGGAACTAAATCAAATTAAATCAAATTTTATTTGTCACATACACATGGTTAGCAGATGTTAATGCGAGTGTAGCGAAATGCTTGTGCTTCTAGTTCCGACAATGCAGTAATAACGAACTAGAAGCACAAGCATTTCGCTACACTCGCATTAACATCTGCTAACCATTTGTATGTGACAAATATTTTTTGGGTGATTTGATTTGGTTGTACCTTGTAACTGTCACCCACAAAGCTTTACAATACATTTCCTGTTGCTCTACAGCTGTCAATGAAATGCTATTTTCTGTAGGACACAAGCACCACGCGCGCGCACACGGACACAGTAGCTGTCACACTCGTCTCTCCGGGTTAATGTCACGTTTCATCAGTTTCCTTTTCCCGTTTGTGATTACCAGAAACACAGGTGAACCATGCTCTGTCGTGACCCGCTACGGCTCGGAGCTGCCACGGCGATCTAACTAATATGTCTGCCTGTCGAATGCCGCACACGACAAACTGAAGTACAGTACTAGACATTACTCAATCCTCTCTTGCTTTTGGGTTGTTTTATATAAGATGCTTTCAAGACATTAGTATACATTGCCAAAGGTACATTTAGGGTTGAAGTATTTTAACACGTGAATAACAGTCCATGCTGCACCGGGTGTGTACGCTGTTCAGAATCTTTCCATCTTTTCATCAATTTTCTGGTTGCACTGTCGAATTAAGAATTTCAAATAACATCATGACGCAATTCAGGTTACAGGAAACAAAATAAAACTATAAATAAATGTGCACTGAGATCAAATGCAAATATCAGCTTTGTCTCTGTGGCCCTTTCAGAGAGAAAGAGAGAGAGAAGAGGGAAGGGGAGAGAGAGAGAGAGAGAGAGAGAGAGAGAGAGAGAGAGAGAGAGAGAGAGAGAGAGAGAGAGAGAGAGAGAGAGAGAGAGAAAGCCGCACAGGGAGAGAAAGGGAGAGAGGGAGGGAGAGTGATTGAAAGCCACACAGGGAGAGAGAGAGGAGTGAGAGAGATGGAGAGAGGCAGAGCCAGAGGGAGAGAGAGTCTACCCTCTATTTAATTCTGAATGACTAGCGCTATGCTTCAAGCACCTCCACCTGAGTTAGCCAGCTGTGTTGGGGCTACAAGCACTGTACAGCCGAGTCACCTGCCCTTTACCCCTCTACTGTGGACCATCTAAACATGAAACAGTCCAACCTCTGCCCCTGCCGTGTTGACAGACCAAATAAGACTGAAAGGGCTTCTGTCTAGGGCTAAATGGAAGAATAGGCAAGAATGTTTCCACAACACTCCAGATGAGAGCTACCGTTAAGCAAAGGCAAAACAGATTCTCTGAAAAGGTCAGGCAGCAAGCAGGTAAAGTAAGTGGATGTAGTAAAAAAATATTTCAAAAGTGTTTTGAATGAAACACAATTGTCCGACTCTGCTTTCAAGACTGGTTTGATGCATTTTACCATAACAACACATGCCTTTTTAGATTAGTGACCTTGAAATATGTACTTTTGTTAGATTTTATTCAAAAACAACAACCGCCGCAGACGACTGCAACTCTAAACAGCCGCCCACGCAACACACACACACACACACACACACACACACACACACACACACACACACACACACACACACACACACACACACACACACACACACACACACACACACACACACACACACACACACACACACACACACACACACACACACACACACACACACACACACACACACACACACGCCATGATTTGCACCCCCTTCCACAAACACGCCACAAGCCTGCTGCATCATCACGCCAGGACGCTGTCATCGCCCTCTAAGATAAAACAATGGATCAACCGGAGG
Source organism: Oncorhynchus gorbuscha (assembly GCF_021184085.1). NCBI lineage: Eukaryota > Metazoa > Chordata > Actinopteri > Salmoniformes > Salmonidae > Oncorhynchus > Oncorhynchus gorbuscha. Next base: position 17,384,253 of record NC_060190.1, on the reverse strand, counting down.
GGAGGAAAGTCTGTTTACCGCAAGCACAAGTACACTGGACCTATTTCCCTGGCATACTTCTAGACAAGTAAACAATAAAACAGACCGCTGGCCCCAGTTTAGCATCCTGGACGTTTGTAGGCTGCTTTAGACTCGCTGTGTCGTGCTGCAGGGTGGGTTCACCCGCACCCACCCGCAATTGCTAATAACCCATCCGCAACTGCCCGACTAGATGTGTGATGAAGTGAACATCTGAGGACCGCACCCGACCCTAAATGTGCCGTACACTTCCCTTTTCCCTCTTGAACATTTATTGAACAATGACGTTTATCTTTGACATTTATTAACTTATTGATTTCATATTTAGGCCTATTGAACAGTAGCCTCAAGTTTAGCTGAAACTAAAGAAAATGTGAAACAATAAAATGGACCTCTTGTAGGCAGACCGCCTATATTGGCTAATAGCCTATACCAGCATATGAATACAAAATAAATAAAAATAACAACATTTTAAAAATCAAAGTACCCACTGTCCAGCTATGAGGCTATAATTGCCTACTTTGTCTTCCTTTCTTTTGCAGCACAGAGTAGCGTCCACCATGACACGTTTCAGTGGACTCGCACACAGTTAGGCCCTAACGTTTAGGCTTATGCACTAACGGCAGATAAACACAATGAAAAACCTGTAGCCTATAGATATGAATTGCACAAGAATACGTCTTTTTTTAATGCACTGTTTTCTCTTTATTCAACTCGCCCTTCATCCACACAATATTTCATGACCCTAAACCCGCCCGCCCCGGGGATATAACCGCGGCGACTTCGGGTTATTCGCTCATCACTATCGCTGTGGCATGTGTCAATGATGCATGACCGATGGATATAAAAGGTAAACATGTATTTTGAGACGAAAACTCAAATTTAGAACATCTTAGATCCAACCCCACTTTAGAGCTAACTGGGTTTACTTGTGAAAAGAAAAAATACATCTAAAACAAAATGCCAACCATGCTGAGAAAGGAAGTAAGGATACTGATACAGGGTCAGATATTTTTTCATCCACCCAATGTGTAAAGGTAAGCTCGGGGGTGAGGTAATCTGATCCTAGATCTGTGTTTTAGGGCAAATGCGCAGTGCAGTACAATAACTCAATACCTAAGTATCCAAAAGCTGAGGTAACGTGGGTGAGACAGAGGCAGCCAGATGTACAAAGCAGTCTGCTGATTTTCCATGATGGGGAGCCAATTCAGCGCTTTATGGTGCGTCATTAAGCTAAACAAATAGAGCTTAAAAGGAGGCTAGCCATGCTGCGCTAGCACAAACAGATAGGCTGTATGGGAGTTCTGTTTGATGGCCAGATTTGAAATAAATCTGTATGACCACTAATGTCTAAATGCCTAAAGATTGATGTTAAAGCCTCGAGCATGAAAAAAACTGACAATGGTACTAAACTTTTAAAAGGTAGACTCAGCGAAATTACTTTACCACGACGCGCACCGCAGATATTGTGATGAGCAAGTGATGCAAGGCTCCGCTCTCACAGTCACACACAGTATCTGCGCATGTGCACGGGTTCACTTCACGCATGTCACGCTCCTTAGTATTTTGTGTTTTCTTTATTATTTTGGTCAGGCCAGGGTGTGACATGGGTGATTTATGTGTCTTGTCTTGTCTAGGGGTTTATTAGATTTATGGGTTTGTGTGTAGTATAGTAGTCTAGGAAAGTCTATGGTTGCCTGGAGTGGTTCTCAATAAGAGCCAGGTGTTTATCGTTGTCTCTGATTGGGAACCATATTTAGGCAGCCATATTCTTTAGGTATTTCGTGGGTGATTGTTCCTGTCTCTGTGTTTGTTGCACCAGATAGGGCTGTTTCGGTTTTTCACGGTTCTTGTTTTTTGTATATTGTTCATTTATCATCTTCATTAAAGATGTATAAAGATAACCACGCTGCATTTTGGTCCTCCTCTCTTTCACAGGAAGAAAACCGTAACAACGCTGTTACAGCAGGGAAGTTTAGCTTCGCGCTTCAACGCTATTCGTTGTTGCGGAAATTCACCCACTACGCTGTTAACTTTGTGCATAATAACAAGCCAACTGTACCCTTCACTCTAAAATAGAGCCTATAAGCAAGAGATATAGTGTACGTAGACTCCTGAGGTAGAGGTAAGTCTGACTTTGGTGTTGAGTCTCTGTGTCTATGGTGTTTTACGTGGTCTTGGTTGTCTAGTCCTGAAGTGTGTCCCTGGCTCCCCAATGGTGGAACAAACTCCCTCACGACGCCAGGACAGCGGAGTCAATCACCACCTTCCGGAGACACCTGAAACCCCACCTCTTTAAGGAATACCTAGGATAGGATAAAGTAATCTTTCTCACCCCCCCCCCCCCTTAAAATATTTAGATGCACTATTGTAAAGTGGCTGTTCCACTGGATGTCATAAGGTGAATGCACCAATTTGTAAGTCGCTCTGGATAAGAGCGTCTGCTAAATGACTTAAATGTAATGTAAATGTCCCAAATGGCACCCTATTC